>NC_090935.1:641535006-641838036 GCF_040938575.1 Ambystoma mexicanum
GTCACACGACTCTGTGTTATATAGCCTCTCCATTGATTAATCAACACACTTCAGCGTCCTTCTTTTCGAATTATACACCCATCCCACAGGATCTGCCAGCGAACTGCATATTGACAGCATCGCTATGGAATTCAGCTTACCCGTGTTAATAAATTCACTCCATCCAATTTCCGGAGTAGCGTAACTCATACATCAACAGCACTCTATTTGTCACGTGGGAACGACACAAACATAGGACTTCCCTTTATAGTCTCAAAGTCCTCACTAGACATAGAAACAGGACTGTGTTAGTTCTCAAAGAGTGCCGCATAGAAACGACACAAACAACGCACTTCTCTTTACTCTCTCAGCGGCCTCTATGGCCATAAAACCACGACTATATTAATTCTCAAAGGGTCCATATAGCTTAAACCAGGGGATTCTTTTCGCCATAACCAAGCGTAGAAATCGGGCTATGTATCCTTTTATTATATAAAGCTCCCAGTGTGTACATCCTGAGGGTAAAGTATGTCACACACCAAAAGAAGTAATAGATTGGGCAAAAACATTTCCAACGTTAAAGATATTAAGAATATTACATATTTTTGAACATATATATGTCCGAAGATATAGTAAATGGAATTCCATCATATTTTGCCACTATCAACTCCTAATTTTACGCAATATTTTTAACTATAACTGCCTATAAGGCAAGCACATTTCTATCTATGTTATGACCAAAACACCAATGACCCACGGTATGGTATCACGGGTCACTATAGAAATCAATGTCTGGAGCCACTCCAGTTCACAATTAGAAATGTCCCTTCAAAACAGTGATTATGCTCATTTATTTTTTTTTGTTACGACAGCATTCCATTCTATCGATACGTTAAACCCATTCCGGACTGTGTCCAAAGTATGGATCCAACGTTGTTCAATGCGATGCAATAATATTCCTAGATCGCCTCCTTGCATATTGTTTTTTATGTGTTGGAGGACAAACCACCTTAGATCAGTATCCTTATGTTTAAACTTAGTGAAATGTTCCACCAGAGGCTTGTCTGCCACTTGATTTCTTATGCAGCTTCTATGTTCCGATATATGCTGCCTTACTTCTCTAGTGGTTTTCCCAATATACAAAAGTTGGCAAGGGCAACTAATAACATAGATCACATTCTTCATGAGACAGTTTGTATGGTGATTCATTTTCCATACTTTATTTCCATAGTGGAATTCCTGTTTCATCTCGGTGATCCACTGGTCTACCTTCTGTTTGTGTATCAAAGATAAAGCAATTCTTTTGCCCTGTATAGGTATGTTTCACATCTCCCTCAAAGATAAGGTCAGGTATTCATAAAGAAATGTCCCCAACAGATTAGATCTAGTGTCCCTTAAGTTTGGGCATTGCATAATTAAGTGGAACAACGTTTCAGGTGTGTCTTTACACAATCTACAACAAAAGTTTTACAGTTTTGGATCTTTCCTCATTTCGAGTCTCAAAAACTGGTTACGGATAGAATCTGAGGGAAATTGTGCCAT
The DNA here is from genome assembly GCF_040938575.1 of Ambystoma mexicanum. NCBI lineage: Eukaryota > Metazoa > Chordata > Amphibia > Caudata > Ambystomatidae > Ambystoma > Ambystoma mexicanum. Next base: position 641,536,528 of record NC_090935.1, read on the forward strand.
TGTGCCACGCTTTCGGAGGTCAATAAAACTCCTACCATAGATCTTGTATTTGTTAACCGCCTCCAGCGTCTCGATCCAGTCTTGATCGTATAACTTCCTTTTAACATGATCTGGATTCTCCAGAAGCAAATCTTCTGTCACACATATGGACTCCAAAATTCCCTTACACATAGTATTCCACTCATCGAGAGTGTCTTCCTTTCCTAGCAATAAAGCTGATTGTAAAGCCACGAACCCTCCTTCCGACAGTGGTTGAAGGCACTTGCAATAAAATGCCAATGTTTTCCAAACTGTGACTGCATAAATGGAAGTCAGGCCAAGCTCTTTCCTGATTTTCGCCATTGGAGTTGATTTCGGCAAGGAGAGTATGTACCTCCAGAAAGTACCCTCTGATCTAGGCCATACGGACCAAGAGAGTGAGAAAGAAGCTTCTGAACCATACGGCAGGATAGGCAGCACCTTCATCCTATTGAAGTCTAACACCAGCACAAAGGAAAATGTACAGTGGTGAAATCGAATCTGTCTTGCCTGTGTAGGAAGAATTTTAGTTTTGCTCTTTAAATGTTGTTCTCTGTGGGAATCAGTGCTGCTCACATTCATGGACATACCCAGATAATTTATTTCTGAGACCTCTGGGATCCTCACTCCTTCCATGAACCAAACCCTAGATTTTGATCTTCTGCCCAACTTGCAGCCAAACACTAAGATTCTGGACTTTGCTGCATTTATCCGCAGGCCGTTACCAGAAACGTAGATAACCTGGGCATCGAGCTGGCACTGCAGAGCAATCTCGGTCTGGTCCATGAGCACCAGATCGTCTGCATACAATATCCTCTGGACCTGTATTCCTGCAAGACTTGGCGGAAAACATCTAGTGTTTTTGAATGCGGATTCTATGTCCGAAATGTATAAGTTGAATGTAGCCAGAGCTAGGTGACAGCCCTGCTCCAAACCTTTGGCCGTTTGAATTGGCTCAGTCAGATTACCAGAATTATTGTCATGATCTCTGCTTCCAAAAGGTCAGGGTTTTCCCAACTCCCTTGGAAGCAGATCCATAACCCAGGTTCCGAGTGCCAACCAGTCCCAATTGGGACCTTTTGGACCCAGTCCTGGCGCCAGTGGCACCAGGCTCATAAATATGCCCAGTCCCAGCGCTGGAAGCGCCGGGCTCATAATGCTTGGGTGGACTTACCTGCAGCAGACCATGCTGCTTACTTGCCTGCCAGTTGAGCCTCTGATCCTCTTCTGTTTGGAACTACTTTTCCTGTTGGGTGGGGCAGGAGCCACTCCCTAGGTTCAGAACACTGGAACTCTTCTGGAAAGCAGGAACTCTTTTCTTACCTAGGCGTGGCTGTGGAAGGAGACACCTAAGCACTACAGGAGGCTATTTAAACCACACCCGATGGATGAATCTTGCTTTGCGTTATTCTGCATCCTCTGCAGCAGAACGCTCATCGTGTCTTCTGCATCTGATCCTGGGCCTAAGGAAAAAGGCTTACCATCCTGAATCCAGTCTTCAGCAACACCTATAAAGACAAGAAAGAACAGGTTAGCATTACGGTCTTCAGTGACAGCTCTTCACTTACCTGGTCCATCGGCTGTCACCAACGCCTCGCGCTGCATTCCGACATCTGAAGGACAAAGGCTTACCTACTCTTCGTGCGCTCCGGAGGTCTTCACACTGCATTCCGGCATCTGAAAGACAAAAGCTTACCAACTCTTCGCACGCTCCGGAGGCCTTCGGCGCTGCATCCCGCATCTGAAAGACAAAACAAGGTGCGTTTAAAGACATTGGGGAACTTTAATACTCACGTGCCATTACTCCTTTCCACATCTAACCCAGTGGGTATTCCGGCACCCTGCAGCCTCTCCGAACTTATACCTGCAAAATAAAAAGACAGTTAGAGCGCATCGTGAAGCAGGCAACAAGCGCTTACTTACGTGCTTCCAGGCGCTTCTATTCATCACACGGGCTCCATCTTCAACTCACTTCAGCCCGTCATCTACCATCACCGGAACCCTGAAAAACAAGAGACATCATTACTAAAGACTTTAAAGACATTAGAATTACTCGAAACTTACCGTTCGTGCAGTAAACGACGGACAGCAGTCCTCTGAAGTCAAGAGGCCTGCTCCCCTTATCCAGTGAAGAAACTGGTTACAGCACCCTGCCCCGAGGCAGATGGAGAGCACGGCGTTCACTTACCTAAGGTGAGAGCGTTAACCTTCGGGGTTCTACAGGAGAAGAGAAAGGGAAGAAGAGAGAGACATTCAATAACCCAGTTCATTAATCCCATATTTTCTATCTGCAGACATCTTACCCTTCGAGTCAGACATACAGTGCACAGAGGTCCAGCCCAAAGAGCCAGCCGTGTGTTACACATCACCTTTGAAGATACGGTATACGCCCAGTCAAGACCGGCGCCTCTACGGGAATCAGGTGAGCGTTACAGAACGCAAAGCCTACCACAAAACTCCCGTCCAGTCGCTATGGAAACCTCGGATACCGACCAACTAGCCCAGTTACTTGGGGAACTAAGGGCAGAAGTGCATGCAGCCCGTCAGGAAACGAACGCTCTAAGAAGGGAACTGATTATTTCCAAGGAGCGAACAGATGATCTCGCTAGACATTTGCTACAGTCACAAGCCGGACAGACCCCGTTACCCGCATCTGGGGGAAATCTTCCTTCTACATCCTCTATGAATCCAGTGCAGATCAACCTACCTGGGAATGTACCTCTGGCTCCGCCCGAACGATTTTCTGGTGACCCAAAGAGGTTTGCAGTATTTATCAATCAGTGCCGGTTGTATTTCTTATGCCAGCCAGCAGCCTTTCCAACTGATCAAGCTAAAGTAGCTTTCGTGCTTTCGTACCTTAGTGGCAATGCGGCAGACTGGTCGATCCCTCTAGTAAATCAAGATGATCCGGTCCTCCATGATTTTCAAGCTTTTCAGCTCAGTATGGAAAAACTGTTCGCAAGACATTCACAGGGGCAGGCCTTGGACAATGAGCTTCTTTCGTTGCGACAAGGTAATCAAGACCTTTTGGCTTATATTGCGTCTTTCAACAGACTGATAGTGGAAACTCAATGGCCTGAGGACAAAAGGATTATGCTGTTTTATAGAGGTCTACGTGGAGAGCTCAAAGATGTGTTAGCCCAAGTAGTGAATCCCCCACAAGATTGTTCGGACTTTATAGACTTAGTCGTTCAAATAGATCACAGACTGCAGAACAGGAAGGCCGATCGTTCCAAGTTTGATGCTCGAGTATTTTCCAAACCACCAACTCCTTCCAAAGGAGTAGACTCCGGGGAACCCATGCAAATAGGGGGTCTGAAAGGTCCTCTAACACAAAAGGAGCGGGAAAGGAGAAAACAGTTGCAATTATGCCTCTATTGCGGAAACTCAGGGCACTTTCTTCGAGACTGTCCGGTGAAACCTGCCAAGAAGGCAGTAGGAGCTGCAGTTACCAAAGTTACAAACTCTGAGCAGGGAAACGACCTCGCCCGACAAGAATAGAGGTCCTCTTGCTGAGCGTGAAAACCAGTTCCGTGACCTCGCATTTCGTGATACCTATGGTCCTCATTAGCCCTGATAATCCGGATCGATTACATGCAATTGAAGCTTACGTCGACAGCGGTGCCATCGGCAATTATGTGGATCATGAAATGGTTTTGAGGATGAATCTAACTCTTTGTCCCAAGGCTGTAAAGGACGTCATTACTACGGTGGATGGTACGGAGATAGCCTCCGGGCCAGTAACGCATACCACTCAAGAAGTGACGCTAGTAAGTCAAGATGGACACCATGAGAAGATCGTGTTCGATGTGATCAAGGCCCCTCAGTTTCAGATTATTCTAGGAATACCTTGGTTAGAGAAACACAATCCTCTGATCGATTGGCGAGCAAGAACGGTCCAGTTTCCAGAATGTGTCTCTACTTGTCACCCTCCACCTGGTGTTGCACTGGCAGCAATTTCTTCAGAGACTCCCCAGTTACCTCCCGAATACCTAGAATACCAAGATGTTTTCCGGAAGGATCAGGCTAACTCTCTACCTCCTCATAGGTCTTATGACTGCCAGATAGACCTGATACCTGGATCTACTCCTCCTTGTAGTAGAATTTATGCCCTCACCGAGCCTGAGAACCTTCACCTTCGACAATACCTGGATCAATACCTGGCAACTGGGTTTATTCGTCCTTCCAAGTCCCCTGCTTCTTCAGCTTTGTTCTTCGTTCCAAAAAAGGAAGGAGACCTTAGAACTTGTATAGATTATCACTCCCTGAACCAGATCACCGTTAAGAATAGATATCCGTTACCTTTGATCCCTGAACTCCTGGACCAAGTCAGAAAAGCATGCATATATACAAAGCTGGATCTTAGAGGAGCTTACCACTTGGTACGAGTAAAAGACGGCGATTAATGGAAGACGGCCTTCCGCACCAAGTATGGGCTATTTGAATATCAGGTCATGCCCTTCGGACTTTGCAATGCCCCGGCCGCCTTTCAATATTTTATGAACGATGTCCTCAGAGAGCTCATAGATGTGTGTGTTGTTGTTTACATTGACAACATCCTCATTTATTCTTCATCGGAATCTGAACATCGGAAACACGTGAAAATGGTCCTCGAAAGATTGCGTCAACACAAACTTTTCGCTAAGTTGGAAATATGTGTTTTCAACGTGACTGAAGTTGAATTCTTGGGATTCATATTATCACCTGGCGGAGTGCGTATGGATTCAAAGAAGGTCGATGCAGTTCTCAAATGGCCATCACCATCCTCCGTAAAAGGTGTGCAAAGCATGTCAGGCTTTGCTAACTTTTACCGCAGGTTTATCCCCGAATTCTCCCGAATAGTCCAGCCCATCACTGCCTTGTTAAAGAAAAACAAACGTTTTGAATGGTCTACCGAGGCAGAACAAGCTTTCCAGGATTTGAAGACTAAATTTATCTCTGCACCAATCTTAAAACACCCTCGCCCCGAACTCCCCTACATCGTGGAAACTGATGCTTCAAGCCTTGCCATGGGGGCAGTTCTATCACAAAAGGACCCGGTAACCAATCAGTTGCATCCCGTGGCATTTTGGTCCCGCAAATTCTCGCCTCCTGAAATCAATTACACGATTACTGACAAGGAACTTCTGGCTATCAAGTCTGCCTTTAAGGCTTGGCGGCATTATCTGCTGGGGGCCCGAACCACCGTTACTGTGATTACGGATCACCGAAACCTGCAATATTTGAAAATCGCAAAAGCCCAATCCTCTAGACAACTTCGTTGGGCATTATTCTTTGCCGAGTTTGACTTCATAATTACCTATCGACCTGGTACAAAAAACGGTAAAGCTGATGCCCTTTCTCGGATGGGAGTGGAAGAACACTTGATCAACCCTAAACCTGTACCAATCATTCCCGAACAAAGAATTCTGGGTGTAATCGCCACACAATCCATAGAGGAAGTTAAGGATAAAGCCAGGCAACTTGTAACTCCAGCAGACATACAGAATTGGCATCTGCAGGGAAAGGACTTTGCAGTAAAGGACAACTTATTGTATTTCCAAGAACGATTATACCTACCCAGCACAGATTTACAGAAAAAAGTAATCTCTTGCTATCACCATTCTTTAATGGAAGGACATCCCGGTATAGCCAAGACCTCAGAAAAGATCAAGCGCTACTTCTGGTGGCCGTCTTGGAAAAAAGATATCAGAGACTTTATAATGTCCTGTGGAGTATGCGCCCAAAACAAGAGTCAAAAGGAAAGACCAGCAGGCCTCTTACGCCCTATTGACATCCCACCTCGCCCTTGGCATACGCTTTCTATGGACTTTATCACCGATCTACCTCCATGCTCCGGATACAATACGATTCTAGTAATCGTGGACTTATTCTCCAAGATGGCGCATTTCATTCCGCTCAAAGGCTTGCCAACAGCAGCAACTCTGGCCCGAGAATTTCTCGAAAACATCGTCCGACTGCACGGTTTTCCTTCGGTTCTACTTTCGGATCGAGGTAGTCAATTTATTTCTCATTTTTGGCGAAGTTGCTGTCGGTCGGCTCAAATTGATGTGAGACTATCGACCAGTCACCACCCTCAGACCGACGGACAAACCGAGAGGACCAATCAAACTCTGGAACAGTATTTACGCTGCATGCTGCAACAAACTGAAAAAACTTGGAAAGACATCCTTTGGATAGCCGAATATGCCTACAATAACTCTGTCCATTCGGGAACTGGGAAAACCCCGTTTTTTCTTTTGTACGGCAGTCACCCTCGAACCTCGGAGTTGGATCCCCTCCAAGATCTTGAAACACCAGCAGTAGACTACCTGCATTCTACAATCACCCAAGCCTTAAAGGAAGCTGTTTCTCACCTTCAAAGCGCTAAAGAACAATACAAGAAAGGAGCAGATCAACATCGGAAGGAAGCCCCTCAATATCAAGTAGGGGATCAAGTCTGGTTATCCACCAAATATCTACCTCTAAAAGGGCCACGCACATTCAACCCAAGATACCTTGGTCCCTATTCCATCACTACCATAGTAAACCCAGTAGCGGTCAAGTTGGACTTGCCCCCGCACATGAAGATACATCCGGTCTTCCATGTCTCTCTATTAAAACCCGTGCAACCTCAAACCCGACTAACTAAATCTCCAAAACCTATCCTAGTTGATGGAGAACTCGAGTTTGAAGTCAAAAGCATTCTGGACTCCAAGATCTCCAAATCTAAACTATTTTACCTAATTGACTGGAAAGGCTACGGCCCCCAAGAGCGATCCTGGGAACCTGCTGAATATGTCCACGCTCCTCGCCTAATCAAAAGATTTCACCGAACATTTCCTGACAAGCCAAAACCCCCGGAGAAGCCCGGTTTGGGAGGGGCCTTGAGGGGGGGTACTGTCATGATCTCTGCTTCCAAAAGGTCAGGGTTTTCCCAACTCCCTTGGAAGCAGATCCATAACCCAGGTTCCGAGTGCCAACCAGTCCCAATTGGGACCTTTTGGACCCAGTCCTGGCACCAGTGGCACCAGGCTCATAAATATGCCCAGTCCCAGCGCTGGAAGCGCTGGGCTCATAATGCTTGGGTGGACTTACCTGCAGCAGACCATGCTGCTTACTTGCCTGCCATTTGAGCCTCTGATCCTCTTCTGTTTGGAACTACTTTTCCTGTTGGGTGGGGCAGGAGCCACTCCCTAGGTTCAGAACACTGGAACTCTTCTGGAAAGCAGGAACTCTTTTCTTACCTAGGCGTGGCTGTGGAAGGAGGGACCTAAGCACTACAGGAGGCTATTTAAACCACACCCGATGGATGAATCTTGCTTTGCGTTATTCTGCATCCTCTGCAGCAGAACGCTCATCGTGTCTTCTGCATCTGATCCTGGGCCTAAGGAAAAAGGCTTACCATCCTGAATCCAGTCTTCAGCAACACCTATAAAGACAAGAAAGAACAGGTTAGCATTACGGTCTTCAGTGACAGCTCTTCACTTACCTGGTCCATCGGCTGTCACCAACGCCTCGCGCTGCATTCCGACATCTGAAGGACAAAGGCTTACCTACTCTTCGTGCGCTCCGGAGGTCTTCACACTGCATTCCGGCATCTGAAAGACAAAAGCTTACCAACTCTTCGCACGCTCCGGAGGCCTTCGGCGCTGCATCCCGCATCTGAAAGACAAAACAAGGTGCGTTTAAAGACATTGGGGAACTTTAATACTCACGTGCCATTACTCCTTTCCACATCTAACCCAGTGGGTATTCCGGCACCCTGCAGCCGCTCCGAACTTATACCTGCAAAATAAAAAGACAGTTAGAGCGCATCGTGAAGCAGGCAACAAGCGCTTACTTACGTGCTTCCAGGCGCTTCTATTCATCACACGGGCTCCATCTTCAACTCACTTCAGCCCGTCATCTACCATCACCGGAACCCTGAAAAACAAGAGACATTATTACTAAAGACTTTAAAGACATTAGAATTACTCGAAACTTACCGTTCGTGCAGTAAACGACGGACAGCAGTCCTCTGAAGTCAAGAGGCCTGCTCCCCTTATCCAGTGAAGAAACTGGTTACAGAACCCTGCCCCGAGGCAGATGGAGAGCACGGCGTTCACTTACCTAAGGTGAGAGCGTTAACCTTCGGGGTTCTACAGGAGAAGAGAAAGGGAAGAAGAGAGAGACATTCAATAACCCAGTTCATTAATCCCATATTTTCTATCTGCAGACATCTTACCCTTCGAGTCAGACATACAGTGCACAGAGGTCCAGCCCAAAGAGCCAGCCGTGTGTTACACATCACCTTTGAAGATACGGTATACGCCCAGTCAAGACCGGCGCCTCTACGGGAATCAGGTGTGCGTTACAATTATCCAGTCTTATTCTAAAGCTTGTATCGGTATGCAAGGCCTTGTTGGCTTCCCTTAAGTCCTGAGGATAACTCAATTTCTTTAGTTTTGACCACAATGTTAGACGATCCACAGTATCGAAGGCCTGTGACAGGTCTATCGAGGCTAAATAGATGTTAGTATTGCTTTTTGACTTAACTCTGTTCTTCAAGATATTAATTAGGAAGAGGTTTAAGGTTGTACCTATTCCCTTGACAAATCCAGCCTGCCAATAGTCGTAGTGTCTTGTGTCCACGCACCACCTGTTCAGATGCTTAAGTAGAAGTGCTGCAAACAACTTTCCAATAACATCAAGAAGGGCGATAGGCCTGTAGTTGACTGGTGCAAATCTATCCCCCTTCTTGAAGATGGGCACCACAATTGATGTTGTCCAAGAAGCAGGAATCTTTTTGGCTGCTTTGATGGCGTCAAACATGACCTTCATAAGTAGTTACCACTGGTTCGGGTTACTTTTTAGGGTTACATTAGTGAGGGCTAATGAGTTATTTGATGGCTTTATAAGTTCAAGAATGTCCTCTTTTCCAATTTTAAAGGACCAGATGAAGGGTTCCTCTGTCTCCTTCGCTTCTACATCCAGATGTTTGGTTGCGTATAGTGAGCTGTAATACGTAAGCCGATTCTTTGCCGGTACAGGATTCGACAGCATGGACTGTTGTGGAGCTTCCGTAGCATTAAAGATTCTCCACATTTCGCCTGTATTTTTAGATGCCACTATCTTTAACATATGCTCAGCATCCTGCTGGTGTAAGTTGAAACTATGTTGTGTTATCCAATTTTTATAATGTTGTTTCCCGATTTTAAGGGCATTAAAAGTTGCTGATGTAGCTAATTTCCTGTACTGTCTTTTTAAATGGTTTAACAATTTTTTCCTGTTGGATACCTCTATGGCAACTTCAGAATATTATGGTCACTGAGGTTGGTTGGAGTTAGCTCAAGGGACCTCGAATCAACTTGAATGTTCTCAGAAGCAAAGAAATAGTCCATGTATTTGCTTGTCTTTGCCACTTTGCCAAGTGGGGTTCGGTGGATTATCCCCCTTTATAGACCCATTGATCATTTTGATGTTTCTTAGCTCGAGTTCTCTCCTCCATAGTATGTCTCTCAATGCTGCTTTTGTTGAAGTTGGAGCCGAATTTTTGATTAGTTTCAAATTGTTGTCAAAGCAGTGGATGATGAGATTGCTGCAGATAATGATGTTTAGGCCTGGCCATGAGACGATAGAGTCGTCTATCCCATCCATGACCGTCTTGACCAAATTCTTCGCCATCACTGAGTTGTTGTTCCAGTACAGACTGCATAAAAACAGGTATCCACCTTCACCATCCAGTTTATTTGTTTTTTTAAGTAAGGCAATCTGTATCACTGATGTAGCATTTATCACAGAGACAATCTCAAAGCCACTAGTGTTTTTAATAGCTAGGAGAGGTCCTGCCATGGGGCGACCCAATTTGCCTTTAACTGCCGAGTTTAAATGTATGCATTGGAACTTCCCTTAACCAGGTCTCCTGGAGACATATCACATCAAATTGGTCAAACATGAGGTCACCCTTTCCAAAAAGGTGCAGATACCCTCTGGTATTCCAGCAGCCAAATACTGACTCCCTGTGCTCCTCCAAATTCGTAGATTTTAGGCATTATGAGCAAGACGCCAAACCACTTGCCAACCAGCCCCATCTTTCTTCATCTTGTTCATTCAATGTTTTTGCTGTCCTGTACTTCATATCCCATTAATATGATAGTTTCCTCACTTTCACGCAACCAGTAACAGTTGCAAATTAGTCATGGTTACAAGCGCGGTGATGTCATTGCGCTACGTGTGTATCATGTCAAATGCCGCGTCCCAATTCAAAATAAGAAACAAGATGGCGTCTGTGTTGCTGAGACTATGCGGTTCGCTTGGGTAATATCGGACAGGACATCCTGCATATCCAGGTATGGATCTTGACACTTTTAATCTTGAGGTATCAAATGTTTTCGGACTATCTAATAGCCGTACAGTCATAAGCCCTCTAATTCGCTCTTATCGGGGACTATACCAAGAATATTGTTATATTCATGCAATGCTCTCCGGCCACTTGCAGTAGCACAGTCACAAAGAATAAAGGAAGAGGAAAAAGATGTGCATGCCACATCCACGTAAATAGAATCAGGGAACAGGCTATTGTGGTAAGCCCCTGGAATTAATTATACGGCAAATGTTATTTTCATTATTTGGTTAATGCCAAGTAGGTCTTACGTGCTATACCATTATCTCTTTACAGCAATGAGAGCAAATCTCATCACAACTTTGTAACCAACCAGGGGCATGAGGGTATAATCACCTACATTATAATGGGTAATGGCTAGCATACTGGGTTCTATATCCTGTTTTTGGATAATGCTTCAAATTCGAATTCAGTAATGGCATATTTAAATTTGGCCAAAAGGCGTGAGCAAACAGAACATTTTGGTGAGTCACAATATTTAACTCGCCACACACCTCTAGGCGACCATTATATGGTATCACGGACATCACAATAGACTTTGTACTTGTTTAGTTCATTTATCATCACTAGAAGCGCCCAAATTATTTAATATTGATTTGACACCATGCATGGGTGGATGAACACTAGAATTATGGGATCACTAAATGTAGCCATTAGCTAAGGTTTTGGGGTGCTTCACAAATGTCACTGAGCAACTGACATGTTACTGCTACTTGCACTCATGGACTAGTCAAACAAAAATACCTATGTGCTACAAGCAAACAAGTTACCAATATGTTTTGTTTTGTTATTCATTATGTTATTTTTTGGGTTCTAATATTGAGTTTCCGATGTCTTTGTTTGTTTCCTTTTTCCATCTCTCCTCAAACAATGATCGTGGTATGTATACATAATGTTCCAAACATGCTAATGTCAAACATGTATTTACGTCATTATAATAACAATGGGCCTCATTACGACTGTGGCGGCCACGGTATGAACAGTGCCGGTAAGGGACCGGCACCGTTAATACCGAGCCGCCACATTATGAGTTGTGCAGCGGGTACCGCTCTGCACGCCTGGCCAGACCAGACGTGCAGAGCGGCACCTGCTAGCAGAACAGGATGCTAACAACAGACCCGTCATTAACGGGTCCGTTGTTAGCATCCTCCCCATTCCCATTGAGCCCTATAAGGGCTCAATGGGAATGGGGATGTACCAGGTCCCGAAAATTAGATTTACCAGGCACGCAAATGTCGGAATGGCCCAGTAAATCCCATTTTTTGGGACCCGGACACGAGTTTGGGGGTAGCCATGCTGCTAAAAACAGCATGGCTACCTCCAAACTCGTAATGAGGCCCAATGTATCAATAACAGCCTTGACAAAGACCTTAGGCCTCATTACGAGTTTGCCGGTAAGCGAAAAACAATGCCGGTAAAGGATTACCGACATCGCTTACCGCTCCGGTGTATTCTGACCCGGCAACCCGCTATTAGCGGCACCCTAAATAATGGTGCCTCTAATAGCAGCATGGGCGAGTACACGCGCCCCTTCGGGGAGCAAATACTGGCATGCTGGTAATAGGAGGACATACCAACCCACGCAGACATGCAAATACCGGCATCGTGAAGCCGGTAATCACGGGCTGCACGATGCCGGCCATACAGGCATCGCGGACCACCCGCAAACAGCAATCAGGAAACAAGCCAACTGCCACAGGTGCACACAATCCCCACAGGTGGAGTCAATGGAGGCTGGGCCAGTATAAAATGAGCACACCCACACCCCTTCCAACACCAAAATGCTACCACTAGCTGTTGCAATCATGGCGCTGGAGGACATGCCAATACTGCTACAACCACAGCAACAACACCAACTACAACAACTACAGCAGCAACAACAGACAGCACAGAGTAGACGCAGGAGGAGAAGGAGGGTGAGACAGGCCCAGCAATTACCACCAGCGCAGCCAGCAGTGCCTCGTAGGCAGCCACCAATCCCTCGCACCAGACCCAGCCCATTCAACCTAACCCCTGAGCAGATCCACACCCTGTACCGGTTGGACCGGGACACCATCACCACCATAGTGACATGATACACAACGACATTGCCAGCCTCTTAGAAATATGCACTGCCATCCCCCGCTACTGAAGCTGGTGTCTGTGCTCCACTTCCTGGCCACAGGCACCTATCAACACACAGTGGGCCAGCTGCATGGCATTTCACAGCCACTATTTTCACGCATGTTGAACCAAGAGCTGGATGCCCTCCTGAAGCAGGCAAGCACCCACATATCCCTACCACGGACTGCACAGGAGATAGCCGACACCAAAGTAGGCTTCCATGCACTGGCAGGCATGCCCAATTGTGTTGGTGCCCTCGACTGCACCCATGTGGAATTGGTAGTCCCCCATGCCATAGAGACGGTGTACCGCAATCGCAAGCAATACCACTCCATCAATGTGCAAAGGTATGTGACTCCAGCAAGATCATCACACATTGCTGCGCCCGATTTCCCGGATCAACACATGATGCCATGGTACTGCGCAACTCCACGCTACCCCGTCACATGGAGCGACATGCTGGACCACGTGCCTGGCTGCTTGTTGAGTTGCACAACTGGCCCATGGCAGTGCTTTGGGGTACTGATGTGTAGGGATGCATACTCCACCTGATTGGGAAAGGGGGGGATGCATACTTCACCTGGTTGGGAAAGGGGGGGTGCATACTCCACCTAGTTGGGAAAGGGGGGATGCATACTCAACCTGGTTGGGAAAGGGCGGGCGGATGCATACTCCACCTGGGTGGCAATTGTCGGTGATTGGAGAATGCATGCAGAGCTAAACACTCCAGACCTAAACCTCCCAAACGGAACATGACACATCACTGGCACAAATTAAATACATAATGCATATCGATGACAACAAGTAAGAGGCACAACCAGGCAACCATGGTGATGGCAAGCAATGCATGACTGTACATGATGGCAACTGTGGCAATGTGGCTAGTGTGACCATGCATGGTGTAGAATTAACTGCTTGAATGGGAGGCTAAACATTGTCGTACTACCACAGTACATCGGCCTCAGGATGCTTGATTAAACCCGGCATCATCTATTGAACGCCATCCAGACTACCACACCTCCTAACAGTATAGAATGCATCTGTGTGACAATTTTGCATAGGTACAGGGACAGGTGCATGTCCACACCAAATAGCTGCCGCCATGACTGTGCTTCGTTGAAGGTTGCAGCTCAGAGTGACATACGCCTATTTGTATTTGCTTGCAGGTGATGGAGGATATCCCTTGAGGCCGTGGCTACTTACCCCTGTGCAGAACCCGCAGAACAGCCATGAAGAGGAGTACAATTGTGTGCACTCCTGCACCCGTGTTGTGATTGAGCAGACCTTTGGCCTGTTGAAGGCGCGTTTCTGCTGCCTAAGCAGGTCTGGTGGGGCAGTCCTATATAGGCCTGCGAAGGTGGCAAAGATCACCATGGCCTGTGTCATGCTGCACAACATGTGCATCCGGAGAAATGTACCACTGCCACCTGACATTGACATGAATGCCCCGGGTGAGGATGATGAGGATGGAGACGGAGGTGAAGTAGCCCCCCTGCCAGTACGTGATGCACGGGATGGCCATGCGTTATGCCAAGCAATAATTCACGAATACTTCTGAACCACAGGGACTATGATAGACATGTGTCAGTGACACACTGGCTCCATGTGGACATGCACACTTGGATTGTTGGGAGTTGGCCACTGAAAACCATCACACATTAAATGGGGTTATAGGTTAAAGGATCGAAAAAAAAGGGTTGAATGGTCAAAGGATCGACTCAAAAGTAACGAAAACAAAAGGATCAAAAATGTTTTGTTTTTTCCCGCCAACCCCTGTTTTTTTGGTAAAAACCATTTTTTTTACCTATGCGAAAACCAAAAAAAATAAATATATAATTTAAAAAAATATTCAATCCTTTTGTTTTCGGCCCTATTGTGTCGATCCTTTGGCATTCAATCCTTTTCCATTCAATGCTTTAACTTGTCAGCATTAAATGGATATGCTCAAAATGAACAATGTCCAGGCATTGATTTTTTTGGCACACAACGGGTGTATTTTAACAAACAGGGAAAAAATGTGCACACTCCCCCCCAACCCCCAGTGAACTCCCGAACCCACCCTACAAACCCCAAAAACCCCCAGTGAACCCCCTAACACACCCTACAAACCCCAAAAAGCCCCAGTGAACTCCCTAACCCACCCTACAAACCCCCGAAAACCCCCAGTGAACTCCCTAACCCACCCTACAAACCCCAAAAACCCCCAGTGAACTCCCTAACCCACCCTACAAACCCCAAAACCCCCCCGTGAACTCCCCAACCCACCCTAAAAACCCCAAATGTCCCCAAATGTACTCCAAGAAATGGTTCCCTTCACCCACAACCATGTGTCCCACTCCCATTGTATGGGCACTCTACTTCCTGGCATTTTTGTTGTCCGGGCGTGGCATCTCTGAGTGACGTGAACTCCTCTGGGTCATCCGCACAGGGCTTGCGGGGACAGAGGATGCAGGTGTTGTAGCAGTGGATGTGTCCGAGGCAGGTTCCACGCCTTCTCCAAGGCGTGGCCGCTGCATATGGAGCAGGATGGAAGTTAGGACTTGGGTGACTGCCCCCAGACAGTCCCTCATGAGGACAGCCGACGCATTCACGGCAGCAGTGTTCGCAGCAATGGCCGCTGTGGTTTCCCCAATGGCAGTTGTGGTCCCCGCAATGGCAGTAGCAATGACCCTCCTAGTGTCCTCCCCATCGGCAATATACTGCCGCATGAGTTCGAGCATTGACGCCTGTCGTGCCTCCACCCTCGACAGGCGTGCCTCCAAGGTGTTGGTGGTAGCTGGAGTGGTGGTAGCTGGAGTGGTGGTAGCTGAAGTGGTGGATGGTGCATGCACGGGGCCTACATCCTGGGTGCTGTCCTCCTCGAAGAGGCACACGTCTGAATCCCTGAGGTCGGAGTCATGGAGGCAGGGATCGTCACTGCTGTAGGCCTCCATATGGGGTGGAGGGGTGGGCAGGGGGCTCGGGGTCCACATTGGCATCCACAAGATCCGTGGTGGTTGGTGGCGCAGGAAGGGACACCCCTCCATCTGTTGTGGGTGTGTGCTGCTGGTCCTGATGTGTGTGGACCACACTGGCAGCAGGTGTTGTTTGCTGGCTTTCCACCCGGTCAGGCACACTGCCTGTGGGTCTGGCCTGTTTATCTGGCTGGGGAGTGGTGGTGGCGGTAGCCCTTGTTCTATGGCGTGATGTAGATGCCCTTGCGCTCTGCTCCTGACTGGCATCTTCCTCATCGGTGCCTGGGGGTAAGAAGAGATGTAGGTCATCAGTGATGGTGTCACATGCCAGCGACATACTATTGTGCTGTTCAATATTCATTCATTCATGCATCCATGTCTTACAGGTGTGTGGCACTTGGTGTTCTGAGGCGGCATATTGGCCATCAATGCATGGCAGGTGGCATTACGTTGATATGGGGTTTGTGTGTTGGGTTACATGGGCACGGTCCTGGTATGTTGCTGTGTGTTGGTTATGGGATTGGCACTCAGCATGCATTTCTGTGTGGCAGGGTTTGGGCCACAATCTTGACTTGGATATGTTGATGTGGGTGTAGGGACATGCATTGCCTTGCCTAGTCTCACTTACACATCACTCGTGCTAAGTCATGGTTTCCCCTACTGGGATGTGCAGGGTCGCTCACCTCTTTCTGGGGATGATGCCGCACCCATCTCCATCTCTCCAAATCCCTCTATTGACTCAGGATCGATAAATGTGCTGGCAGTCTCCTCCCAGGGCATCAGCTTAGCAGGTGAGTGGGGACCCCGACCTGTCGCCATGGCCGCCCTCCAGTTGGCTGACAGGATGTTTCTCACCCTCAAGCGGAGGTCGTCCCACCTCTTGCGGCAGTCGTGCACAGTACGTGGGGTGGTCCCCATGGCCGACACCTTCCGGGAAACCTCCTGCCAGATTTCCTTTCTCCTCATCTGGGCATCACGCTTCATGTCCTTGCCTTTCATTATGTCTACATGTGCAGCCAGATTTTCCGCAAGCATATTTAGCTCTGCGTAAGAGAAACACTGTTTCCGCTTCCGGGGAGTCGTCTTCCGGCTGGCTTTGGACATCCTCAGGGTTTTCCAACACTGCACGACACAAACAGACTGGTGGTTAGGGAGAATGGCAATGGATTGTGTTTTTAAAGATGGCCACCGGCCCATTTCCCGTTCCTGCGCGATGACGTTATTTCCGGGTCCGGTTTTGCGAACCGGTATTAGCATGGTGGTATTACCAGGCCGGAATTTAGGGGTTGCTCCTAGGCGGTGCCGGTATCGGCGGGTCCTGTGATGCCGCTATCGTGGGGTTGGAGGGCTATTAGCTGCATGCCGGTATTGCCATTACCGGCATGGAGGTTCGCGCGTGCTCGCGCACTCGTAATCACCCGCTATTAGCGGGTTCATACGAGCACGGACCCGCTCTTACCGGCATGCCGATAATGAACCCGTTTTTACCGGGCTACTCGTAATGAGGCCCCTTGGGTCGAAACACGTGTTCCACATAAATGGATCAGGGAACGGGCTATTGAGCAAGGAGAGCAAATCTCATCCCAACTTTGTAACCAACCAGTGAGGCTGTGACAAGGACTGCATTGGGATGCAATAAAACTGTTTATATTGATTCTAGTGTTGAATATATTTTCAGTTCCATTAGACAAGAGACAAGCATGATTAACTAGTACAACAACCTAACTAACATATATTCTGTATGGATAAACTCAAGCTAAGATGCTCAAGCATTGCAATACTTTGCCTCCTGCTGGTGATTGCATGTGGCATAGACAAGCAAAATGAGATACTAAGAAACATCTTGTAGCTGGGGTGGTCATTTAAGTATTAAGTTAATAACCACTTTGCTTATTCGATCATGATTTTTCAATGTTGTGTACACATTTTTTCATTAAGACAATGGACCTGAAAAAGGTGTCACAATCCACTACAAGTACATGTTTTGATGAAACGTGACCATCCTCAGATGAAAATAAAATAAAATAAATGTTCCTTTACTTAATGAGTACCGATATATTATATCACCCTAAACAGGGTCAATCTCAGATACATTCCCTCAATTATCTTGTAACCAACGTTATCACCATATAGTCACAATGCAAACTACAATTAAGATGTCAAAACAGCAGTTTGCAGTGTGAATATCTTGTGATACTGCTGGTTAGACGATATTTAAGGAACATTTTGCTTAATTCGTTTGCAGACTTCATGTACTTTTTCTCTGTATGGTTCTCTACACCATACTATTAATGGGGCTCCCATGCAGACTCTTACTGGCTTGTCATTAAAGCCTTCCAAAAAATGGTATAACAAAAGTAACAGACATATAATTTCACCATAGCTTTATGCTAATCAATATACACTTTAATAAATATTTGAATCATCTGCTTTGAAATCAAATTCTCTCTCAAGTTTCTCAGTATCCAAGAATTTTTACAAAATGATACAAACAGTTTCAATCAATCGAACAAACTTCACAACGAGTCAAATTTTTAGATGTATACAAAATCTGATCTATCTTGACTTTTCTATTTTCTACAAGTTTCAGAAATCCATTCCTTCTTCAGGAATGTCCAATTTGTTGATCTACAACATCAAAAAGAATTGGTTGTTCGTTTATGTTTTATATCTGCAAATATGTAAACTTCTTTAATCTCCGACACATGTTTCTTACTAACCTTTCTTTTTAGCAAGGAGTCTGGTTAATGATAACTTCTTCAAGTATGATTAGATTCTGTAAAACATGGTAATCATTGTTTTACTTCTATACAAGACCCAACAATTACAATATCCCGCTTTTATACCTCAATCTTCCCCTAACTACGGGGAAAATATCTCTCCTTTGGTCCCAATGTTCAAATGTACTCAAGCATGATATTTTCATGCCGACATTGAACCAATGGATTCCAGTGGAATCTGTGCTTTTTGTCTTTAAAATTGGTGAATTCTATCGGAATCCATTCTAAATGCCTGCTGCAAGCAAAGGTGTAAAGCCGATTTTGCCTGTTTTTTGCACCTTCTTTTGCACTTCAGAATATAAATAATGAAATTTGCATTGTTGGAAGCTTTTGTACTTAAGTGCAAATGTGTTATGGTCCCTTCCAGTGCAATTAATGATTTATTTGAAATGATCACAATGGTAGAAAAGTATTCAGTGGGATGATATTTGAATGATATCAGATGGAATATGGGTTTTTGATGAAATCAGTAGCCAAAATAATGTAATTTATATTTTAACTAAATTGGCAATGTCTAGGCCTCTAGAGGCCGCTGGAAAGTGGTAAGTGTTCAGTTGCATTTCAAAGATCAAAAAGATGTAGTGAGCCCCTACAGGTGTCTGACCAGATGCACAGACCTCCCTACAACACACAGGTGCCCTGTTAGGGCCTCACTGGTTGTCCCTGGATGCAAGTGGTGTCTAAAACGAAGAAGCTAAAGGGTGAAGGTCATTTGCATTCACTCAGAGAAGGTCAAGCTCAATAATCACGCCAGAAATGGTGCTTACATATTTACATTTGTAATATGTATTCATAATTGACACATAACATATAGAATGCTTAATAGTGTTACATTCTCTCCTCTTCTCCATTGTCCCGATCTGCACTGGGGAGATCTGGATCATGGCTTTGCTGTGTCCGTGAGGAGCCGCTGCATCCAGGGGCCTGGCAGCATTTCACGGCCCCAAGCTGATTTCCAGGGTACTGACAGGTGCAGGATAACTTGATCTCATCAGTGAAGAAACCTTTAACACCTTCTATCTTTGTGAATGTTCTCACACTGGGTTTTCATAACATGCTTTAGCTGGAAAAATCCAACATGAAACCATATCGTTTCTCTCCATCAAGGTCCTGCTGTTCCTCTTAGAATGGATAATATAACACAGCGGGGGGGGGAACCCAGGTCCACACTTGCCCGGCACGCTATATGCATTCACTCTAAGATAACCCTTACCTTCCAGTCCCCTTCAGAAAGCTAAAGTTGACCAATTATGTGCATATCCATCACAAGGTCACATGCCTGACACCTGCAAGAAGAAGGTTACCAGCACTATAATAGAGAAGGAAATCCTGCTTAACCCAACACTGAAGGCCATGGTATGGAGTAAAGCCTCATCCACTTGGAATGTTGTTTTCAGAAGCCATTAGCAGTCTCCAACCTTCCATGGCAAAGCCAAGGAGGATCTGCCCTGTTTCTGCTGTGAACTACAGCAAAGGAAGCAGTTCATGTGCACATGTTCTTTCTTAAGATGAATAATGTGATCTGCCACCTACCCCAGCATTCTAACTACTTGGAAAAGGATTATACAACCCCTTCTTTCAAAATGGTGGGTACAGACTCTGCCCTATATCCTCATGCACCAATCCTACCCGCGGGGAAGCAGGCATTCATTGGCACAGCTTTCACTGATGCCCCAGATTGCGGGGCAATTCTGCAACAGATATCTTGGCTGGGACACATTTTAGCGTATCACTTTAATATTTAATGTCCTTCACAGGTGTTCAATTATACCGGAAACCAACCATATCTTGAGCTTGATTTCCATATTTCAACAATTCCACCAAGCAAGTGAGTGAGGAATGTCAATTTCACAAGATCCCCTATGGCTCACCCCACACATGGCACTGAGAGCGGTGATCCCTGTATGGCGGCAGAGGCGTGTGCGACACAAACATGATTGAAATGATTTACAGAAGTGAAGGAAATCGACTGTTGTCAGGGTAGCAGTTGACATTTGTGTTCCACGTATGTTGAAACACATGCCACACATGATTTCATGGTGAAAACGTGAATGCTGTACAGGTGGCGATGGTCCTATTAGGAATGTAGAGCGCTACCTGATCGCACATTTCAGGGTAGTTTCATGTGGTGATCCTTTTGAAAGTGCTTGGAAATGTACCTTAAACGTAGATGATGGATCAATTCTGCATTTCCTGATATTTTCACTAGTAAAGGGCAACGATTACAAGGCAAAGGGTGGAGAACCTGCCAAGTTTCCTGAGCTTTATGTAAAACTTGATCTGTTCTGATAGGGAAGCGTGAAGTCATTATTGACTGGATTCAGGATAGCCAATAGCAGGTCAAAGAATGAAGACAGCCTAAATTGAACCCTATTGCACTTGAGGGTGGACAGTAGCTCAGTTGTGATTTGGTTTGATGGTAAGGAGCTGGTTTGCACCCAGGATTTCGTGTTATGGAATACTAGGCCTAGTAGTCTAATTGAAACCTCATCAAGAGTTTGCCAGTGCAGAGGTAACGTGCCGGTAATTCTGTTTACTGGCACGTTTCGGCACCAGTAAACTACAAGTTTGCTGGTGGGGTGGCCGGAATTAACTCCAGCCAAGAGTTGGAGGTAATTCCGCCACCCTGCCCGCAAACATTGCCGGTATTACTGCCACCGGAACTACCGGTGCTGGTAATGCTAAAAACTCCCATTGGACTTCATGGAATGGGGAGTACCTACCCTCACCAGCACTTGTAATCGGCCTGTAATTCCGGCAGACCAAGTGCTGGTAACAGTAATTCCGTTTGGTGGGATCCCACCAGATTTACCAGCGGGATACCACCAAACATGTAATGAAGCCCTAAATCTAGATTTTGAAGTCAATCACATAACACAGTAAGATGGATGGTCAGCCTGTGTTTCATTGGTGTATTTATAATGGTACGAGTGTAGAACTGAGAATTGTCAGAAAGTAGAGAACGTACATATAAATAATGACGTGAGCTGGATTCTGTTATTTCCCGCAGCTGCAGGCAATATGGGCTCATAAGAGCCCGGAAGCCCAATTTTCATTGGAGGGCAGTTGGAGTTCACCTTCTATATGAGAGATGGGCGATGTCAGGAAGGAAGCACCGGAACAAACCTGTGTGGAATTGGCAGGTATTAAGTGAGGAGACTGGGACAAGTGGGCAGCAGGATAGGAACGGGCCCGCTTGAAGTTTGCAGGCGAGTAGAGGCACACAGACAGATGAGTGCAGAATGGTGGGCGAGATGACTCACTGAGTGCTACGTGGGATGGATATTTGAATCCTGCCAGCAGGCAGGATCCATGGGTATACCTGCAGATGTTGCCCGGAAGCCATAGATCCTGATTGGTTGCCCAGATTGAAACGGTCCACTCCGGGTGCCAATACAGCTGATTGAGCTGGACAAATGGTCAGATTGCGACCCGATTCAAGGATAAAATAATACAATTGATAGAAAATGGCAGTTGTGATCTATGCATAACAAAAAACATGCTCTTTCTTTCATCGTCCTTCTTGGAGAAAAAAAAAATGACAGATTTTTATGACAAAGTTCCTAACCCACCTACGAGCATATGCATAGTATATTACACATTGTGAACTTTCAGTTTTGGTTGGCATAGTCTAGTTTGCAAATGGAAACATCTGTTTGCCTGCTGTGGCCAACAGTCCCCTTATGTATAGAAGTAGGACTAAGAGGATCAATTGTTTGCCCCCATTCCTATTCACGGTCATCTCCAGTTGCAAGTCTATATGCTTAAATCCAACATGTTTGCCATGCGCACAAGCCCTCTTGTTTTATGAAAGACAAAATAGTCTAATCTAAGTGGGCCATTTTAGGGTTTTGCCCCTTTTCTAATGCACTGTGTGCCCGATTCATGGAATAATCAGCGCAGAAAAAACGGGACTTGCGTGCGAAATCGAGCACAAGTCCCTGTTCATCAATTGATGGAACACAACGCTCGGGGCTTACCTGGGACTTGCGAGGAAACTGCGCCGATCCACCACATCACTGCGACCCAAGGAACGCCTTGTGCGAGACTCCAAGAGAAGGGACGGCCAGGCTTGCGCAACCACCTAAAAAGGGGGCAGAACACATTTAATGAGGAAGAACAAGCGGAAATGCAGGAGTTACAAGGGAAGTTCCACTGTCAAACAATCGCACCGCCCATACGTGCACAAACCAAACGTATTTATGGAATTGAACTGGGAACGCCGGCTCATGAAAAAGCACACACAAATCCAGAAACAACTACGCCGTGTGATAGCAGGCGTAGACGTCAACAGGCACACTAACAAATGCATAAAAGGCACACATGATCAACAAACGCACAGATACAGCCACAAGGAATGCACCATTTGTTGCAGCAATCATCCAGGTACACCATAGGAGGAGGAGGATGGCTAGGGCCTGGATCTTTCACCCAAGGACCAGTCTTTTTGGGATGCCTGATGACCAGGTCTATGGCAGGTATAGGTTCCCCTCCATATCATCCTAGACCTGGTCACGGAGTGGGAAGATGACCTCACATCACCCACAATGTGCTCCCAAGCAATGAGCTCCTTGCAAAGGTGCTCACTGCTCTGCATTTTTTGGCCACTGGTTCATTCCAGTGGACCACCACCATGGTAGGTGGCATCTCCCAGGCACGCAGTCTTGCTGCTTACACCAGGTGTTGGCAATCATAACTGCACATCCTTCTGTCCGCCGGCATATCTATATGCCCAGAACACCGGCAGAAAGGCATGCAGTGGTCCAGGATTGCTATGGAGTGGTGCACGTCCCAAAAGTGCTAGTTGCCATTGTTTGCACCCATGTTGCTCTACGTCCACCTCGAGCAACAGAGCACATCTATTGCAACCGGAAACATTGGCACTCCATCAATGATCAGGTAGTGTGTGATGCCAACGGCAGGATATAACTATTCTGGTAGCACACATGATAGTTATATCTTCAAGATGTCCCCACTACACTGGGGCCTGGAAGCTTGGAAGCATGGCAACACATGGCTCATTGGTGAGTATGAATGCCCATGCACATACATGCATGTTAGACACAGACCAATAGACACTGTCAACAAATGACAATGAAAATCAATTGCACCTCTACAAGGGACAGTGCCTACCCTCTGAGCACATACATGATGATGCCCATATGAAACCCCAACACACCTGCTGAGGTAAGGTACAATACTGCTCATATTGCAACTCGGGGCATAGTGGAGCGCACATTTGGAGTGCTCAAGTCACGTTTACGCTCCCTTGACCTCTTTGGTGGTGTGTTGCTATATGCACCACCAGTAGTCTGCAGGATCATTGTGGCAGCATGTATCCTGCACAATGTTACAACACGGCATGGCGTCCCGGTAGACATGGTTGTGGCACCCCATCCACAGCCACAGGCACACCACTTGCGCATAGCTGGGCAAAAGGCACGTGGAGAGGCTGCATGTACCCAGCTTGTGCAATCTTATTTCACCTATAATCCTTCCCCTGTGGAGTGTGGACGTTCCCAGGTGCTATTCAATGATGACAATGGGTCAATCCACTGTGCCCACAAAACCACCCGGAGAAAGTTCCCTTGTGTGTATCCCTTAGTAATTAAAAAGAAATGTATTTTTGTGTTTCCAAAAGAAACACATTGAAGAGAGAGGACAACACTTCCACCATGCCAACCATTTAATTAAATCACCCCTTTAGCACCAAAAACATCTCATATGACTAACAAACATACCTGTCAAATGTGTAAGCAGCGATAAATCCTGAAACATCATGTCTGGGCTGCAAGCCGTACATGGCCTCTAAAATTAACATGGACACAAAATACAAGAAGCACAATGGCATATAGCTGCACACATGTCCTAGAATGTGCATGATGCACAAAAACATGTCCTTCTTGTGGGGTGTAGAAAAGCAGTGCAGTATCGATCCACATGTTACTCATTCTGGCAACATGACCGCAATAAACCACACTGCAAAAAAAGGAATTCACAAGAGGTAATTTACAATTGTGACAAAGAGGGTGATGCACCAGAATCTCCACATCCAGACATGCAATAACTAAAGTAGCAATTCCATATTGATCATGATAAATTAACATCTTACCTGTCCCCTTGGCATGCAGTCAACAGTCAAATTTAATCCCAGGAAATAGCCATCATTCCCTGACAGAAGGATCCGCAGACAATTAAGTCTGAAGTCCACCATTTGCTTACTCGTTTGCCAGAGGATCCTTGTGAGAGGATACTTTATTAGACCGATTAGACTGAGGAAAAGTATGTGGAAAGCAGTTTTCTTTGCAGCAAGGCTCTGTGCCTTTAATCTCACAGGGGATGCTGTGTGAGCGACGTGTGCTCCACCCCCCACTTCTACTACAAAATCTTGTGGGACAGCGAAGTGACCGCGAAGTGGTCCGACAAGTGGATGCAGTCTGCAGTCCCCAGACCGCAGGTGGGCATGGGGAGACATCCGCTTGAACAAACTGAAATCAAAATGTGCTTGGTGCCATATACTGGCATCTATCAGTGTGTGTTGGATAAGACTCTCTGACGCTTGTGACTCTCCAGCACCCACACACTTCGGGTGCTGGAGATTCAAATTTCCGGAATGTACCTCTAAATCATTACATATCTGAACACGATTGGTAGTTGTGTCCTGTTCATGAGACATCAGGACGTAGATATTCTCAATATCTTGCAATTATGTATTCACTTATCGGTTTCTCCACTATGTGTGGCACAAATGTCTTGACCTGTGTGGCAAAAAATGTTTTCAACTTAAGTTTCCAAGCAAATTTGAATATGTCAATTTGGAAATTTGTAAAAATCTGTCCCCGTTGTTGGAGAAATGGACAATCCTCTGTTTAGGACTGTTTCCTCTATTGGAGACAGTTTACTGTCAGATAAGTTAGTTACTAGAGTCGCAGTAGTCATTTCCCAGTCTGCTTCTTGGATACTGGTCTCGTTAGTCTCCCTATTTGTCCCTGATCCTAGTCTGAACTTCCTTCTGCCTTCCCTCTGCCCCTGTTGTTGTGTTCCATGTAGAGATGTTTTGTACTAAAGGATCCAGTAATCTGACTTGTTTGACGACATTCCTCTGAGTACCTTTCCTGTATCTGCAGATTTGTTCTAAAAAAATCTCCTCTGGTTTGAAGTGTCGTTCCACTTGTTAATGCTTGATGTCCCCCTATCTTGGGTGATGTCACTATCTGAATCCACATCCTAGCAGCCGGTGTAGTATTCAGTGTACTCTCTCTGGATCTACATTTTTGAGTCTCGTCAAATTTTAGATGTAAAGTATAGACCCAATCTTCGCAATAATCACAATTGTCTCTGAAGTATTTCCTAAACTTTCGTATCATGATTTCATCCTGGTAAAACATCAAGATTTTGTACCTTTTGTTATAGTTCTTCTGCTTGGTGCTTTCTGTGTTACTCATGTCAGCAATCTCCTTTTTAACTTGTTCTATCTGTTCACGTATTCTGACATGTTCCACTAATAGCTCTATCATGTCTTTCAAACTCTGATTTAGATTATCCTCCCATTTGTCCGCTAAATCCTGATCTTCTGTGTCATCAAAGTTGGGAAAAATGTGAATTCTCAAATGTCTAGGGATTTTAGCAATTTCTAAGTAGTTTGTTATTGAGGCCTGTTGTCAGTACTTATCTCTTTCTTTCTTTGATAGTCTTTCTAGTTTAATACATTTTTGCTGTAAGGTTTCTGTAGCACTATAGTTTCTGCTAAAGGCATTACTAATGCTACCTTTCGGTGTGAACAGGGCAGCCCGATCTTCTCTGTTCAGCAGATATTCCGCAATGTTAAAATAGGTTGAGTCTTTAGTAATCGTTATCGCGGTATGTGAGTTATAGAACAGAAAATTGCACTCAGACCCTATAAATTATCTGATAGCATGCAGCGTAACTAGTATGTTGAGGTTTCCCCTTAACCTCAAATATTGTAGGCATTTAGGTTGTTGTACTAGTAAATCGCGCTTGCCTCTAGTCTAATGAAAACTGAAAAGATATTGACTACTAGAATCAATATAAACAGTTTCTGTCCATCAAATGGATTGTGTTGCATCCCAATGTATTCCTTGTCACAGCCTCCCTGGCTGGATACAAAGATGGGATGAGATTTGCTCTCCTTTCTCAATAGCCCGTTCCCTGATTTTATTTATGTGGAACACGTGTTTCGACACAAGGTCTTTGTCAAGGCTGTTATTGATACATTGTTATTATAATGACATAAATACATGTTTGACATTAGCATGTTTGGAAAATGATATATACATACCACAATCATTGTTTGAGGAAGGATGGGAAAAGGAAACAAGCAAAGACATCAGGAAACTCAATATCAGAACCCAAATAATAACAAAACAAAAAATAATAACTTGTTTGCTTGTAGCACATGGGTATTTTTGTTCCACTAGTCCATTAGTGCAAGTAACAGTAACATATCAGTTGCTCAGTGACATTTCTGAAGCACCCCAAAACCTTAGCTAATGGATACATTTAGTGATCCCATAATTCCAGTGTTCAACCACTGATGCCTGGTATAATTGTAATTGGTTATTTATAACGTGCTTAATACCCAAAGGTTTCTATGTGCAGACCCTGGGATAGAACCTGTGTTGCTCTGCATCGTCTTGTTTCCAAGGCGAGTGCGTTGCCCCTGAACTATCCTCCCAACACTTGTCCAATCAATATTAAATAATGCAGGCGCTACTAGTGATGATAAGTGACCTGAAAAAGTATAAAGTCTATTGTGATGTCCATGATACCATATTATGGTCGCCAAGAGGTGTGTTATGTTATGTTATGTTATGTTATCTTGCATTTATATAGCGCCTTACATACCATTGGTATGGTCCGAAGGCGCTGGTAGGTTGAACGCCCTTGGGAACCGATGTTCAGATCAGTAGAGGGAGTAGAGAGAGTCAAAGGTGCGTGTGGGCACTAGGTATGTGTGCAGCTTGTGCGGTATTCGTGTAATAGCTGCTTCTTAGCAGGTATGTGTGCAGCTTGTGCGGTATTCGTGTAATAGCTGCTTCTTAGCGGGTGGAGGGGTCAGGAATATGTGTTCGTTCTGGCAGGATTTATCCAGACCGGATGAGGCTGCGTTAGGCCTGAGGAGAACGCCTGGCTGGGGGTGTGAAACCAGCATTGTTTACATAGAGTGATGTGGAGTATGTGGCGGTTGTTGGTAAGAGAACAGTTATACCGAATGGTGTCATAGTATCTCTATGTTCTAGTTGAGTGGTGGTGTAAAGGAGAGAGTAAGCATATGGTGGGCTATTTGGTCATTCGAAAGTTTTCTGCATTCCAAACCATACTATGTACTTTACAACATCTGTTCCATGCACTCCTATCCACTCCATGCACCCAGTCTGTTCCCCACATTCCGGTCCGCTCCACGCACTCATGCATTACAGTTCGCCCTGCGCGTTCCAGTCCGCCCTGCGCGCTCCAGTCTGCCCCACGCGCACTCTATGTAATCATCCGCTCTACGCAACTGGTCCGCTCTTTGTATCACGTCTGTTCGCTCCAGGCACTCCTTCTCTCCAGGCACTCCTTCGCTCCAGGCACTCCTTCGCTCCAGGCACTCATCCGCTTTATGCCCTTACACGCACTACGCATTCACCCCCTCTACGCACTCACCCCCTCTATGCACTCATCCCCTCTACACACTCATCCCCTCTACGCACTCATACACTCTACGCACTCATCCCCTCTACGCACTCATCCCTTCCACACACCCATCTCTTCTGTGCAACCATCCCCTCTGCGTACCCGACCCCTCTGCGCCCTCATCCCCTCTACGCACTCATCCCCTCTACGCACTCATCCCCTCTACGCACTCTTCTCCTCTACGCACTCTTCTCCTCTACGCACTCTTCCCCTCTATGCACTCTTCCCCTCTATGCACTCTTCCCCTCTACGCACTCCTCCCCTCTACGCACTCCTCCCCTCTACGCAGTCGTCCCCTCTACGCTTTCATCCCCTCTACGCAGTCGTCCCCTCTAGGCAGTCGTCCCTTCTAGGCACTCGTCCCTTCTAGGCACTCGTCCCTTCAAGGCAGTCGTCCCCTCTAGGCACTCATCCCTTCTAAGCACTCTTCATTTCTAGGCACTCATCCCTTCTACGTGCTCATCCCATCTATGCACCCCTTTTTTCATATGCACTCATTCGCTGATATGCACTTGTTTGTTTTATATATCTGCCGGCCTTGCCCACTAGTCTGTTCTATGCAGTTCTTCACTCTACGCATTCTTCCGCTCAGCTCATCCATCCCACTCCACTCATCTATCTGTTCCTCGCACTCTGCATGCATTCGGCACTCATCCGTTCTACATGCTTATCTGTTCTACGCACTCACCTGGTCTGTGAAACTCATCCTCTCTAGGCGTTTGTCCACTTTAACCCATCGCGTGTACTACACCTTCATCTGCTCTACGCATTCACCCACCCTACGCAATCATCTGCTCCCTGCACTCACCCGTTCCCTGAACTTATTAGCTCCCCGCACACATCCGCTCTCCACCCTCATCCGCTCTCCACCCTCATCCGCTCTCCACCCTCATCCGCTCTCCACACTCACCCGCTCTCCACCCTCATCCGCTCTCCACACTCATCCCCTCTCCACACTCATCCGCTCTCCACCCTCATCTGCTCTCCACACTCATCCGCTCTCCACACTCACCCGCTCTATGCATCTGCTCCCTGTGCTCATACGCTCTCCGCGCTCATCCGCACAATGCATCTATGCATCCGCTCCCTGTGCTCATCCGCTCCCTGTGCTCATCCGCTCCCCGTGCTCATCCGCTCCCCACGCTCATCCGCTCCCCTGTGTTCATCCGCTCCCCGCGCTCATCCATTCCCTGCGCTCATCCCAGCCATGTGCTCTTCTGCTCCTTGCGCTCATCAGCTTTATGCACTTATCACTTTCCACACAATTAATAGCAATATCCTATTCTACATATTCATCTCTACACTCATCTGTTCCATACCTTCATCTGCTCTATACACTCATCTGCTCTATACACTCATCCCCTCTATATACTCATCTGCTCTATACACTCATCCGCTCTATGCACTCATCCGCTCTATATACTCATCCGCTCTATATACTCATCCGCTCTATACACACATCCGCTCTACACACTCATCCGCTCTACACACTCATCCTGTTTGCACATTCATCTTCTGAGCGTTCTATACATTCTTCCGCACTCACCCAGTCTATACACTCATCTGCTCTACGCACTTCTGCATTCTACGCACATCTCTGTACTTATGCACTCATCTGCTCTACGCATTCATTCATTCTGCACACCCAGCCGCTCTACACACTCATCCGATCAACATACTCATCCGTTCTGTACACTCCTCATATCTACACACTAATACGATCTACATACTCATCTGCTCATCGCATTCATCCGCTCAGCGCATTCATCCGTTTCACATGTTTCATCGGTTCTAACGATTTCATCCACTCCATTCATTCATCATGCATTACATCCATTTCATTGATTTAAATCTGTTTTTGTACGATTTATTCTTATTATTCACTTCACTGCTTTGCTCTACTTTACTCGTTCTATTCTGTTTGTCTTTTTAGTTTATATTAGTGGTTATTAGATGTCGATTTCTCGCATCTGGTAGTTTGTTGGATTGGTGTCATTTGAGGGGCTTTTATTCTGTTTGAGTCATTTCGCGTACGGGTTGGTTCTAGGGGAAGAGCCAGGTTTTCAGCAGTTTATGGAAAGACATTAGATCCTCAGTTAGGCGGATGTGGGGTGGGAGTGCGTTCCACAGTGTGGGGGCCAAGGCTGAGAATGATGATCCGCCTAACCTGACTGAGTTTGTCTTAGGGATGGCTAGGAGGCTGGCTGAGCTTGATCTTAGAGTATGTTGAGGGTGATAGGGTTTTAGCTTGTTTTGAAGATATTGACGTCTGGTTCTATGCACTGCTCGATAGGAGATGCATAAGGTATTGAAAGTCACCCTTCGGGCCACTGGAAGCCAGTGCAGAGTCTTAAGGGCCGGGGAGATGTGGTCTCTTGGGCCGAGCGCGAGTAGCAGTTTGGCTGCGGCGTTTTGTGCCCTTTGAAGTTTATTCAGTTGGTAAGCTTGGAGTCTGAGGTAGAAGGGGTTTGCGTAGTCGAGTCTTGATATAACAATTGATTGGACCGCGGAGAGTCTGTTGGGAAAGGAGAGATATGGAAAGATGCGCCTAATGCATCCAAGGTTTTTCACTGCGTTAGAGGGGGTCGGTGAGTTGCCCATGGCGGATGGCCAGGGTAGTGGGTGTGGAAGAAGTTCGGAGTTGCCACATACCACGATTTCAGTTTTGGAGGGGTTTAACAAGAGGTGGCTTTGTGTGGCGAGTTTAATAATGTGACTCGATAAAATGGGCTGTTTGCTCATGCCTGTTAGACAAATTTAAATATGCCATTACTGTATTAGAATTTGAAGCATTATCCAAAATCAGGATATAGAATCAAGTATGCTAGCCCGTGCCTAATAAAATGGGTATCAGGTAATAATGTCTCCATAAATAATGTCCCCATACATGTTGCTGGGAAAAGCCATTAGTAACATTATATCTGGTGACATTATGTGTGGGGACGGGTTGTGGGGATGTCCCCTGCTCCCCTTGTAAAAAACAAAATTTTAAAAAAAATAATCGAAGGTTGCAGGGGTCCCCCCACATGTTCAATGTAATAAAGTCTCTGAAAAAAACAGCGACTTTTTTGTCAGGAGACGTTTTTGGGGGGACATTATTACATGCAACCTTCAAATGTAGGTGATAATATCCCCATATCCCTTGTTGGTTACAAAGTTGTGATGAGATTTGCTCTCCTTGCAGTAAAAGAGATAATGGTGTAGCCCGTAATACCTACTTGACATTAACCAAATAATCAAAATAACATTTGCTGTATAATTAATTCCAGGGGCTTACCTCCATAGCCGGTTCCCTGATTCTGTTTACACGGATGTGGCATGTAAATCTTTTCCCTCTTCCTTCTTTCTTTGTCACTGTGCTCCCGCCAGCGGCCAGAAAGCATTGCATGTGTATAACAAAACTCTTGGTATAGTCCCCGATACTATTGAATTAGAGGATGTATGACTGTACTGCTATTAGATGGTCCCAAAACATTCGATTACCCCAAGATTTAAAGTTCCAATTTCCATACCTTGTTATGCAGGATGTCCTGTCCGGAATCACCCAAGAGAAACACGTAGTCTAAGCGACGCACTTGCAATCTTGTTGCCTATTTTGTATTGGGACGCGGCGTGTGACGTCATACGAATATATGCCAGCACAAAGACTCATCATCCCTGCCAATATGGCTGAGCTTAGGACCATGTTTTGTTACAGCTTCCATATGGGACATCTGCACGTCTTGTTATAGAGATCAGGTCTATAGGACAAGTTATTAGAACAGGGTATTTTTTAATAGGGCCTGTAAAGATGATTGAAACCACTAACACCAGTACTCATTTACATCGAAGGTGTTCAACAGAGCAAGCCCCATAAGGCTACTCAGCACTTTTCCCATTCAAACCCACCAAATCATACCATCAAAGCATGCAGAAATTCTGAGAATCTATGCTGTGGAGCTAAACACCCAGTGTAAGTAATATCAAGTGGCGCGTGCCCTTACTTTCTCACTGATAGTGTCAGAAAATATGGCAGTTTCCACATCATGTACTTTCTTGTTTGTTTTATTCAGACACATATACACCAATTTCGATGGTCTGTTAAAGATGGTGTTCAATAGAAGTTGCTATGCTCTTTAAATCAAAAAACAACAGAGGATTATGCAACGATGATCTCTTTATTAGTCTATTGAAGTAAAGAAAAAGAGATGACTAAATAGCTTGACAAAGAGAGGACAAATCGGTTCTTATTTATGATGGACTTGCAAGCCAAAGAAAACAAACAATGAGCCTCATTCCAAGTGTCGTGGTCTGGAAATAAGGGTGCTAGTAGTAACATACCAGCACGCTTTCCGGGCTGCCAGACCGCAAGTATGCCTGCAAGAGCTGAGCACCGGCCCCTGCAGGCATGGATTTCACAGAAGCACGGGCACCGTTAGCAACGGTGCTCGTGCTTCTGTGTCCCCATTCCTATGTAGTCCTATAGGACTTCACAGGAATGGGGACTTACACTTTCTGCTGCCTGACATCCCGGGCTGCCGGGAATTGTAATGTCCCGGTGGCACTAGGATCTCAGATGGCAGAATGGTGTTACGAGGTCGGCGGCAACCCGCCGCGCCGACCTTCTAATGATACCCAATATCCCTTAATGCCCAACCACCCAAGTCAACCCAACCTGCCCTCCAACTCACCTGCCGTTTTATCCTCCCTATGGGTTAATCCCAAGCTTATTACATCACATACAATGCATCTTTCCCACCCCCTTCAGAACAATAGACATGTGCATGCTAAATCAGTGTCCGTCTTCTCTGTCTGGTCTTTGGAGGGGCATCACGTGTGGTTCTAATTCCGGATCATCAGGCCCCCCCCCAATGACATCCGGTTTCCATCTCCTCACCTGAGGGGCATTGGGCCCCCGCCCCATGATGCACATCCGCTGACGAAAAAGTGCTCCACTGTTATAACCAGTCCAAACTGCACAGATCCAAAGATGGCGGCCGGTGTCTTTATAATAATAAACCCTTGGGCTCTTTGATGCTAATATTGATTCAGGCACTCCATGCTCGTGGCAATCATAAACAGTGCACCTTCCCGCCCCTGCATATGTCAAAAAAGCATATTTCAAATGGCGCCGTTATGACACTTCTGCCTCACTGATCCCCATCCGTTAACAAGTCTAACTGCATATGTTTGCCTTCTAGCTTTAAGGCCATGTGAGTCTCTTCCTCAGAGAGTAAAAAACGTAATTCTTAGTTGTTTGCTTTAAAAAAAAAATGTTTAATAGATAACAACATGCAGTATTTCGTTAGCTAACATGTTTTCTTCAGTCAACTGAAATGAGATCCTTTTCATGTTACATTTCCAATTATTAATTCGCATAGTTGTTTTGTATTTCTGCAATCCACAGTCTAGAATGTTCTCATTTAGTTATTAGTGTGTGGGAAAACAGTGGCTAAATGTGTTCAAATTATTGTAATACTTCTTAAAATGTTACACACGCATGTTTAGATGCATGGAGCAGAGTATTTAATATCTACAAACAATTGAGATGCCATATGATGCCTTACCCATTGCCGTGTCACAGGATGTCCATGTTGCCCCAGCTGAAACACATTCCATAGCATGTTTGCAGCGATAGGAGTTGACTTGCTTGACTAACAGGATTCAGGAATACTCTGCACTTTTAGCAGGTACTTGTTGGATTCTAGTGGGCCAGAGAAACTGAAGCGAAGTCCTCCACTTTTGGCGGGCGCCCAGCTGCTGGAAGAGCTGCAAGTGCCCCTGCGCCGGGCGCCCGCCGCTTTTATGTCCCAAGCCCCGCCTCCTTCCTTTGTTGCCCTTCGCGGGCTTTCCCGGGCTCTTGTCGCCCTCTCCTCTGGCTCCTTTGCCGCCCTCTCCCCTGCCCCTGGGGGGGAGGGGCGAGAGAGCGTCCAGGAGGAAGGCCCCTGCCCCGGTTATCGGGGTGCCTCCTCCACTTGCTGCGCTCTCCGTTCGTCACCTTCATAACCTGGGCATTTGTCCAATAGCTATGCCGTTGTATCCAACATTACCCATTTTGTCAGCCCCTTTCGTTTCCCCTCCAGTAAGGTGCTGCATGAGACATTACCTTTGATTTGGCATAACAAGGCCGCAGCTTTATTTTTACATATACATAACCACTGTAAACAGGTATTAAAAATTAGTTCCAAAAGGTGTGGCGACTGCTCCTCGTCCTGCTTCCCCCTTTACCTCCATATTGTTTGCAGGCACAACTCCCCCAAGGCCTTCGAGTCTGAGAAATCGCCTGCCCCTGCAGGTCTTTGCGGACTGGGGGAGCGCCGTTTGTTGGGGGGAAGTTGAGCCCCAATTGCGACCGCCAGACACCCCCGCCGTTTAGGCTCCCAGGAGGCGCTGTCTAGAATGGGCAAAGCCCCTTCCGGTTTAGCAATGGCTCATTCGGAGTCTTTGTCTTATCATAGGTTGCCACAACCCGCCACGCCAAAGGTGGGTTACCGCCCACCGTGGCTCCCCCTTTTCCTATTTTGTCGTTCTAGCAGTTCTGAGTACACCTTGCTGCCCGGTGCAACTCCGTCTATCCTCCTTTGACCAGGGATTTCACCTTTGCCCGTTGTGCCTGATCTAGGGATACTTCAGTCCCCTCCCTCTTTCCGTCATACCTTGACCTGCTCTTGCACAACCGGCTCCCGGTTTGACCACCGCTTTGAGGCCAACTGCCTCCCCTTTCCTCAAACAATCCCTTGGTAGCCCCAACTCTCTCAACCCTCCGTGCCTGCTATCCCCCTGCCCCTGCAGGTGATTCTGGGCTGAGAGAGAGCCATTTGTTCGAAGAAGCGGAGCCCTCGTTGCCACCACCAGACGCCCCTGCCGTTTTAGGCTCCCAAGCGGCTCTGGCCCGACTCCGTTTCTTGCATAGTCCAACCACCTCCTTTGTAGACACCGCTCTCTCAACCCTCCATGCCTGATACCCACCTGCCCCTGCAGGTGTTTTGGACTGAGAGAGCGCAATTTTCTCGAGGAAGCGGAGCCCTCGCTGCCCCCACCAGACGCCCCTGCCGTTTTAGGCTCCCAAGAGGCGCCGGTCCGACTCCGTTCCTTGCCCAACCATCTCCTTCGTGGACACAATTCCCCAATGTTTTTGGGCTGAGAGGGTGCCATTTGCTCGAGGAAGAGGCGCCCTCGTTGCCACCACCAGACGCCCCTGTTCTTTCACCTTGCCCCTGGTGGATAGGTACCTTCCCTCATACATAAATGCCTTTGTCAGCTGAGTGAATAATTGACCACCCTGTCATCTCAGGGAAATCTTGGTTGGTGCAATCGCTACCTGTCCGTATGGATCATCTCCCCCAAGGAATGCCTCCCGGAAAACCCTTTCGAGTGGCTCCTGAAAACCAACCAGCCTATTATCCCTTGACCTTCCTCATAACTACTAAGTACTCCCATATCTAAACAACTTCAGGCCATGCTACAGCCTTCTGCCGAATTGCATTCTGGTATTTGTAGTCTCGTTATCCAGAAGTGGGGCTTATTTTTATCCATACAACCTATACTATTAGCCATAATTTTATTATCCACCCGCCAGGTTTCCGCTAATCTTTCAGTAATTGTGCCTCTTAAAAGAATGTTAAGTCCCGTGGCACGCTATCCTGCCCTAAAGCCGTAGAAACCCACTTTATGAAACCTTTACTCGGTCCAGATGCATCCTAACATTTTTCTTGGATGTTGCATAAAAATCCAGACACGCGAGTTCCGCACGTTGCTGTGCTATGGCAAGCGTACTTAACTATTCACCTCCCGCGGGAGGGACCAGTGACTCGCTACGCGCAGCAGTGCCCCCCCCCCCCACGCAACAGTACCCGGGGCTGTCCCCCCAATTGCCTGGCCATTTGCCCCCCTGCCGTAAAGCCAAGCCGATCAACCCAGGAGATATACCCGCACCCATCTCTCAAACCCAACAGTTGTGGGCTGTGTATACGCCTAAGGGATACGCCAGGCACAATCCCCTGGCCATGCACCCTTCTTGCACCTACTACCATCGATGGCTAGTAAATACCCCAATATTCCATGGCCTTGTGCGTACACCTGTTACCAACAATGTACAGTAATACCACGGGCAACCATATCCCGTGGCCATGCACTTACACCATGTTTGCACCTACTAACATCAATGGTCAGAAAATCCCTATTCGTAGCAAGTATTCCCTATTATTCTTGTGGACATTACTGGAAACCAACTCTGATTACTTTTGTTTTTTGGAAAAACCAATCCTGTGCCTGTGTAATGAAAGAAAATGTCTTCACTGCAAAGCCGCCATTTTTCCATTTCCAAAACAATAGAGAGCACCTTGACCAATGCGTAGCAGCTGCCTGCAATCCGCCTTACTTAGAAATGCACATGGCAAATGCCTAAACGCATTCTGGGACTTAGTCTTGCAGGTATACAGGGCACTAAACCCCGGCCAGGGGCATGACTGCGTCTGGCATAAATTAATTTACCGAATAAAAAGCCAATTTGCTACCAATCCTGTGCCCAACTACCATTCCCATAATGCACCAAAATGGGCTCAAAACCTTAAACGCAACCCCTAAACACGGCCACTGACCCCATTTCATTTCAGCCGGCAAGTATTGCAGCAGTTCTTTAAAGCTGTGCCCGTACCTGGACCTCACTTGTAAAGGCACAACATTGCCACACCAACCTTAGGGGTTATCCGTTCCTTATGCAATCACGGCCTCCAACCATACCAGCGAACACTGCGCCTATACCATACTGTGCATTGCCCATTGACCCTAAGCGAACCCTCGTAAGTGAAAAGCTCGCCCTGTCTCGTCCCAAATGCACATCACACCTGCTTATACCGCTGCAAGTAGCGAACTGACCAGGTATATTACAACCCCAATATCTTTGTTGATCCCCTGAGCTACAGAAACATGGGGGGAGAGGCCACCCCTAAACGCAAAATCGTGCCTTAAAAACACTAGCGTACCGGTGCGTTACAACTGGCCTATCATAAAATTCCCCCGCACTTTGCTATTACGTCCCTGCTATACTTCTTAGCCCACATTTGTGCCCATGTCGCACCATCATGCAACTCAATCCTACCATCTTGCCTTGTGGTGCTCCGACACCCGACACCAGAGTCCAGCCATAATGCTTAATAACAACATTTTGTCCCCGCTGCCTCGTGATGCACCCCCTAACGTTGGAAAGAGGCATGCCATAATCCTTGCAGCGCAACTGGGTGCTACCTGCCTCGTGGCGCTCCCACACATAATGTAAGGCGTCATTCAATACTGTTTATAGTGCCCTTTTGTAGTCCCTGCCCAGAGGCCTCCCCCATCCCTTGGGAAGAGTCGTATCTGCTTGTCCCGCCGTTGCAAACGTCAGATCTTTCCTTTTCGTACCGACAGTTTAAATAGTTCCCAAGGAGGCGTTTGACAGTAACATGTGTCGTAAATTGTGCAATTTAACGACTACCGTACAGTAACTGGTCAAAACTGCTAGGCGCACAGTGAAGTAACACACCATAGTAGCTTCTACGCATTGTCACTTTCGTGACGCTCTTCCCGTGCCTGCAATACTAAACCAGTTGACCACAACTACTACTGCCCGCACAACCGCAATGGAAGAATTCATGCCCGCCTTTCTAGAACCTCTTAATAATTGTGTATGAACTATGTTAGGTTACTCATACCGTGTTTAATACCCAGGGGCTTCTATGCGCAGAACGAACCTGGAGTGCTTTGTACCGTCATGCTCCCAAGGTGAGCACGTTACCCCTTAAGCTATCCTCCTCCTTATAAAGTAAGAATGCCGCCTTAAAACCAAATTGCCCCGAACCACCGCCGGTTTAGGAGAACAGTTTCTTATCCATTAGGCCACCGGGACCACTCGTGTGTGACAACCCACCCAGTGCTGTGTTAACAGAAACCACCCGCCTGCTCTGCGTGTTGCGGACAACCTCAGCTCGCAACTCCAACTTTCCTAAAATGTGTCACCTGGGTGGGCATTAGATCGGTACCCACGTCCGACCCCTAAGGTGCCATATGTAATTTACTCCGCAAGTTCTGCTGCAGCGCTTATTAATGTGCGAAATCGGACCACTACTCCCACAATTATTCCTTAGTTGTATACTCCTACTTGGTTCCACAACGATTGCCCTAACGCAGCTTCGCCCGACTGAGCTGTTGGACTGGACACCCTGCATCAAAAGCACCTAAAACCTTAAACCCCTGCGGCAATTCCCATAAGATCGACCGCCGACCAGCTCCCTTATTGTTGTTTAATACGAGCGCGTACCCCGAGGGGACAGACACCCCGGAGTGACGTAGACCCAGCGCGGAGATGTCATGACCCAAAACCAAGCCCGAGTAACATTTAGGTTTGCTGTGTTGCAGCACAAAAAATCAATCGGGCTCGCCGCTACACGACCCCACTAGGACCCACCTAATAAAGAGGCCATCCAAACCGCTGACGCTGCACCTGGAAACATAACAACGGGTAACACGAGTAATGAAGGCAGCCTGCTTCTGCTCTATGTGCCCGCGAAGAAAACAATAATTTGGCACGTATATAGCGCTACGAACCCTCAGGTATCTGAGCGCTTCTTATTATTACCCATGGGGTGTGGTGCTCATTTATCGACCTCGGAAGGCTGAAAGGCTGAGTTTGGCCCCGCCGGGATTCGAACCTGCGCCGATGTCAAAGCGAGCGCTCTACTCGCTGTGCCACTTGAAACAGATACTTTACGACGCGTTTCTTCTCGAGTGTATGTTCCCCTTGCCCAACGTTTCTAAAATTCCAGCCCTTTTCCTCTGAACACAGGAACACTTTTTCGATTTATCTCAGTAGCACAGGGGTTATGAACTGAGGAGACCGATCGTCACGGAATTAACCCCATATGCGCCCGCCGCCGCTTCAAAAGCGCTAAAACTTAAACCCCTGCAGTCACCCACCTAACCTCGATCGCCGACCCGTTCCCTTACTCTCCTATTAATACGCAGAGCGCACCCAGCTACTTCTGAAGCGACAACAGCGCATATATGGCGCTATCCAACCCGCTCCTTACCCGACGCATACTCCTAGCTGGAACACTATCCACTCCTTCACTGGAAATCGCCCCAACATCGCCACTCTTCGTCTTTCTGGGTCGAAAAAAGGACTCCTGCAGCCACAGCATCGCGGGATCAGAGACTCACAAACAGCAACCGAAAGCGAAGTCCTCCACTTTTGGCGGGCGCCCAGCTGCTGGAAGAGCTGCAAGTGCCCCTGCGCCGGGCGCCCGCCGCTTTTATGTCCCAAGCCCCGCCTCCTTCCTTTGTTGCCCTTCGCGGGCTTTCCCGGGCTCTTGTCGCCCTCTCCTCTGGCTCCTTTGCCGCCCTCTCCCCTGCCCCTGGGGGGAGGGGCGAGAGAGCGTCCAGGAGGAAGGCCCCTGCCCCGGTTATCGGGGTGCCTCCTCCACTTGCTGCGCTCTCCGTTCGTCACCTTCATGACCACTGCAGTCATAACTTCCCTGGGCATTTTGGACAGTTGCAGAGGTTGAGACTTACAACATATACTCACTTTCTAATGTAGTTAACACTCTTTCAGGCGCTGCTTTGCTATGGATACAAGCAATGGACGCCATAGCTCTTACCACAGCATTCTTACTTGCGGACATTTGGCTTTCCCTCTCAATGCCAGGATTAACCACATGTTTCTACAATTCCTGAGGGATTACAACGAAGCTCACTTTGCTCCCAGACGTCATTTGACAGCAGGGACGTACACGGAGGCGAAGCTGGGTCCACAATGCCACATTTTCATCCTTCATCGTTTTTGCAGGGTCCAAAGGTAAATGGCAAAAGGTGGCGTAAAAGCGTGCTCACAATTACAATTTAACTC
This sequence comes from Ambystoma mexicanum, assembly GCF_040938575.1. NCBI lineage: Eukaryota > Metazoa > Chordata > Amphibia > Caudata > Ambystomatidae > Ambystoma > Ambystoma mexicanum. The sequence goes on from NC_090935.1 coordinate 641,576,302, forward strand.
TACCCGGAATGTTTGCATGTCGGGAAGGGTTTATTTTCATTTGTGAACACTGCTTCCCATGTGCGCATGGGAAGCAGTGTTCATGTATACAATTAAAACGCTGCCTCACATGCAAGCATGTCAGGGAGGGATTAATTGTACTTCTACATGGGCATAGGGATCTCCACCACTTGCACCGGCATGAAAATTCATGCCGGTGCAAATGCTGGAGCATTTGTATGATGGAGAGAGAGGTAGGTAGTGGCGAAAATCCAAGTTGCGTTCCATCTCTCCTCTCTGCCTTACAAATGCTTGAGAATGAGCTGTGCTGTGACGGCAAGGCTTTAAAGCCTTACTCAAGGGTTTTACACCTTCCATTAACGTTACGGCTCTCACGAACATGAGCCCTCAAGGGTTGCTCCCTAAGCGTGATGCAGCATTGCACGACTGAGAGATGGGCTTGTAATTGTTTGTTTTTGTTCATCTGGATGCTGACAGGACTGATTTACACAGCACAAGCTCTGGGTGTTGATGAGTTTCTTCACCTCGGGCATCATGGCATCCTTGTTTTCAGTGGCCTTTTCGTTCGACAATGATGGCAACATTGCTTGCTTAGGTAAACCGGTAAGGTAGCTCAGCGGGTTGAGCGCTTGCTGCTGCGATTTGAGAATGATCTGCAGGTCACAGGTTTGAATCCAAGCAAGGCCAACTCAGCTTTTCATCCTTCGGAGGTCGATAAATGAAAACCAATTTCGGTTGGGTGATATTGTATGTAAATATGTGCTCTGTAAAGCGCTTTGGATCAAGGCGCTATATAAATAACACATCATTATCATGTATAAAAAACTCTAGGCAGTCTTAGCTGCCAGTGTCTGGATCTGTGTAAGGTGTGGCCTAGAATGTGCTAAAACATGCAATCCGAAGGGATAGGTTTTGAAACAAATCGAAACTCGCCTCTGTGAATCAAAGCTCTAAACTAGAGTGCAATTTCCCAGAGCATTGTGGGATCTTCTGTGTCTCTAATCGGCCCCTTAGTGCCAGTTAGGCTCATTTAATGCAAAAAAGTTCAATTCAAAAGTGTATGTTACAGAGAATGTTGCAGGGTACTGGGGAAAAGGGAGAAATTATGATGGTGGAATGTCAACATCAAAAATCTTAGTGGTACGGAGAGAAACAGAAGGGGGGAGCAGAGCCCATAAAAGCAGAACTTTATGCAGAACTAATGGCGATTATGATTAAATGATTTCTGACTTTCTTGCCAAACCTCCAGTAATAACGATAGCTTCTGATGTGGAAATTATGAAACTACCAGAGTACATTGGGCCTTGTTGCGAATTGGGCAGTTCATCGGCAGTAAATCTTCTGATTTACCCCCAAAATCTTTCCATGACGACTACTTGGTCCCGTGGACTTACCACAGAATTACGAGTGATGGGAGGGTGGTGTTAGTCCCCATTTTTTGAGCACTTTGGACTCCTAGGGGATGACTGCAGAATTACTGTGAATATTGGAGAAAAAGTGGAGGATTCAACTCCAGCTTCTTACTGGAAGTGAATCCTCCACTGTACCTCGGTAAAAGTAGCAGCAATTCGATTGCCACTCAAAAACCTGGTGGCAACAGAATGACTGCACCGTGAACCCCTAAGGAGCCCCACTGTCTTGAGCCGTGAATGTGCGGCCACCACATTGTGTGTTGTGTTGTGTTTGGACTCTTGGAACGGTAGTTGATAGATCTTCTGACTTGTCTTGAGGGAGTGCATCTTGACATGTGGCGTGTAGGTGGATGGATTCTAATGTATGGAGGGCTTTATGGGTGTTGGCGAGAGTTTTAAATGCGATCCTGAGATTGGGAGCTGCCGGGTCCTCATGGTGGGTTTCAGATGACTGGTATTTTCACCACGGACGATGTACAGGGGATCGAGCTTTGTACCACCCAAGTCCATCACTTACAGAAGCCTTTCCAACACTGCCCCCCCACCTCTCACAAAAGAATCGCCAAAGTACAATCAAAGAGACTGACCAGATCCGCCTATGCCAACCGGCTCACCCTACCCAAATTCAGAGGGGCTAGAGCTGGAGGCTCAAGCTTCCCAGTCACGGCAGCAAACCAATGGGCCGCCCTCCCACCCTCACTAAGAGATGAACGATCCTACTGGGCATTCCGCACCAAGTTGAAAACCTGGCTTTTCACCGAAGACACTACTCTAGACGGATCCTTCACAGAGCCAGCCTCATGACCCTCCCGAGCACTTGATATCCATCTTGTAACGTTCTCTGTGACATCCACCTAAGGCTTTTGTGCTCTTTATAAATGTGAGAATAAATCAATAAATACATATTTGGTGCTTCAACTTGCCTTCTGTAGTTGAATACTCTGCTCTTCTGCACCACTGGCTTGACTGGTACAAAGTGAAAACATGTCTGCCCCTTTCATCATTGCTATCAGACTGAAAATGAATGGGCTGTTTCTGGGGAACTGTGTTTGCTTGTGAATATGCCGTAGTTTACTCTAAAGAACCCATCTTGATGACTGTTGCAAAATTCAGCAAAAACGCGTGCATACTTCTCTGACCCAAAGCTTCCCTGCTTCTGTGAGGCCTCCTGTCCACGCCACCTCTTGGCTCTCACGCCTCCCTAGAAGCGGTGCGCAGCCTCAGACTGATAGAATATGGTACGCAGCATCCCAGTAGGAAATGCAGCTCGCGGAGCAAACAGCCATACAAGAAAACCCTAGAGCTATGCTGACACCACTGCCCGGGGCGATGGGTCAGGCCACCTCCCTCGAGGCCAAGGCTGAAAAAAATGGAGGCCAAAAGCACTCTGACTGGCCCTCGCGTGACACCCCGTGGAGAAATGTGCAAAGAAAGAGGAAGATTGAGGAAATGTAGCAAAAAGAATTGCACTTCATCTCCATATCATTGCCTTGCTCTTTGCTATGCTGATGGCCCCACACAGCAATCTCACAGTATTCTTCTGAGCAGCGCCGAGATCATTGCCTTGCTCTTTGCTATGCTGATGGCCCCACACAGCAATCTCACAGTATTCTTCTGAGCAGCGCCGAGATCATTGCCTTGCTCTTTGCTATGCTGATGGCCCCACACAGCCATCTCACAGTATTCTTCTGAGCAGCGCCGAGATCATTGCCTTGCTCTTTGCTATGCTGATGGCCCCACACAGCAATCTCACAGTATTCTTCTGAGCAGCGCCGAGACCATTGCCTTGCTCTTTGCTATGCTGATGGCCCCACACAGCAATCTCACAGTATTCTTCTGAGCAGCGCCGAGACCATTGCCTTGCTCTTTGCTATGCCGATGGCCCCACACAGCAATCTCACAGTATTCTTCTGAGCAGCGCCGAGACCATTGCCTTGCTCTTTGCTATGCCGATGGCCCCACACAGCAATCTCACAGTATTCTTCTGAGCAGCGCCGAGATCATTGCCTTGCTCTTTGCTATGCCGATGGCCCCACACAGCAATCTCACAGTATTCTTCTGAGCAGCGCCGAGATCATTGCCTTGCTCTTTGCTATGCCGATGGCCCCACACAGCAATCTCACAGTATTCTTCTGAGCAGCGCCGAGATCATTGCCTTGCTCTTTGCTATGCCGATGGCCCCACACAGCAATCTCACAGTATTCTTCTGAGCAGCGCCGAGATCATTGCCTTGCTCTTTGCTATGCCGATGGCCCCACACAGCAATCTCACAGTATTCTTCTGAGCAGCGCCGAGATCATTGCCTTGCTCTTTGCTATGCCGATGGCCCCACACAGCAATCTCACAGTATTCTTCTGAGCAGCGCCGAGATCATTGCCTTGCTCTTTGCTATGCCGATGGCCCCACACAGCAATCTCACAGTATTCTTCTGAGCAGCGCCGAGATCATTGCCTTGCTCTTTGCTATGCTGATGGCCCCACACAGCAATCTCACAGTATTCTTCTGAGCAGCGCCGAGATCATTGCCTTGCTCTTTGCTATGCTGATGGCCCCACACAGCAATCTCACAGTATTCTTCTGAGCAGCGCCGAGATCATTGCCTTGCTCTTTGCTATGCTGATGGCCCCACACAGCAATCTCACAGTATTCTTCTGAGCAGCGCCGAGATCATTGCCTTGCTCTTTGCTATGCTGATGGCCCCGCACAGCAATCTCACAGTATTCTTCTGAGCAGCGCCGAGATCATTGCCTTGCTCTTTGCTGTGCTGATGGCCCCGCACAGCAATCTCACAGTATTCTTCTGAGCAGCGCCGAGATCATTGCCTTGCTCTTTGCTGTGCTGATGGCCCCGCACAGCAATCTCACAGTATTCTTCTGAGCAGCGCCGAGCTCTACACCCTTTCCCTCCTTCTACAGCACAGCAGACCGGAAAGGGTACAAAAAAGTAACATCATGGCCCTTATTATGAGTTTGTCAGATGGTAAAAGCCAACCGTATCAAAAATACCACCTGTTTTACCACCAACCAAATTATGGGCCTCATTACGTGTTTGGTGGTGTCAGTAAAAAATGGCGGTAGTTCCGTTACCTCCATTTTTTCCACCTCACCAAATTGCAGGTTTTTGCGGAATTACCACCGGTGGAATAATGAGTGGTAATTCTGCCGATTTCTGGAGGAAAAGTGGAGGATGTACCTCTAGTATGATGCTATAGCTGAATCCTCACTTTTCTTCCAAACAATCGGTGGAATTACCACTCGTAATTCCACCAGTGGTAATTCCGCCAAAAATCCCCAATGGAGTCCTGTGGACTCCAGAAAATGTGGATTAACACCACCTGCCACCACTTGTAATCCTGTGGTAAATCCATAGGCCCAAGTGGTGGTAATTGTAAATACATTTAGTGGTATTTCAGAGGATTTACCTCTGAAATACCTCCAAACTCGTAATGAGGCTCATCATGTGTTTGGAGGAATTTGCCTCATGGGGTATTTCTGGTGTTCCTAATCTTGAAGTTGAATACCTCCAAAAGAATTCTCCAATAATTTTGACCTTCACCGGAGAGGTTCAGTATAGTTTTTAACCTCCACCCAAGAAGGGAATGTAAAAACAGTTCAAAGAAGCCTGCAGTTCAATCTTTATTTCTTCAAGCGTGATGCAATGCAGAAAGGGGTCAAACTGATCCTTTTCTGCTTTATTCGAATTGTGCAGTAACCGTAGGATCCTCTGCTGAACACAATCCATTCGCATCCTCAAAACCAGACTGAGTTGGGGTTGCACTGTATGCTGGAGCTAGCGAATCAGTCCCAACCGGCACATCGCGGGTCAGCCAATCTCTCACTGGGCCTGTAAGGGCGTCAGAGATGCAGGCCAGGACCCCCACCCACCATCTCTTGGGAATGCGTATTCACAGCTCCTTGTAGGCAGTAGAAAAACACGAGTGGAACTGCTCTCCATCCCACTCCCTTTTCAATGGACTCTTCCTCATTCAAGTGTGTGTGCCCTGTAGCAGAACAATATCTGTCATGGAGGCTTTGAGTTGCGCACGTTTGTTTCATGTCCCGGAGACTGTGGGGGAGATTATTGTATTTGTGACCCGTTAAACTGGGTTTTCTGTGATCTGTTGTAAAATCTAAAACAGGTAATTGTGCAATTATTAATGTGGGGTGAGTTGTTAAATATCCCTCAACAGATGCTACACGATTAAATATTCAAGACCCAGCTCTATTATTTCCAATCCTTTCTTGTACATTTTCAAACCTTTTTTGTACAGCATGACGTTGCTAGCCAGCTTGGTGCACTCGGATTTCTGGGGCCTGGGACTCCGCTACATCTAACTCTCTCTCCCTAAATACCTCCCTGCTAGAGTACTTCAGTCCTCTAGTTCCAACTCTCTACAGATCAGACATTTCTCCAAGCAGAGACTGGGGGTAGATCTCTTTCTTTGGCAGGAACTGCCCTCTGGAACGGCCTCCCTGCCCTCTCCGACTTGAGCTGGTTCGCCTTAAGTTCTGGAAGCTCCTCAAGACCTTCTTCTTCTCTTCCTCCTTCCCTCTCCCCTGTTAGTCTCCACCTGTCGCTGCGACTGGCGGCCTTGTGTCCCTTATAAGCCATAGCGGGGCCAAGCCCACTCTCATCCAGTCTTCCCGTGCGCTCTCTCTGGCACTTGCCATTGGGCTCCCTTCCCCTGACTTGCCCTGAGGCCGGTCCACCCCCATCCCCACACTATTGACCCCCCCTGTACTTTTTCCCTGGCACTTGCCCCCTGAACCCTCTCAGCACTTGTCCAGCCCTTGGGCCCGCTCTATCCTGCACTCCCCCTCGTCCCCTCTCCTCATCCCTTCCCTCCCCCTGCACTTCATGTTACTGCACTTGCACAATCCGAAGGTCACAAGGCCTAGTAGGACCATTATTGTTTTTTCTTCTCTGTCCCCTTCCCTCTTTTGTCTTCTGACACCTGGAAACACTTTCTTCTATATAGGCGGCATACAAATATTCAATAAAAAAATACAAATAAATATACAACTCCCCTTTGACGCTCATGCAACTTACATGAAAGAAACTAACATCTTGAAAGATACAAAACACAGAAAACCTTCGGAAAAATGAACAACTAATGATGTGCATATGTTTCTGGGAGTTATTTGAAGTAAAATTGTCCAAGTTGTAGGGGAAGGCGGTGATCAATTTTTGTGTTCATTAAATTTTATTTGAGACAGATGAGTATGCAAATGTATTGGATATATTGGATCCCAAAAGCCATTTAAAGATAGTATTGAAAAAATAAACACATATGAAACTGACAGAGCTGACCGTTGCCGTTACTTTTCTCGGGAGGATAGCTCAGGAGCAACACGCTTGTCTTGGAAGCAAGGTGACACTGAGCAACACAGGTTCGATCCCCTGGTCTGTGCTTAGAAACCTATGGGTATAAATAAATATACCCATTACAATTTTCAAATGTATGACATGAAATCTAGATCCATACTTAGGAAACAGACGTTTAAGGAAAGGGAAAGTATGGGGAGAAGACAGGTATAGAGCAGAGTCACAGAAGGTGGGATGGTCAAGGTGTCGGAAGTCAAAGGTCAATATGAATATAAGAGCATCATCAGAAAATACCTGATGATGATCGTTTTAAATTAGCCATATCTGTCACCAAATATCGACCAGTTCACTCACACATATTTTTACTCCGGATTCTAAAAGCTACCATTTTGCTCCTGGCTATGAAACAAGTTGAGAGAACAAGGCCTGGTTTCTTTAAACCCAAGCTAGGAGTTTATAGATTTGAGCACTGAGACGTGGAGCCCTGCCTGTCTCCTCCTAAGTAATGTGCACAGGCTAGGGGCAATTGCTTCACATAGCTGCTCTTTTGACCGCTTCCTTTTGGTATTGAAAACAACTAAATTCACAAGTAAACGGGAAAAAGTGAACACCGCGTGCACAAAGAGAAGAATTCGACGTCTGAATGTTCATTCAACCCGAAATGCCGTTTCTTTAGCCTGCCGTCCAAGTAGCTTTGAGAGCCAGAGAGTTTCATGGCATGTTCTCTTCTGGCTCTCCCTGAAGCGCATATGGACCTCCAGGAGCGGAAGCTGAGAAACCACTGTCTTAATATAAAACAAAAACTTGGCCAGACCTGTAAAACAACAAGTCAATAACGCTGTAATTTCGTTCTTCAGTGACTGGGCTTGTTTTAGATTTCCGTTTTGTGCTGACGCAGAGCTGGGTGGTTGGCGGTTCTGGCTCCTTGTGGCAGCAGGACCCTGGACTCGTCTTTCTCTCTGGCCCTGTACCTGCAGGCCACATCTGAGCGCCATATGCTGCCAGCAGATCCCATCGCCCGGTGCAGTGAAGTGGCCGCACACACACATCTTCAAACATTGCCATCTGACCGCAAAAATGTGTGGAAAACCCAACATCTGCACACGTCTTCGTCTGTAATCCCAGAGGTTTTTGCAAAATCTATTGCTCGTCACACAAGGGCCTATACTGCTTTAATGAGCTGCAGAAAGACATGCAAATGGCGCCCCCTTAAAGCAGCAGTGTCACTGCGCATCTGTTGGAGCTCACCGCAATAGCGCCGTGCAGGTTTCCCGGATTTACCCTGCATGCTGCTGGGGCTACCACGTGAACCGGCAGCGCGAGGTAGCCCCAACCAGCCTAAGGTAGCCTCGGGCAGCGTGAGGTAGCCTCGAGCCAGACAGGGAATATTAGCCTCCAACAATCTCATAGTTCTACATTTTACTGCAGGGGAGTTGCTAGGTCTGGAAAAGACCCGGGGCTACGCTGATGTCGGAACTGTTGGGACTGGGGGCTAGCTAGCCTTTTGGCTGTAGCTCCTGAGATTCTATCCGGGGCTAAAACCAAAAGATCAGGGGCTATAGCCCCCTGAGCCCCCCCTAGCAACGCCCCTGTTTTACTGGTTTAAAATCCCACGCATTTGGACAGAGCATACATTAATAAATCATGTTCACTCTATGTTGATGTCAAATACTGTGCCATTGGGTGATCCTTTATCTAGCAGCACCTGAGAGCTGTTAAATCTGTCCAGATATGATATGATATGGCATTCATAACGTGACTATACACGAGTGTTTCAAGGATAAAATCCTTGACACATAACATAAGATTTCAATTCACAAAAAAGGGGCCTGTGACTTGCAGTGATTTAGTTCAAAGTACGAACTATATAATATAGCACTTTATCAATAATATCACATGTATATAATGTCTTCCTGCAGATGATGGCACCGTGCTGATGTTAACTAAAGGGTTGTGCAGGATGGGAGACGTTGACAACTTCCTACCCCAAGGTTGCTATGCCCCTCCCACACGACACTCCCCCATTTCAGTTCAATATGCAGACCACGCATACTTTCATGAGAGGCCCACCAGTGGGATTTCTGGGGGCAGGCCACCAGCAGTGAAGAGAGGGCTGAGGAAGGGCAAGAGGTGGCTGCGTGGGAAGCAGTTGCTACGTTGCCGGCTTGTGGATAGCACCAGTGTCCTCGTGGACTGTGTTCTCCACCCATCTGTCCACCTGCCGGACTCTTCGCTTCCCTTTCCTTATAGGCATTGAGCAGGAGGTCTGTGCTAAGAAGACTCACGGGATCCAGAAGTGGTGGACCCATGATCCTCACTTTGCCTGGTTGCAAGGGGCTCTAGCTCTTCCCCAATAAGAGGAGAGGCAAACACACAGCGACCCTTGACTCGTCTCTCCTGGGTCTCTGTCCGTCTCCTCCTGACAAGAGAAAGTGGACAGGGTCGCAAGTGATGGGCATAGGGGGGCACAAGCTGTAAGTGAAAAGGTGAGCATACGGGTGGCAAGGATTATGGTCACCATGGAACAGCAGTTGGAGATCTTATTGTGTTCTACATGACCACACTGAGCAGATCCGGCCATATCCCTTTGCTGATACAGGCACAATCATTTGCAAACTGAAATAACTGGGCACTGAGACAAATGAAATAGAGACATTTGTCTGGAACTAAAAAGGGAAGCAGCCAGATCCTCCATTTAAAAGACTACATTGGTCAGATAAATCCTTATATTGTAAGGCACCAGTGATGTTGCCAAGCTACTATCCAACTCAAAGGGTGATCAAGAGTTAATTATTCACTGATGCTTTGCCTTTTTACTTGGTCATGTATGGGTCTCTCACCCTTAGGAGTTGGACAGTCTGGCCCTCCAGCCACCATCAGCAGCACAGTTCGGGGCAGCCAATTGGTCCACTCGAGGGGGCTATACATCAGCTTGCAAGAGCAGAGTGAGAAGCAAGTGTTTTACTGTGTTTGAGGGTGTGCAGCGGTGGAGCATTCCTGCTGCTCAACGTGTGATATCATTTCTTCCAGAGTTCTCTCGCCCGGTTTTAACTGCAAAAGCAACTATCTGGATGCTCCACACAGTAGTGTCTGCGGGAGTGTGGGCTACAAAGGTCCATATCTGCCATAGCCTGTGGGCTGTGGGGTATATTTAAGGCCTAAGGCAGAACCCGCCTACAACAAAAACTGCATTTCAGCAGTTACCCAAAAATGGCTGTGCTTTGGTCTGCTGAGCAAATATGGGGCGAGAGTTGGACACAGCCACCCCAAGAATAGTTGCTTTTGGTTGTCATTCACGTGAATCCAGAGAAAACAACTCAAAATCAGAATGGCTGTGCATTGCTGTGCTGTCATTTAAATATTCAAGGCTGCTCAGGAAAATGACTTGCATTTAAAACGTCATCGCACTGGTGCGACTTTCATTTTTGACATCACACAGTTTGGTTCAATTAAAAACGCAGCCCTGTCCGTGTATTTCATTTTGAACACCATCAAATAAGGCCATCCCTCACAGAATGGCATTGTTTCTTCAGTAAAGTCCATTAAAAGCAAAAGAATGCTGCTTCCAGTCCGCCTGGCTTGGATTTACTTTTTGAAATAAATCAACACACGGAAAGTACTTCAAAGAAAAGATGCTCTCTCTTGCCTGTCTCAATTACCAAGAAACTATTTTCAAGCATATCTCTGTGTGCAGAAATTGACCAGATCTATAAAAAGCCTTTCAGAAAGTAAATGCCAAGGAAGCTGGGTGCGGGGAAAAACCGCATTTTGTGAAATGAACAGGAGAGAAAAAGAACACGTGTATATCTGCTTTTGCAGGAAAATGACATTTTGAAAACTAAATGTGAAATAATACCATTACTTGCACAGGAACAATATTAGATATGTGGGGATGGGGTTGGCTGTGAAATGTATATTATATGTATTCACAAAAAGACTTGGTTTCTGTTGAAAGAAAGAAAGAAAAAAAAATGTATGATTTCCTCAAGCACCCCTCTGAACTGTCAAAAACTTCAAAAGACATAATAAAAAACTCTTTGTTGCCAGCCAAGCTTGGCAGGGACAGTTGCTGTGGGGGGTGGAAGAACAGCCCACATTTGGGACAAATCCAGCCCATTCGATTTAAAGACCTTTTCATATTAAGACATTTCTCCCAATGCCCTTGTTAGGGAGAATTCTCATTTTATGGCTAATTTCCCTCACCTAGTGAGTCCCCCAGCAGCTTTGCCGGATTTCTGGAGTTATTTATTTCACTTGGTAAGAGTGTGCCTCTTTTTCCCACTCTTACCTGTGTTTTTGCCATGTGTATTTCATCTACTTTTGTGATTGTGGACTCTGGAGTACACCGCTTCAGTAGCCCCCTTCTTTTGTGTGTCACACAGCACCTTCAGTGCAGTGAAACAGGGTTGTCTTTTAGACTTCCCACCGACTCCATTTCTGAGGCTGACTACTGATCCCCAGAAAAGGGTAAAGTTGCCATTAACTTTACTTAGTCATTTAACCACAGATCCAGTACACCCCATTTTACATGGAGTACTGGAAAGGGTTAATCCTTAGCCCCTTGTATCTGTACCTCCTAGAGCATTGTTTCACTCTTTTAACATTTAGACTTGACTGGTGGCAGTGCTATCTCCCCTAACTTTTCTACCGCGATTATACTATATAAACATGGTATTGTTTTAGGCTATTATATTAGCCTCGAACTTAAACCCACTTGACCAAATACTTTTTCTTTTGGCTCCGGTTGGGTTTATTCGCCATTTCTTTTAGTTAAAGTCCTTCTTGTGTTTTACTTTGCGCGGCAAACCAGGTTTGCCTTCTTTGTTCAATGTCTTTGTAAGGGGTAGGTCCAGGATACTTCCGCCCATATTGTAAAATTCTCTGATGTAATTCTGGCTATATAAGGGGTAGACAGGGATAAACAGGGATATTCAACATTCAAAATTCACCCTTCAAGATTCCAAGACTCCAGATCCAGACTAAGGCAGATCCACCTATCCAGACCCAGGTATACCCAATAATCCAGGGAGAAGGAAGGAAAGGCAACTGATGCCCTTTAGGAGAATCCAGTGACCAGACCTTTTGCCCAGCTGACTTATCTCGCTGTCCACAGTGATCAGACTTTGCCCAGCTGTTCCTCACCAGGAGAGCCCAGCTGACCCAGTAACCAGAGCTCTTGACCCCACTGCATGTGACCAGATCTGTGGACCACCATCTAGAGGCGCTGCTCCCTGTCCAAATTACCAGACCCAAGCTTGCCTTGTAAGTATTCCATCACCCAGTACCCAAAAACTGCATATCCCGCTATGTTACCTTGCACCCTGTTCAAACCCTATTAAAATCCCATAAAAACCCTTGTCATTTTCCAAATTGCCAGTATCCTCTGTTCACCCTTTCCCTAGAGGAATCTGTTTAGTCTATATCTTTTTTTAAACTTTTATTTTTGAGGGCAGAGGTGAACAGCTTACACAATCATCAGAGCAGCCAGGATTAGCAAAATACAAATGACAATAGTGGTGCATAAAAACAGTAATACAATAGAGGTCATGGATGTGGAATCACAGAAGCGCCTAGGGCTGAGGCACATTACAAAGATGCTAGGGATGAATTGGCTCCAGAGGAAGATGCGTCTAGGCTATTAAGATAGCTATTGAAGGAGGCCCAGATGTTTTTAGGCCGGGAGTGGGCCTGGAGGGTAGAGAGGTAGTCCTCCTCACAGTTCTGAGACCATGTCAATAAGTTCATCCATTTCTGGAATGTAGGTGGGGAGGAGGACTTCCAGTTCTGCAACACACACTTCTTGGCAATTATAAGGCTGACATTCAAGAACTTAGTGGCATCTCTGGGTACCTCAGTCCCCCACACTCTAAACAGCACCCCCAGTGGGTCGGGGCCGACTACTATGTCACATATTGCTGACAGAGTTTTCAGGATCTCGTCCCAGAATGCCACCAGCCTCGGGCAGGACCAGAACATGTGCAGATGGCCCGCGTCCTCTGCCCTGCAGCGGGGACAAAGCTTTGGGTCGGAGTGAGCGAACCTGGAGATCCTGCGTGGAGTGTAATATAACCTGTTCAACAGTTTGTATTGGATGGTATGGTAGCGGAAGTTCAGGGAAACTTTATTAGTGTGGGTGCACATTTTCGTCCATAGTTGGTCGGTGAGTTCCAATTCTAGTTCGGACGCCCAGTCGTCCCGGGCCCCAAGGGGTTGCGGTGGAGAAGAGGCTAGGAGGAGTTTATACAATGAGGGTACCACCCCGCGGGCCCCACCAGAGTTGGCGATGTAGGAGATTCCAGGGTGTCCGGGGGTTCAGTGGGAAACCCAGGCCAGGCATCGCGGAAGACGGCGCAGAGCCTATAAAACTGTAGGAGCTCCAACGGTGATCCCGAGTGGCCAGGCCTCCAGGTGTGTGGTGTGATGAATTGCCCCTCCGGGTAGAAATCAGTCAAGGCCACGTATCCCAGGGAGTGCCAGTTTCGTGCCAGGGCCGTTTCATTTGTGGGTTTCTGCCCGGGGAAGTGCCAGGCGGGGAGCCATTTGTAGTACGGGCGTTCCTCGGCGCCAGTGGCGAATATCAGCCCCCAGGCCTGAACAGTGGTCCGAATCGGGTCAATGGGCGAGTCCGGTTTGTATTGACGGTGTAATATCAAGGACATTATGTTGGTGTTAGATGCTGCGAGGGCCTCCAACTTGACATGGGGGCGTGGGGGTGTCCGGGGTACCAGTAGGAGGCAAATTGTGCCTGCGCTGCGATCCAGTACGGCAGCATATCGGGGGCGGTGAAACCACCTTTGTCGTAGGGAAGTGACATAGCGAGCCATTTTTTGCGCACCGCCCCTGAGTGCCACAGGAACTGAGCGCACAGCTTATGGAGGTCTGCAAAATATTTCTTACCAGGCCAGATAGGTACATTCGTGAATATATACAGTAGCTTGGGAAGTAATATCATTTTTACCAATGAGAGTCTTCCCGCTAGGGACAGTGGGAGAGGGCGCCAGCGCGTTATTTTAGATTCAGCCTGTTCTAAAGCGGCCAAGTAGTTGTCAGCCAGGAGAGTGTCTTTGGTCATGGACACCTGGATTCCCAAGTATTTGATCCCGTTAGTGGACCACCGCAGAGGATACTCGGTGTTGGGGCGTACTGTGGAGCGCGTGATGGGCAAGAGTTCAGATTTGGCATAATTGATTGTGAAGCCGGAATATGTGCCGATGCGGGTGATGTCTCGCAGGATAGGGTTTAGGTGAATATGGGGGTCTCTGACGAAAAGAAGCACATCGTCCGCGTAGAGTGAGATTATTTCGGGGTCACCCTGTAACCGTATCCCTTTACGTGAGTGATGTTCCCTGACATAGTCCGCCATAGGCTCGATAGCCAGGGCGAACAGGATCGGGGAGAACGGGCAACCCTGACAGGTGCCTCTGAATAGAGGGAACTGATTGGAGGTTAGGGAATTGACACAGACCCTGGCTACCGGGGAGGTGTACAGTAGCTTAATATAAGCGATCATCCTCGGCCCGATGCCCATGGTCTCGAGGACCATCCACATATACTTCCAAGACACCATATCGAAGGCCTTCTGGGCGTCCAAGGTGACCGCGATCGCACTCACCCCCTGGTCAATTCGTGCCATGACATTGAGAAGCCGTCTAATGGTGTGAGAGGTAGATCTCCCGGGTACAAAGCCAGACTGGTCGTCATGTACCATATAGGACATGACAGGCAGGAAGCGGTTGGCGATCACCTTAGCGAAAATTTTTGTATCCAAGTTCATCAATGAGAGGGGCCGGTAGGAACCGCATTCATCGCTAGGCTTACCGGGCTTGAGCAGGACCATGATGACGGCCTCACAGAGTGTCGGGGGGAGGGATCCTAGTCGGAGTGACTAATTCCATACCTCAAGCAGTTCGGGGGCCAATATTGCCACGTGTTCCTGATAAAATTCGGCTGTTAACCCATCGGGGCCTGGGGCCTTTCCTTTAGGAAGACCAGATATAGCCTTGACTATTTCATTGAGAGTGATAGGGGAGTCCAATTGGTCTCTGGTGGCGTGGGAGACTATGGTGGTGGGCATCTGATCCAGGAGCTCGCGCATCTGGGAGTCTCCATGTTCAGTGGGCTGGGAGTATAATTCCGAGTAGAAGCCTGTGAAGACCTCAAGGATCTGTTGGTCGGACCACTGTGCAACTCCCGAACTGTCCTTGACACAGGTTATTTGGGCTTGGCCCCATTCCCCCCTCGCCAGTGCGGCTAGCGTTTTGCCGGGTCTGTCCCCCTCACCGTATTTACGTGCTGCCTGTGGCCGGCTAAAGTACTGTACCTCCCTAGTAGCCTGTTCATTAAAGGTTTTGAGCTCCTCACTGATCTGGGAGAGAACACTAGGGTCGACCGAGGCCGGGTGGGCACATTCCAGGCCACGCAGTTTAGCCTCGGAGCGGGATAGGGCGGCTCTTATGGATAAAGGCTTTGAAAGCGTCCCAGCGGACCCCGGCAGTAGTGGACTGGGGCAAATTGTGTTCGAAATAGGTCTGAATGTCGGCGAGGATGTCTGCCTTGAATACTATGTCCCGCAGAGCGGATGATTTAAATCGCCATGTGTTAATAGTGGGGGTGGGTGTCCCCAGTTCCAGGGTTAGTAAGATCGGGGAGTGGTCAGACAGTGTGCGTGCAAGTATCCGCACTTCCACTACCCTGCCCACCATAGGGCCGGACAGAAGAAACATGTCGATCCTGGAGGAGCTGTCGTGAACTGACGAATAGTATGTAAACTCGCGTGCTTGCGGGTGTAGGGCCCTCCATACGTCATGGATGTCAAGTGTCGCGCTGTGGGATAACAATCTACATGCCGCACCAGACAGGGGTCTAGGGGCTGTACCAGTCCTGTCCATTGCGGTATCTAATATGAAGTTCATGTCCCCTCCCCAGACGATCTGCACTCCGACATATCCCGGTAATATTGCTACCACTTGGTCGATAAATTCAGGAGAATCGACATTGGGGCCGTAGGTATTCACCAGCAAATAATCCCTGTTGGCTATGGCACAATGTAATATGACGTACCTCCCTTCAGAATCTATGTAGCTTTTGTGGAGGACAAACTTAAGTGATTTATGGATCATGGTGACCACCCCTCTAGCCCGCGTGGAGTATGAGGTGAAATATCTATGTGGGCCCCATGACGGAGCCATACTATTGGCCAGGGGGCCCGTTGAGTGAGTTGCCTGCAGCAGCAGTACTTTACTCCCATGTCTGTTGGCGTACGCCATGATTTTACGAGCCTTGGTGTAGTTGCTTAGGCCCCGTACATTCCAAGATAACGCCGTTACCGGCATGTCAATGATTCAATTAGTAACCAACCACGGTTGTCGTATAGTGAATCCTGGGTGGAAGCCGTCCACGCAGGGGCCCCTCGATGCACTGTGGACCGCCAAATCACCTCTGCCATTTTTCCCATAACATAAAACAAACCCATTGGACCACCCCCCTGCTCCACCCCACCCACCCCCACTGCCCACCCACAACTCGCAGTGTGACCCCCCTCCCAACATGAATGCCAACATTTCTCCAGGCCCTGGTGGCTTCAGATAAATCAATGCCACCATTCCGCCGTGGGTCGGCAGGCAGCACCCAACGTGGGCGTGCCCCATCCACGATCCAAACTGGGCCCAGTAGTAGTGGCAACCAAACAAAACTAAACAGAGTCATTGCAAATGCAGCGAGGTGCGCTGTTGCCGTGTGGTCGGCTTCTTGGAGATCTGAGACGGACAGCAGATGCTGTCTACAGTAGGTTTCTGCAGTATGCGGATACAGTTCTTGGCCCCCCCGGGGCAAGCATAAGCGCTTGAGGACAAGGATGAGGATGTAGGAGAGTTTAATGCAAGAGGTGGTCCAGCGCATCAAGAAGAAAGGGTTACACCCGGACCGGAGTATGGTCAGCAGCCATTCGCTTGCTACAGGGAGATATCGGTAGTGGGTAATAAGCAACATTACCATAGTCGCGTTGTTAATCTAGGATCATCAGATAGTGTGGGCATCTTCGAGAGAGGTGATCTGGTGCTACATGGCGTTGGCGGGCTCGCCCCTTGGGTTGTGTAGTGGTATTTCTGACTCGATGAATTTCACCGCCTCATCGGGGACCGTGAAGAAGTAGAGTTTTCCGTTGTGGGTAAGTTTAAGTCGAGCCGGGAATAGGATGGCATATGGGACATTGCGCTCCCTGAGCAGTTTTTTAACACCAAGGAATTGACGTCTCTCCTGTTGAACCGCGACTGAGAAGTCGGGAAAGATCCTGATGGTGTTGGCTTCTAAGCGCAAGTCCCCTTTCTCCCGTGCCAGGCGGAGGATGAGGTCTCTGTCACGGTAGTTTAAAATCCTGGCGATGATGGGTCTCGGGATGTCGCCCGGCTTGGGACGAGGGGATAAAGCGCGGTGGGCGCGTTCGACTGTGAAATACCGTGACAGAGCTGGATTGCCCAGGAGATCTTTAAGTAGGCTCTCGACAGCATCCTCCATGCACCCCTTGAGTGCATTCTCGGGGACACCGATAATGCGTAGATTATTTTTGCGGGAGCGGGATTCCAAATCGTCGCACTTAGCTTTTACTACTTTCATGTCTCGTGACAGGGATCCAACAGTGGACTGCAATGTGCGTACTTCATCTTCATTCGTGGAGATCCTGCTTTCAGCCTCTGTAATTCTGGTCCCGGCTTGATCAACACGTGTTTTAAGCGAGGCGACGTTGGCATTTATATCATCTAGTTTCTCGTGGAAGGAGGCGAAGTTTTTAGCCATCGATTCCATGAGAATGGTGAGGTCAGGCCCCGATGTTCCAGGGTGGGCCTCTGCCCCAGGTTCCTCCTGCAGGGATGGCGGTGAGCATGACCCAGTTCTCGAGACGGCCATTGCAAATTTGTCCATGGCTCCCCCCTTGGCGCACCCCCTCTGTTTATTCGGCATGCTGGGATGTGGTTAAATGTCAGAGTGATCCGCAGGAAGCTCACTTGGGGAGAGTAGATGTCGACGGCCACGGGGTTCCAGTTAGTCTCCAGCTAATGGTGTCAGGCCTGCTGGGCCCCTGCAGGGGCAGATGTCACTGGTAACCCTGGGTGAGGTGGATGGCAGTTCCTGGTGCTAGCGTGCAGAGGCCGCCCGTGGAGCAGGCCCGGTGCCTGTGTGGCCCCCAGCAGAGGCAGGTTCCAGGTGGTGTCCAGGCGAGGCCAGAGGAGGGTGAGGGAGCAATGGTTTACCCCACTCTCAAGGAAAGGCAGCCAGAAGTACGGGATGAATAGGGTGGGAGGGGCCTATGTCCAGGCCACGTAGGTCTGCACTGGCCTTCAGCACAGCCAGGCAGCACAATGCAGAGGCCCAGGGCAGTTCAAGGGCACGGTGCGTATGAGCGCCCCCTTCCAGGCTGTGGAGCGGCCTGTTGCCTCACGAGTGCGGCGGCGGCCGCGTGTGCAATGTGCCCCCCCCCCCGCGCTCCTCACCTGGGATCTGTTGGAGCCTGGGTCTCAGCCCAGCGCTCGTGTTCGTCCGAGCCCCGGCTCACGGGGACCGCCCGCGGCACATGTCCGTCCCGGGGCTCCGGCTTCAGCGGGGTGGGATGTGGCGGGAGGGAGCGAGAGCAGCCACGCTCCAGCGTCAGGCCAGCCGCGCCGCCCGTGACAGCTCGCAGACGTGCGCGAGCCCACACGGCAACGGGCGATAAAAATGTAGCAGGGTCCCGCAAGTCCGCACGCCGCAGCGGCCAGGCATGTCCCGGGGAGGCCACTCGCGGTCGGGCGGCCTCAGGACGAGGCTCCGTAGTTAGGGTCCCAGTGGGCAGATCTGGTCGAAACTTGCAGGGATGAGGCAGGGGATGCTCCCCAGCAGCGCAAGACGATGGTGACCCGAAAAGTTGCCGTGTTGCGCAGGTGTTGGCGGATTACTGCCGAGTCACACAGAGTTTATCAGCTAGGCAGCCATCTTGGGCTGCTTAACAGCGCCCCCCCATTTAGTCTATATCTATTAGCATATTTGTTCTGTGTAAGTCCCTAGTATCATTTGAAATAAATTAATTAATTCCCCATTGAAAACTCATGTTCATTATTGTTGTACTTCGAAAGTAACAATTCTGTTGAGTGTTTTTACTAATTATTGCCTTAGAATATAGTTTCAGTAGAACTGATCATTCTGCTAACAAAACTAACAAAACCGATTTTGTTCGTGTAGTTTGTCTTCTTAAAAAATCTGATTTACATTTCCCATAATAAAACTCATATCATCATCCCATAAGGGTTATCCCTTCCCCTTAGTATCCTATCTGTTCTGTGTCTTTGTTCCCATCCCAAAACCGATTCCGATTTTGCCTGCTATGCCCATTTTCTTAGCTGTTTGCCAATTTAAAACCTCTGTGAAATAAGAAATTGCAATTTTGCCACATGTGATTTTTGTTGCATTGTTTTCCTCCCAAAATCGATCTTCTCACCTGTCTCCACGTTGCTTTAGTGCTCTGATCAGTAGCCTGCAAGCTTCCTTGTCTTTTTAGCGCAACCACATGAAATTCAGGCCTATCCTACCGCAAATGGAAACTGATCTCTAAGTAACAAGTGCAATACGAGTATAATATTTTGCTCAATTTGAAGGTTTTCATTTGTTTTTGGCCTCCTACTCTGGGGTGGTCGAATTTAAAAACAGATTTTTCCCTCTTCTTCCTGACTCCTTGCCACTGCTTTGCATCCACACAGAATTTAGTTAGCAGGTGTTTAGGAGAGTGTTGCAGGGGGAGTGCATAACATATGTGCCATCTATGAGTGTGAAAACAGTGATTTTGCTTCCATTTCTATTTAAAGTTTTTGTAGAAGTGTCAGAAAATTGGATTAATTGTATTATACCATTTTGCATTATATTGTCAGCACACTGGTGATTGCTGCCCTAAAATTTGTTTCGCTTTGATTTTTCATTTGAATTTTAAACATGAATAAATATTTATTTTTTACACAACGGCCTGGTTCACGGTCCACTACGACACAGGGAATTTGTTAAGGTGGGTGTTGAGACAGGTTGGGTACCTCTTCAAGAAAGAATTCAGGGTTCAAATAAAAAGGTGTGTTTTATTGTGCACCACCTTCCGTGTCAGTGGAAGAAGTCTTTGGCTGGAGTGTGCCATGCCATAAAATCTGTTACACGTTGGTGGCTTGTGCTGTGATTGCAGTAAGTGTTCCCACCCGTGGCAGCTTAACACAGCAGGCTAACTCATTGAAGGTAGTGATACTTTTGGTGGTTAGAACACTGTGTTACGCTGTAAAAGCGCCAGCCTAAAACCTATACCCTAGGTATCAGGCCTGTATGTAAAAATAAAGTAAACTTAACCCTAAACTAGACAAAAGAAGAGCATAGATCTGTCCTTGCATAGATAATTAAATAAAGGAAGAACACTCTTCATAATCAGTACCGTAGAGATTAATATAGCTAGGAAGCACCTTCTGTCCAAACTAGAATGGGCGGAACAGGCCAGGGAGCCTGGCTAGCCAACATGATGCAACAGGTCACCTTCATGAACATGGATGTGTGCAGGACAGCAGCCTTTTACATCTCGCCTTGATTGAGTTGTATATGACTCCAAATATTAAAGAGGAGCAGCTTAAAATGGTCCTACTCACTGCCTACATATACCTTCACATGGTGGTTATGGAGGAAAAATATAAAGAAAATAGAACCCTTGCACAAAACAACTCTGAGCTCTTAAACCAAATCCAGAGTGAATTAAAACAGGTAGAAGAAAAATGGCAAAATAGTCAGAATTCTGAGGTAGAATTTGAAAACCACATCAAGCAACTCAAAGAAGAGTTGGCTCTACAACGACAAAACAATTTAGAGCAAGAGGCCAAATTAGTTTCATTAACAGAGGAGTGCCAGGAAAAGGTTGACTCTCTAGAAGAGAATCAACTAAAATTGAATCAACAAATAAAATATATCAGAGTCTGCAGACAGCAGATAATTACTTTACAGAAACAGATTGAGAAATTGGAAGAGGAAAGTAATACATTAATTACTAAAGAACTCCAAACTCAAATAGAATTTGACCAAGAACGCCAGAAATGAAGTGCTATGAAGCAACAGAGGGATGACCTTACTAAACAGATTGGCACCCTGTATCAGGAAAAAGATGCCCTATACCAGGAAGTGTGGAAAATAAAAACAGACCTACAGAAAAGAGAGTTAGACCTCCAGGAACTGAATGAACTAAAAGTAGAATATGAAAAATTATTGGGGTACACAAGACAAGTAGAAGGTTATCAAGAAGAGATCACCCAAGCCAAAAATGTGCAAAGTCTGGAGATGTATCTCCTGCAACAAAAATGGTCTCAGTGTTCCCAGGCAATACAGGCAGCACAAAAAGACAATGATGCCCTCTGTGATGAGAGCAGGGGACTCCAGAGCCAGGTAGCAGCCCAAGGAAACGTAATAGAGGCAAGTCAAGCCCTGATAGCAGAGCAAAAGGCTCAGACCTTTGCCTACTATCAAGAGGTAGGGACTGAGAAGGAGAAACTTTGGAAGTTAGAAAAAGAGTGTTGTAGGATGAATGAAAACTTGAGGGGGCCCGAAAAAGTAGAGAATGACAGGGCAACCCCTGACCATAGCATGATGCCCTCTGTAGCAAGGGACTCAAACCCATTTACCACTTTGTATGCACAAGGCACTGCTGACTTCATGTCCCCATGTTCACATGAACCTGAAACCATGAGGCAGCTAGACTTAAATAGGCCTAGCATGATTGAGCTGACGGGCCAGCGTCCATCAGAGACTGATGGATGGACGTCCCTCTTCAGGAACAAAAATATTATGGCTGAGGGATCTGAACAGCAAAGCTCCTAACTGGAGAAAATCAGGGAGCGAGACCTGCAGAAACATTGCCTACAGAGGAACCACTTGGTTCTCTTTGCAGAGAAAAAAGGAGTATGAGTTGAGGCCTCAAATGAGTATTCTAAAAACCTCCACCCAATCAGCGCAGTGGAGGGGATTTTCCACCAACCCTGGAAGAAGGGAGGAGTCAGAAGACTACTCTCCGGCGCGAAAGAGGGAGTCCAAGGGGAGTGACCGAGAGAGCCCAAGACACAATAGGGGAGATAAAACTAGGCCCCATCATTCTGGGAGAAACTCAAAAGCTCAAAGAATTAGGGAGCACCTAGAGTACAATGAGGGGACCTCAAATAGCAGCAGCTCTGAGTCTGAGGGTGAATGGACTCAGGTGAAGCGGCAAAAGAAGGCTAATTAACAAAAGAGAGCTCTGGTAAAAGACCCCATTAAACAAATTAAAGCTATATGGAGTTTCATCACCTTGTACCACAAGAATGCCAAATATTTTGTCTGGGAGCATCTGGAGCTATATGAACAGGTGATGATATCTTTTGACATTAAAAATAATCAGAATTGCATAGAATTTGCAAAATGGACGTTCTCCCCTGAATACTTCAGCTTCTTTGCTGGGCTGGAAGACCAGAACCATTCAAGGTGGTCCACCTACAAGGCAGCCATCTTGAAGCACTTCTCCACACACAGAAGGAGGCCTAGGAGGCCCGCAAGGCGGCCTACAATCTGCAGTGTGGAGAGGATCAGGCCCTAAGAGAATTTGTTCAGAAGCTCAAGTGGGCATTTGCGCAAACTACGAGGGCGGTGCGCACGAATAGTAGGGAATTTATAAATACCTATTTTCATGCACTCCAAAAAAATACAATGACACAGCTGGTAAGAGATTTCCATGATGACAGGACCCTGGACTGGGTAAAAGAGCAAGTTACCTGGATCTATAAGGTCCAAAGGCCTGTAGAAAACAAAAATCCAACCAGAAACCCCAAGCCAACCAACACCCCCGCTCCTGCCAAGGTGGCAGAGGTGAAGGTTGCCCTCATTTTGGACCTAGACATGGGCGAGCCTAAAAATACACCTTCCCAAAACCAACCACACCAGAGGCAGAGAGGACCATTTGTTCAATCACAAGCAGGTGGGAGTCAGGTAGGATACCCCACAAATGTGCCCCCTAACTCTGCCAATTACATCAGCCCTAAGTATAAAGGCAACAGACCTATCCCGGGGTATGTGTGGACTCCCCCAGCCCAAGGGGGGATCCAATCAGGTGAATACGACCCCAGGGAACTTCCCTCCTAACTTCCCTCAGGAGGGCAGTAATACTCCAAATTCTGGGCTAAGATTTTCCCCAGGTACCCACAAAACCCCAATATGCAGGACAACCCTCCTTACTCTCCCCGCTTTCAGGAATCCATACCACCAAATCTGGAAGAGGAGAGGCCAAGGGTGGAGGGCTACCAGCGGAATCCTCAGTACCCAGGTTACTCCGGGAGAAGCGATAGTTACCCTTCCCGAGAGCAAACCAGAGTTCATCCAAGTCCCCCATACCAGCCGGAGCAGGTGTCCCAACTGGAGGGCCAGGTCCAGAACCTTACTCAAGATCTGAGTTGAGGGCTCAGCAGAACCCTCAGATGAACACGGCAGCTCAGAATAACTCCAACCAAGGCTCTGGCACCCCGGAACAATGAGGGTGAGAGAACCATGTTAACCCACCGGTTCCAGAGCAGGAGGCATGGGAGGAGGGGGATGCAAAGCCCTAGAGGAAGCTTCCTTCCTCAACTGTGAAAAGCCCCTAGACATACTGGACCCGGAACTAAAATCTCCTTCCCCCGAAAACCTGCAACCCGGGGAACAGAGGGTGGGTAGGAGAAACCAAGAGACCAAAAAGGCCCATTTTGTGGGGTAGTCAGTGTCCTCCAGTTTGAAGGGGACGAATCCTTGGAGGATTCTGGGAAGAAAGTCTTCTCCTTCAAGGATGGGGGAATTCCGCCCAAAGAAAAGGGGGTCCCACGAGACCATAACCCCAACTGGGTACAGGTGGGACTGTTTCAGAATCGTCCATCCCGAACCCCAGAAATGTCACCATGTGAATGTAACAGTAATTGAGGGATCTTCCTCACAAACCAATTCTGGTGACTGCCTCCGAGAAGGGGGGCAGCCAAGAATATGAGGAAAAAGGGGATTCCCAGATTCTCCAAACCAGTTCTGGTGACTGTCTTCAAGAAGGGGAGGGCAGCACAGGATCAGAGGAAAAAGGGGATTCCCAAATACCCCAAATCAATTCTGGTGACTGTCTCCAAGAAGGGGGGCACAGCACAGAACCAAGAGAGAAAGGGGAGCCTGAAACTCCCTAAATATCAGAATGCCAAATTTTGTTTCTAGATTCACAAACACCGAAATAAGGAAACTCACTGCCCAGCATGCCCAAAATACTAATTTCCTTTGCCCCTTGGAGGAGAAAGATGGACGGGTCTATGCCTCCTTCCAAGTGCAAGGGCAATGTGCATTTTAGCACTGGTGGACACTGGATCCCAAGCCACTCTTCTGTCCAAAAGGGCCTTTGAGCAGCTAAATTCAGGAAGGGGGGAGAGACACCATATCCCTCTCACCCCTCTTCCTGGACAACTCCAGAACTTCATTCCCGTCAAGTGGACTGCAGATCTGGAAATAAAAAAATGGTGACACAAGATGAAGCACCCAGTAATAGTCGTGACTCCAGAGGGAACCCCATGTCTATTAGGAAATGACCTCTTTCGGAGGTTGTCTTCTCTAATAGACTGTGTGAAAAAGGTACTCTGGACTCAGGCTAACTGGGCAATAAAATGAAAACAAAGCATCAAATATGTCAGTTTAAATGGCACATGCCACATGGTTCAACAAAAATCTGACCAAATTGAGTTCCATTTCCAAAAGAATCAAATACCTGACATTACAGTAATACCATTAAATTTTATACCGATCCCCAATCTGAAAATCCATGTCCTGTAGTCAAAAGTGATGAAAATCCAGCTCAAAGTTTGACTGAGATTCAGAAGAAGAGCGAACAGCTGTTCCTCCCTATTCAGTTAAATGAAGGGAGGCACCTTGTTCTCACCAGAGTGTGCCTGAATAATGGAAAAAACTTCATCAGCGAAGCCTTGTTCAGGAAACTCCCAAAAGATCCGACCATTCCCACATTTTAATTGATTGATATGTTTGAAATGAGCCTGGTAACTCCCAATTCCAAACATCTCCTGCCTAGCAGGTGTATGCAAAAAATGTCCATAGGTGATAAAAGCACAGACAATAATTGTTGGGTCGTGCAAGATGTCACAGCTGCATTTTATTTAGGCAGTGACATTCTCAATCGGTTCCCAATTAATTTGGATCTTATCAATTACAAAGCCTGGTCCCGACTGGAGGGCAAACCTATGGGCTTTGATGATTCCGAAAAAGGCAATTCAGTCAGCTCAATTGCTACCGTATGCAGTTGAAGTTCAAATTGGTGAGGAGGTCACCATTCCAGGACATACCCAACAATTTCCACTTCACTTAAAAATTAAGAGAGGACAAACATTTCAAAATCCAAGCCCTTGTATACACCTCAATGCCCATCTTCAACAGCAGGGGTTGGGGTTAAATCCAATACCATTACTTAATGTAGAACACAACACCATTCCAATATTGGTGGATAACAGCAACCCTAGGTGTATCACACTGGGTGCAGGCACCATTATTGGAATGGCGGTTGATGAACAGCATTTTTTCATGCACTTAGGGAATGAAATTGTAGGACCAATCGCCAACGACTGCTATGACTGTGACAATGACATACCACCAGAAAGGATCTTCACCCGGCAAGGAGAGAATTTCCTGGTGTACTCTTCCTGCCCTTACGGGGAGGAAGAGGTGACCTGTGACATCAGGAAGGATGAGGTGATATTACAGGTCCACAATGACTGCCTCTCCTACCTGAAACCCTCTGTCCAGGTCAACTCCCTCACAAGCGATCTCTCCACATAGTTGGCGGAGACCGCTGAGATCACGATACCCAAGGTCTTTCAAGGCTTCAGACAGATGGTTGAAGAACAGGTCAACCTCGCTGATGCCTGTGAGACCGAGGAACAAAAGCAAAAGTTGAAACAGGTGTTTTTAGAATTTCAAGCTATCTTTTCTGTGGACTCGTACGACTGTGGTCGCACCGTGATACATACCACCTCAATTCCCACAGACCCTGGATTGACTCCTGTATTCGTGAAGCAATATCGCTTGCCTCTCACATCCATGGAGTGCCTTACAGAAATTATAAGAAACCTAGAGTCCCGTGAGATGATTTGTCCAGTCCACAGTACCTTTAAAAATACAGTACTGGGGATTTTAAAACCAAATGGCCAATGGAGACTTTGCGCAGACCTTAGGGAGCTGAATAAACGGGTCCACATGTCCGATGGCCTCTTCTCTACATTGACTCGGGACTGGCCCAGATCCAGGGGTCAAATGTGTACATTGCCACTGACCTGACCAACAGATACCGCACAGTACCCATCAGTAGGGAGGACCCGTACAAACTGGCCTTTACCTTCGCTGAGCAGCAGTACACATGGTCCCGGAGTGCCTTCAGATACATAAACTCTGACAATTAATTCAACATCTTCCTACATAAGGCCATGCCCGACTTGGGTGAAAGGGGTAACCTGGCCTATGTGGAGGATGTTCTGATTAAAAGCTCAACTGTGCAGGAACACATAGCGAAAATCTGCTATGTTCTGACCCAGTTGAGGGATGCCGGAGTAAAACTGTCTGTCCAGAAAGCACAGTGGTGTAGGACCCGTGTAAACTTCTTGGGACATGAAATCACCCCTGAGGGTCTCTGCCCACAGGCGAAGAAAGTGGAAGCACTACTGAAAGATTCCACAACGCTGCGTGAACTAAGAAGCCTTCTTGGACTGACTAATAACAATAGGAATTTTATTGAGGATTATGCAGAGGTCATGAGACCCCTGGTCCATCTGTTAAAGGGGGGGTCAAGTGGGAGTGGGGTCCAGAACAAGCTGAGGCAGTGAAACAACTCAAATGTTCATCCAGGGGGAGCACATCATAGTTGAGACTCCACACCAGCCTTTGCAATACCTCCAAAGTGACAGAATCTGGGCAGGAAATGTAAGTATTCCAGAATTACTTCCTGGATTCTGTCCATGCAAGGCTTTCCTGTGGAGGTCAGATATGGCCAAAACAAGAAGAGTCCCCTCGCGCAAGGTTTGGCTGACTTGCATGATTGTGCCGGAGAGAACTGTCTCGAGGACGAAAGTCTCCAAACTCAAGACAACACGGAGACGTACCTGAATTACCCACACAAGGTCTATGAAGAAGACACGTGCAAGGGGATGCCCACAGTTTATGTGGACGGGTGTTCCTACCATGTTGACAACAACGGGGAAAAGGAACTGGTGGCCGGCGTTGGGAATGCCTGGGTGAATGATGCCCCAGAGCCCTCTGCTAGGTTCAAAATCAGTCCCCGCAGCAGTCAGGTGGTGGAGTTGATGGCAGTTCACCAGGCCTTCCTCACTGCCGTGCAACACCAACTCCACAAACTGGTCATAATCACTGATTCAGATTATGTCCAGAACAGGTTCGTGGAGCACCTGACCATTTGAAAAACCAGTGACATGCTGTGTGCAACCAATAAACCACTTAAACTTGGCAAGCTCATACAGAATATTGATGATCTGGTCACCTCTAATGGGAACACCATCTATTGGAAAAAGATTAAGGGTCATTCCAGAATAGAGGGACCAGACAAAACTGGAAACAACCTGGCTGATCAGTTGGCCAAAACCGGAGCCATCCACGGGGATCTCCTTGAGATTGAGTCCCTGCTAGGGAAAATCCAGGTCACTGCTGCCACCAGGTCCCAGATAATTGTGCACAATGAACTCTCAACTGCCCAGTGGAGTAAGGAGACCCCAGATGCTGATTTAATTACGGCACAAAAAGGGGATCCGGTAATTGGGGCGTTTTACCAACACATTGAGGACCCTGTGAGCCTTATTCTGATGGAAACTGATAACATTGGGAAAAAGGATCTCAGGGTGTTGATGAAGTTTCCCAAAATCTTCTGAATCCAAGACGGTTTGTTGGTAAGGAGATCAACCTCTGGATGTGACCAGTGGGTGGTACCTACCTTATTGGAAAGCCTGATTCTAAGTCACGCCCATGACACAGCTACAGCCGGTCATCAGGGGTTTCACACTACTTTAGAAATCTTGAGGAAGGTTGCATACTGGCCACACATGGGGCAGGACCTTGACCAATACTTAAAGGGGTTCCTTGTGTGTGCACAATTTCAGCCAAGTTCACTCACACATCGAGCTCCCCTCCAGAAGAGGAGGATGACACTGCTTTGGTTAGATTTACAAGTAGATTTCATCGGGCCTTTGATTCGTGCCTCTAGGGGGGACAAGTACAAGTTAACGGTAACATGCTTGTTTCCCAAATGGGTGGAATATCTCCCAGCCCCAAATTGCAAGGCAGAAACAGCAGCTGCCCTGATGATCAAGCACATCTTCTTGTGTTTTGGCCTTCCCCAAAGCATTGGGTCAGACCGAGGAAGTCACTTCACTAGCGAAGTGATGACAAAGATGTGGGAGATACTTGGGGTAAAAAGGATACTCCATATTGCATACCCTGTATCCTCTAGCGGGGCAGTTGGGAGGTACAATTAAACCACTGTGAGCATTCTCAAGAAGTTTGTGGCAGATTCTGGGCCAAGTTGTGACATCCGATTACTGCTTGTCCTGATGGCCATCAGATCTACACAATCTTCTGCGACCAAAATGTCTCCATTTGAGCTAATGAATGGACGAAAAATGGTTCTACATCAGCATCTGCTCCATAGAACACAAGAGCAGACAGATAAACCCCTCTGCGACACATAAATGTGTTGAGAATCTAAGAAAACACCTTCAGCATGCTTTTGCGTATGCTCAGCGGAATCTGGAGAAATCAGCTGAGGAGATGAAAACCCACTACGATTTAAAAACAACTAAAAAAGAATACCAAGTATGAGACAGGGGGCCTCATTATAAGTTTGTCGGTCCGGTAACTACAGTACCGGTAAGCTCACTGGTACCGTAGTTACCGGACAAGCAAACTAGGAGTTCTGCTTGCAGGTGCCTTCCTGCCCACCAGGTCTGACCTGGTGGGCGGGAAGGGCAAACCGGCACCAGTGAGCAGAGCATGTCGGTTGCACTGGCACCATTCTGAATGGTGCTGGTGCTTCCGAGCTCCCCATTCCCATTGAGCCCTATGGGGCTCAAATGTGAATTAGGAGTATTTCATTCGGGTTCCCGCAAAAGGGCAATTGCCCTAATGACCCGGTAATTGCACATTCGCGGGCGCCAGAAATGTTTGCAAGTTTTCGCATGTTTGGCGGCACCCTGTCAGTTTTACCAGCAATGCTACCGTAAAAACTTATAATGAGGCCCACGGTCTACTTGTACAATGTTCAGAGGAACCACACTAAGGAGACAAAATTCCTCCCCTCTTGGCGCCTTCACCTGTCGCCTACAGAATCCGCATCCCCAAAGGAGAGCTGTCAGAAGAGAAATTGGTCCACATCAATCAGTTAAAACGTTGCCACCCAGACACACTTTGCACCTGATTGATGAGCCCAAGGAAAATCAAACAGAGGAACCATCGGATGAATGAGAAGAAAGAAAATGAAAAAGCTGAAGGACATATATAGGTGCATAGGTATATCTATATAACAGGGAGTATTTTTCTTTAGTGTTACTGTAATAATGAAAAAAAATGTGTTTTAAAAATCAAATGGTTGTTTTGTCCGGTTGAGTAATCTACTTGGTGTGATGGTAATGCTGAGAAATGTTTATGTCCTAGAAAGCGTGAGTTGTAATTATTGTCTCACTGTGTAACTCTTCCGGGAAGACTGTCATTTAAATATCCTAAAACCTGTTTTTCTCTATCTCCTATTAGATAATTAACTCATTACTTCCTATCCTGGTGAGGACCTCAAAAGGGACCTGGAAAGGGAAGGAAGGAAAGGGGGTGCCGCTCCATACACTCCAACCAAAAGACGGAAGGAAATCCTGGTGTGCTGCTCCCTGATGAAAGAGAACTCCGTCAAATGAACCCCACTCTGCCCTACTCTCCCGCAACAAGATGTCACGGCAGAGCAGGCGGGGGATTTGAGGGGTACATTTAAGGCCTAAAAAGGAACCCCCTACAACAAAAACTGCATTTCAGAAGTTACCCATAAATGGCTGTGCTTTGGTCTGCTGAGCACATATGGGGCAATAGTTAAACACAACCACCCCAGGAATAGCTGCATTTGGTTGTCATTCACGTGAATCCAGAGAAAATAATTCAAAAACAGAATGGTTGTGCATTGCTGTGCTGTCATTTAAATATTCAAAGCTGCACAGGAAAATGACTTGCCTTGAAAACGGCATCGAACTGATGCTACTTTCATTTTTAACATCACACAGTTTGGTTCTATTAAAAACATAGCCCTGTCCGTGTATTTCATTTTGAACACCATCAAATAAGGCTATCCCTCCCAGAATGGCATTGTTTCAACAGTAAAGTCCATCAAAAGCAAAAGAATGCTGCTTCCAATCCGCACGGCTTGGATTTACTTTTTGAAATATATCAACACAGGCAAAGTACTTCAATGAAAAGATGTTCTCTTTTGCCTGTTTCAATTACCAAGAAACCATTTTCAAGCATATCTCTGTGTCCAGAAACTGACCAGATCTATAAAAAGCCTTTCAGAAATTAAATGTCAAGGAAGCTGTGTGCGGGGAAAAAACGCATTTTGTGAAATGAACAGGAGAGAAAAAGAACACGTGTAAATCTGCTTTTGCAGGAAAATGACATTTTGAAAACTAAATGTGAAATAATACCATTACTTGCACAGAAACAGTATTATATATGTGGGGATGGGGCTGGCTCTGATATGTATATTATATCTATTCCCAAAAAGACTTGGTTTTTGTAGAAAGAAAGAAAGAAAGAAAGAAAGAAAGAAAGAAAGAAAGAAAGAAAGAAAGAAAGAAAGAAAGAAAGAAAGAAAGAAAGAAAGAAAGAAAGAAAGAAAGAAAGAAAGACACAAACAAACAAACAAACCAACAAAGAGAAAAGGATTATTTGAAACCAACAGAACAGGTTTGGCTTAGGCAGGAACTTCAAAGGTGCTCTGCCCCCCATGGGAAAAGAATTCCCTCCACAAATGGACCAGCCCAATGACCATATGAAAGGGCCAAAGTGTGGAAGTTCATGCCCTCGTCAGACTGACTGGCTGCTCTGCCAGAATTAAAAAAGGAGGCCAAAGTTGGGCTGGGCATAACAGTAAGGTACAATTTCCTCAAGAACCCCTCTGAATGGGTAAATGTCAACAAAAAAACTCTTTGTTGCCAGCCAAGCTTGGCAGAGACAGTTGCTCTGGGGGGAGGAAAGACCACCCACATTTGGGACAGATCCAGCCCATTTCATTTAAAGACCTGTTCATATTAAGACATTTCTCCCAATGCCCTGAATAAGCAGTAATGTGTTATTATGACAGTGTTAATGTGATTTAGCGGACCAGCACGATAAGACTATGTGCATCTCTCTGGCACGTGGGGAAATGAAATGGCAGGAAAAATTCAATTCTGGGGGAAGCGTTGATGGCACAGATATTAAACCTGGTGAAAATAAGCCAAATACTATCATGCATATGCGTAGCCATTTGCAGAATTTTAGATAAAACGTTTCTCCTGAAAACTGTGAAATTGTGCCCAAGAACGAGGCAACATCGCACAAAATTGGCATTCGAACCGGCACATTCTTTGTAAAATATGGGATCTGCCCATCTGATTTTTATGATGATGACTATTGTAAATATCAAGTTTTGTTCCATAACCCACTTTTGTGAAAAATAGGCTTGTGAGACAAAGGGAGTCATAAAAGTACACACACTTATGGTGAGGTCACTTCTCCTGACCAATCAGCTCACCGGGAAGAGGGGACACCCATAGCCTGGCCTATCCAATGCAAGGGGTAGGTCCAGGAAACTTCCGCCCATATTGTAAAATTCTCTGATGCCATTCTGGCTATATAAGGGGTAGGCAGGGAGACACAGGGATGTTCAACCTTCAAAATTCAGCTTTGAAGATTCCAAGACTCCAGATCCAGGCAGAACCACCTATCTAGACCCAGGCATACCCAATAATCCTGGGAGAAAGAAGGAAAGGCAACTGATCCCCTTTAGGAGAATCCAATGACCAGACCTTTTGCCCAGCTGACTTATCCTGCTGTACACAGTGACCAGACTTTGACCAGCTGTTCCCCACCAGGAGAGCCCAGCTTACCCAGTAACCAGAGCTCTTGGCCCCGCTGCCCGTGACCAGATCCGTGGCCCTGCTGTCTATAGACCCTGCTGGCTGTCCAAATTGCCAGACCCAAGCTTGCCTTGTAAGTATCCCATCACCCAGTACCGAAAAACTGCATATCCCACTATTTTACCTTGCACCCCGTTCCCATAAGAGTCATCCCTTCCGCTTAGTATCCTATCTGTTCTGTGTCTTTGTTCCCATCCCTAAAACCGATTTCCAATTTTGCCTGCTAACCCCATTTTCTTAGCTGTTTGCAATTTAAAACCCATGTGAAATAAGAAATTGCAACTTTGCCACGTGTGATTTTTGTTGCATTGTTTTCCTCCCAAAATCGATCTTCTCACCTGTGTCCATGTTGCTTTAGTGCTCTGATCAGTAGCCTGCAAGCTTCCTTGTCTCTTTAGCGCAGCCACACGAAATGCAGCCCTATCTATCCTAACGCAAATGTAAACTGATCTCTAAGTAACAAATGCAATACGAGTATGTTATTTTGCTCAATTTGAAGATTTTCATTTTTTGTTTTTGGCCTCCTATTCTGGGGTGGTAGGTCGAATTTAAAAACTGATTTTTCCCTCTTCTTGCTGACTCCTTGCCACTGCTTTCCATCCACACAGAATTTAGTTAGCAGATGTTTGGGGGAGTGTTGCAGGGGGGTGCATAACATATGTGCCATCTATGAGTGTGAAAAAAGTGATTATGCTTCAATTTCTATTTAAGGTTCATGTAGAAGTATCCGAAAGTTGAATTCATTGTATTATAACATTTTGCATTATATTGTCACCACACTGCTGATTGCTTCCCTAAAATGTGTTTCTCTTTAATTTTTCATTTGAATTTTAAATAAATATTTATTTTTTACACACCGGCCTGGTTCATGGTCCACTACGACACAGAGTATTTGTTAAGGTGGGTGTGAGACGGGTTGGGTGCCTCTTCAAGAAAGAATCCAGGGTTCAAATAAAAATATAAAGGCGTGTTTTATTGTCCGCCACGTTCAGTGTCAGTAGAAGAAGTCTCTGGCTGGAGTGTGCCATGCCATAAAATCCGTGTGTGCTTTAGATTTTCCCCATCCCCCCAAATGCCCTTCAAAGGCAAGAATGGCATGTTTACCAATAGGAGCCAGCTAAACGCCAACCAACCACCAAATCAAAACAGGGGATGGAAGAAGGAGCCGGCACAATGGCTGACTTCCTCGAAGTGATCAACTCACCAAGTATAACGGTGAGTGATCAAAACAAAGCAATGCATTAAGGGTGCGTTAGCATTGTGAAACTGGTTGTCACACACAACAGTAGACAAAAACACCCTAAAAACGATTTCTGCAGGAGGAAATATTAACACAACGTCAGCAGCTTGACCTAACTGATGCGGAAATGCTTGAGGCTGAGACAACCTTAGAGCAAGCCGGCAGAAAGTCTGCATCATTGCTAGGACTAACGGGCAAACAACTAGATGCTGAACTGGCTAAGCTGCCCTTAACCAATGCAAATGATGTACTTGCCGAAAGTCTTGAAGAGTTTGAAAGTGGGCTGGTACCAGGGCACTTAACGATGACAGCCGAAATAATTAACATCCAGAGAGCAGATGGAGCAAACAACATGGACAATGTGGACCAATCTCACTTGACAGGCATGCTGGTGTTGGCGCAAAGGACTATGGTAAGCCAATGCAAGGCAAGCTCGCAGTGTGACATGGACAAACATGATGAGGTTGAAGAATCAGCTAAGGTTGAAAACACCCCACAAGGAGATGATATGGCAGTAGTGTCCTACTGCTGCCAATACGGAAACAGTGGTCGACTTGACATGTGACACGCAGCTAAAACATGCAACGAACAGAGAATCTGACCGACTAAGTCAGCTAAATCTGCAGGACAACGAAATGTATCCAATTCTGTCAGGGTCTCAAATGTCAACGACATTGACTGGAAAAGTCAGAAAAGGGCAGGGGTCACAACTCAATGAAATGTCGATTGCCGAGGAAATAAAAGAGCTAGCACTTCGCGGAAACTTTATCAGAAAAATGAAAAATGGGGGCGGTGCAACAGCCAGAAAGTAGCTTGAAACCTGTGCCAACAAGATTAACAATGTGCGCGAGCCACCAAAGAAAAAACAAACTAGGCATAACTGGACAGGTTACAGGTTTGTGGTATAGACTTTGGCAACATTGGTAAGATTGGCAACACCAGGACCTTCCAACTACAACATTCTAGTGAGATGCATCTTTTGGATCTGAATTCAAATCAGAACAAACAAACATCAGATTCGGCGACAACAAGAGGCACGCCATACAAGCATAGGTCATCACAAAATATGCTGAACGAAAGCGGCCAGCGTATGGAATAAACTGAAGAGATGATACAAATAATTCCAAATATGATAGCAGAAGAAGTGAAGCGCCGATCCAGCAAACAGACACAACTCATTTATCCATCGCAGCAGGAATCCAGATCCATAATAACGTCATGGCCGCAATGACAATTTCACTAGCGTCTTACACCATGCTCTATCAAGCAATAACTTAAAGTGTAAAAGATAACACAACACTACTAGCACAGATACACATAAAGCTAGTATGCCTGGAAGTATTCACATCAAAAGTCGAGTATAGGCTAAACCAGGAAGCAGAAACGTCTGCATCATGGCAAAGGCATTTGTGTGATCTGGCCAGTGGTGAGCATGGAGAAAAAGCAGTAACGATGGCAGCACTTTTACACTCCATAAAATGGATGAGGTCCCTGGTATTGGACAAGGAAAGAGAACTCTGGAGGGAAATGGTGACTCTTTGACCGAATGGAACGGCTAAGTGGGGCTCCTCGACAGCAACATGTGTTCTTTATAAAGAGCATCACAGATTCTAATTACAGACAATAACAATACACGATACCCTGATGCAATCAGCAAAAAAAGCCCAAGTATCATGTTTAAAAGACCAACTAGGAAAAAAGCTGCCCCCAGCAACTCAAGAGTCAGCAAGTATAACTGGATCACGACACCTGGTGGGAGAAAGTCTAAAAAATAAAAAATATCAAAAACAGAACAAAATTAAGATCAAATGGGTTGCGTGCCTAAGAACAGCACCCCATCGAAGTACAATCAATGAACAGAAAAGGGCAAATGAAGCAGTGATAGTAACATCACAGAAAGCTCCAAAATTCACAAGCAGGGTAAGACACCTGGATACAACGACAGAAGAAAGTAACACTGACTCTGCTGTGAAGAAGACGCTAACAGACATGACTTGATTGATGACATATTATTCTACATCAATGAGAATGAGACATCTGTGGAAAGTCACCCTTCTGGAATTCAGAAAAACAAACAACTACGGGAGCACCACGAGTCAAATGAGCAACGTAAGGTTTCCACAGAGGGAGAATGTAGAAGATCCAGAAAAATAGAAGACAGCAAAGACTCCTTACAGTTCTTAACCTTATCTCAAAAGCAAAAAGTGTCTCAAAAGACCGCTGAAGTGATTTATAAAAAACATAAATATCATGGCAGCATGAAGTGGAGGTCACGTGAATTGCCCTGCAAAGGACCGAGCGATACAACAAATGAAAGCTTGACCAGACAGTCCAGTAAGACCTTGAATAAGACCAAAGCAAACACGACGGCAAAGATCATGGTGGAGAACATCTTCATGGAAAAAAATGAAGTAAACCTGAACCATAAAAATGTAATGCACTTGATACATTGTGTACCGTCATTACGGACTATTTCATTGGACGACATAGCAATTGTGGAATATGTCGGTTAGAGAAACCTTACTAAAAGGTCATTCTGAAATGTTGCGGCTGGGCTTTGGCCTAAAAGAGCAGGACTTAGAAATCCAAGGAAAGGACAAGTCAGGCTGCAAGGCTGTGTCGGTCACTGCTAGACCTATGAAATCTCTTACCAAAATGCAAATACGCAAAGAACAGGACAAAGACAGACTGCCTTCAATAAGAGTAACATTTGATAACAACAGAAAGGATCCAAAAGTGAAAAAGGCCAGGCAGACGGACACAGGCAAAAATAACTATGGAGACAAGTGGGACTGGCTAGCAACAGCCTGAACAAACCAAGGAAAGACTAGCTAGCAAACAGTACAGAAACCCAGGTGAACACACTTATATCATGGAACAACCAACTGAAAGGAGCCAAGATAATCTGCCTGCAAGACGCATGGCTACGAGCAACGCCGGTTTGTGCAGGATATGAAACCCTAAAAATACCAGCCAACTAAGGAGTAAATGGAATACTATATGCAGGGCTTCTTACGCTAATAAAAATGGACAGCAACCTAAAAGTGATCACCCATGTGAACGCTTATGTGTGATTATGTAACACCAATTGCCCAGATTTGAAAAAGGCACATGATGTGCCGAAACACGTGTTATCAGGAAGGGCCCTCCTACATGAGTTGAATGCCAGGATTAAAATAACCAGGCAAGTTTTTGACTCTGTTGGCGCAGTTATAGTATGAAATTGAACAAAGGGAGGTTGAGGTGACTGGTTGACTAAACCACAGATTAGCCAGGCAGACATATCACACCTGCATAACATTCTTTAAATCCTCTCTAAAACGAAATACAAATCCGAGTACACGCCCACATTCTCGCAGCCTGCCAGGTGGCTAAAATGACATTCATAAACCCATTGGGCTATGCTGGGAAGCAAAAGCGCAGAATGATGTGCATGTACATCAGTAGGATTTAAGTAGGAAAACACAGAAAGTAATGGTATAGAAAGTATGGAGCCCTTCATCCCAGAAAAGAACTTCAGATGTGCTGTCCATGCCTTGGTCCACTGCCACCTGAATGGTGTCAATGCCCTTTTGGATGGCCTTCTGGCGAGTACCCTGGCACCCCTGAGATGTGTCCTGCATGCTGCAGCACGTCCCATCAAAGGACATCACAAATTCAACCACTTCACCCAACCTTTATCGAACTGCGCTGATTCCTGTTACAAGCCTGTATCGTCTTCATATCCTGCAGCAGCATCACCCTGAAGTTCCTAAGATATCTCACTGTGAAATTCAGCAGCGTCGGAGTCCTACGACCCACCAGCAGAAAGGACCTGCGCAGACTTGAACTCCATCCGTGCAAGAAGGAATAACAGGAAGACAGGCATTCTCTCTCTACGCTCTAATACTCTGGAACCCCCTCCCCATCAACATCATACTCACCCCCTCACGTTTGCAGTTCAGGAAGGAGCTCAAGACCCTCCTCTTCAAGGAATGACTCTTCCCTAATACCAACATCCACGCACCCGCCTATCCCCTCCAGCGTACTTGAGACTGGATGATCTGCTCCCCACTCTTTCCTCCCCTGATTGCTTGTAGATCCAATGCTACCAATTCCCTCCCTGCCCCTCCATTGTTAGATCCCCGTTTCCCTAAATGTGTCCCTCCTCGGATTATCATGTGGCCCAAAACACGTGCTTGACTTGTTAGCATGAACCATGAAGCCATCGAATGTGCTGCTTTCTTCTCTGCACTGTTTACACGTGCCCTCTCAACAGATATGAATCACTTTTCAAGCCGTTATGATCAGCCTAAGATCTCCATTTCCGATAAGAAATGGCGCGTAATGACGCTGGAAATGCTGCGTGACACCCATAATTGCGGCCAATTAGCAGTACAAAGCCTGGCTGCCCTGTAACGTCAGTTCAAGGGAATACTTCGGTGTCGCATCACGATTGCTGTACATATAAACCAATTTGCCCGACAGGGCGGTAAACACAGGCCTCGTTTGAAGGGTCTGCATGAAGAAAACAGATGGCACTGCGCAAACATTTTCTTCCCAAACTGCAACAGACTTCCAGGCCAATTAAACCGTGAATGGCAGAGGAAATGGTTTTCCTTACTGCTGAATGTCAGATATAGAAAAATAATCGGCCAATGGCATCAAAGCAGAACCTGCCTGTTTTTGGGAGACCTGCTGAAGTCAATCAGCCCTGCGTGGGCTTGTGAGAAAGCAGAAAGCCACAGTGCAAAAGCAATTAGGAAAGAATAAGGGAAGGGGCCCAGAATGTAATGCAGCGAGCAGAGAAAAGAATGACCTGTAACTGAAATATGCCAATGTGTACAGGCCCATGTTAGCTGCAGCCAAGTCAAAAGGCACCGAAGGCTGCACGCATGTGCCACAGGAGGATTATCTTTGGAGAACTTTGCTGGAGTGTGTTGACGGGGGGCGAGGGCGGTAGTGTTTCAGTTTGGGGAAAGTGAGGACACGTTTATTTAAGCCATCTATTCGATTCTTCTGAAATACTAATAGTAGCGTGCAAGTCTGCTCATTGTCCAGTTTGCCGGTTTATGGTGCAACCTTTGACCCAGGAGATGTCATGGAATATTACCCTATGGAGAGTGACATCAGAGGAAGTGGCATCACAGGTACTGACTGAATAGGCCTCATTTTGTAATGGCGCTCTGTTCCCCACCAATCAAAGAAGTGATAAATTAATTATAACCACTGGCATGGCTCCAGGCTTCCTTCCATACCGTACATCTTGTATCCATCTGCGCCATGACAGAAAAGTATCAGTCATTTTCTAACCGGTCCCAGTTGTGCCACTAATGGAACAGGTCCATCCCAAACTGTTAGCTCCTCTGGATGGGAACATAACAACCCAGATATGCTTCTGCACTATTGGACCTAACCAGTGGGGCATAGCAAGGCACCAATGTCAGAACACAGTCTCTCGCAATTAGGGAAAGAAACTAAAGCCACAAAGTGATTTATAGAAGGCTTCGAACCACTCACAATCGTGCCATTCCTCTGTTCTTCTACTTCCAACCCATTGTAGGCAAAGTAGTCTTATTCCTGCTAGTTCAGACCACAGACCCAAAGATTGGTGGGGTTGCTCGGCTTCCGGTGCTTACGGGACACGTTCAAGCAGTTTGAATCGGACTGCACCTTTGGGTCGCAAGACCGAGACTCATTTGCATATGGCTTAACACGATGAAGTGGAATCCAGAACAATGGCAGTGGTAATGATTAATTGAACGTCTTAAATCACATTTGTTCACATGCACCATGCTTTTTTCACGTGCAAGTAACCCCATAGAACTTCAGTTGGTGATTGCACCCGCTAAAGAGACCCAAGCTGCGGGTCACACGTTTGCACGTATGTGTATGTTTGTGGGTTGTTTCATATCATGTGAACCTGCAGTTTCTATGAAGCTACAAAGCACTGTCGTACACGGAGATAGAGTGCGAAGGGTGCAGCTTTTCCATCGACTATTACGTTACGCGTTTGGTTTGCCAAAGAGATGGAAGCCCTCTTGAAGAGTTTAATATTATCAGCCCCCCGTGGGATTCCCTTCTGTTCCTGCAACCGTTTCAAGGGGCCGTCTTTGAACCGTTGTCACCGGTCCCGTAAACATTTGCACCCCTGAATGTTCTATTGTAAGTGCCCATCACCTTGCCCAGACTTTGGGGGAACCAGCAGCACTGAACTTTAGATATTTCATCAGACCGTCCCCTGCCTCTTTATCTAACAAGCCCTACCCCCTAATTTCAGATGATCGCACGTTGGGTCTGGGGGATTCTCCTGATGGTAAGGAGGGAGTTCTGTTGTAGTTTCTCTGGATGGGGAGGGAGTGGTGCTGCCTAAATTCAATGTGTTATCTGGACCCAGGTATGGAGTCTTTGCAGAGGATCTGGGAATGCATTCAGATCAAGCGCGTTTGCCCTTTTCGGTTTACATCTGGGTGTTCTGCACCTCAAAATCATGGCTACCTCTTAGGCGGGTGCTAAACATCTACTGATTTGCTAAATGTGTAGAGAAGCTACTTGGGAGGTGCCCTCCACATGTGTTCGTTATAGAAGATACATGCCACAAAAATGCAGCTATCCACACGATAAACCCAGCCAGCTGCACACATAATTGTCTCTCCTGCCCTGGCATACTCTCCACACTACCTCTCAGCACCGACCCACTACATACACCACTCTAAGACACATTGCACATGAATACCCTCCTACTCTCCCGACTACCTCTCTGCTATCACCCACGACATGCACTATTCTAAGACACATTGCACAACAACCCTCCCACTAGAATGCAGCTATCCCCCACGATAAAGATTCTCCTGCTCTCGCATACTCTCCATAATTCCTCTCTGCACGCACCCACATGCCTGCCTGACATGGGTGACTAGCAGGGACTAGGTCACCCCTACCTACTTCGTACTGGCCAAAATACACACACGCATTCTATAATTCTCTGATGAATATCCCAAACCTGGACTTCTGTCCTCCAAGGGCGTTCAACCTACTGTGCGTTGGGACCATACCAATGGTCCCTGTCTCCCCCTCTGTCAAAACACTGGGCATCTATCTCGATGCCTGCATCAGCATGTTGAGCCAAGTCAACGCCATTGCCTCCTCTGCTGCCCATACGACCAAACTCGTCAAGGCCAGCAAGCCCTTCCTCTCTGTGGACACTCTGTGGACAATCGCCTCACTATTGCACAAACCATCACAAAACTTGATTACTGCAGTGCACTGTTCTGCAGAACCCATCAAAAGAACATCAACAAACTCCAAACTATACAAAACAATGCACTGCATGCTTCCCTCGGTTTAGGCAAACATGATCACGTCTCGGAAGTAGGAAGAGAAGCCCACTGGCTCCCTGTCAAAGTGAGGATTTCATTCAAAGTCCTCACCATTGCTCATTGCTGCCTCACAGACACTGCTCCATCGTACCTACCTCATAGGATTATGAAAACCTGCTCCTTCAGACCAACCCAGACCACCAACAGCCACTGCCTCACCTTCACCAGATTCAAGCTCACCAAAGCTTGCCTGTCATGGCCACCACACTTTAGAACACATTTCCTCCCTCCTTACGTTCAGAACCATCCTATTTCGCCTTCAGGAAACACCTGAAAAGCAGGTTCTTTAACTAACTTTCTCCACATGCTGTATCCTTCATGAACTCTGCCCCTCCTGCAACCAGCACCTAGATGCCCATGGGCTTTGTGCGTTTCTACAAATGTAAAATCAAATGGTGAAAGGCCCTATACAAATGACAATTACATTACATTACACATTAAAGGGCATGGAGAGAGATGATACACAGGATTTCAGGCAGAGGGTGCAAATTAGGGACCCAATCTTGAGTAATTTGTTGGTGGATCCTTTGCTGTGCTCCTGTTGAAGACATACTCTTGTGCCTATCACACCATTTAACATTCCAAACCTCAATGATGAGTTCTAGGATCTGCCTCACAGATTCCCTGCTTTGCCTTTTACTGCTATGAGAGAGGAAGCAAAGTGTGTCCCCATTTAGTACCTTCCGAATACCCCAAAGTGTGGGGTGAAATATAGGCCCTGATTGCCAGAAATAAAGAGGCCAGAGTGATTTGGGAAGTTCCATTTAATTATAAGGCCAGCACAGAAATGGTGATGTCAGACATGAAGCATATTGAACCAAAACCAGGCCTAAATCTCAAAGGAAAGAAAGTGGGCTTAAATCTCAAAAGTGCGAAGATATGCGCAATGCATTTCAGCAAGGAAAAGAAAGACATTTGGCTGACAATGTAGTTTTACTAAATACTTTAAACATTACTTAAAGAGACTGATAGCAGTGTGTACATTATCTTCAATGCAACACCAGATCGTGCTCCAGTCATTTCATGTGAAACCAAATTCATTGCAATTATAGGAAATAAAAGAACTTGCTTTTTTCCTCATCCAAATGACAGTATGCTAAGTGCTCACCAGACTTTTCAGAGTATGAACATGGTTTTCTCATATAAGTGTCCTATACATATGGACAATCCAAAAGTGATACTCATGTCTTCTGTGAGATTAAAGATGTATATTACACCTGGATATAAGGCCTTGTGTGTGAGTTTAAAAGCCATTGCTTGTAGAATTGTACATGCAGCTGGTCATTTCTCCTGAAGATTAAACTTAACCTCCAGTATCTTTCCTCTGCTGGTCCTGGAGAGGGAGGTCTGGTTGTCAACCATCAATCAGGGCCATTGCTTAAAAAAACTGAACAAAATACACTGCCTAGATTTAAACCACAGTTGAATAGATAAAGCCATGCCTGTTCTTTCAGCAGAAGTGACCTTGAGGTCACAATTCCCATAAAATGTCAATTGGAGTAGCAGCCAGGGCCATTACAGGCCATGAAGGGAGAGGCGAAGATAAACATGAGCCAGCCTCTGGCTGATCACAAGCTCAAGGGAAAATGAAACAAAGTGAATAAAGAAAAAGACTGGAGTTTAGTTAATAGAAAAATACATATTATTGCATAAAATGGCAGCGGTTATTCCAGACTTGTATTAAAGGTGACAGTAACCCCCTTTGAACCATGCTTAAACAATGTCTGTGTTATAAACATAACTAAAGTTATTAATGAACATTTTATATGGGCCTTCCCTTGAGTCCGTGAGATGTGAAAATTGGTGTGAGGGTGAAGGATAAAATTAACATGGGAACTATAAAGTGGCATATTTTTCACTGATACGCCTCCTGAGTAAATGAAGAAAAAACGTATCTCTGCATAGGAAGGGCATGCCAACTTCAGATTAGCATCATCTGATTTGCCTTAAAATGTAGTTCTAAAAAATATATCCATACATGGAAAGATTTGAAAAATTAGGGTACTGGACATTTTGATAGATTTTCAGAGTTTTGAACATGCCAAGCCCACATGTCAGTTTGGGATGATAAAGCTTTCTCCTCCCACGGATTTCCTAACTCACACCCCTCATCTCCTTGTCCTATTAGCACACAGGTGGGAGGTGCACAGAGAAAACCAACCAATCCCTTTCACGGGAAGCATGACAAGTGTGTGATGTCGTTTGCACTATAAGTAGACCAGTTTGTGTTAGAACAGGGCTTTTTCCACTTATTCTGGGAGGTAACCTGCTGCTGAACTCTTGCGAGAAACATCCAAGCAGTGTGGCCCCAAATCTTGCATTGGAGACTGGCACCAGGAGACATAGAAGCTGACTGGAACTCCTTGGAGGAGCCAAAGGGGACTATCCTGGAGCGACACCCTTGCTGTCCCAGAGGTGCCCTGCTGATCCCTGTTGCTCATTACAAGGCCTCTCCTATAAGTAAAACTATCCCCAAAGCCATAGATGGTGTAGGCCCTGCATTTTCAAGCATTGTTTTAGTTATTTACCTGAAGCAAAATATCCTGTTTGTCTGTGTAGATCCTTAGCATGTTTAATTAAAGTAAATAATTTAATTCCCCTG
This sequence comes from Ambystoma mexicanum, assembly GCF_040938575.1. Classification (NCBI taxonomy): domain Eukaryota; kingdom Metazoa; phylum Chordata; class Amphibia; order Caudata; family Ambystomatidae; genus Ambystoma; species Ambystoma mexicanum. The sequence goes on from NC_090935.1 coordinate 641,619,461, forward strand.
TAGAAATCACGGGATGTGTTTTGTTATTATCCGAAACTAATACGCTCCTCCCAGTGTGTTTTGAGCCGGTATAGACATAAAGATTTGCCAAATGAATTCATACCAAAACCCTGTTTCCACATGAGTGTTTGTAGTAATGAAGACCTCCGGTACTCCAGATAAGTTCTTAGGGTCTTTATTGTCCTTGTCCTGTACTCCTCAGCAAGACACGGGGATGGTAGGGGACACAAGGTCACAAGGGAAACACCGGGCTCACCCCACACCCATCTTCTCTGCTCACAGCTTTCTCTCTCTGACCAACCGTCAACCAGCCGAACACTTCCACCCAAACATTCCACTAGCAGATGACCTCACACACACTGCTACAGACAGCTACTCTGTAAGCCAGATTACTACACCTCTCCTCCCTAGGGAAACACAAAAGAATGACTAAGGTAACATGACCAGCACCAAACCTTAAACATCCAACACAACACAGTACCAGAAATTCCACAACACAGCGGCCGCGTATGCACAGAATCCCTGGCAACTTCAATTAATAGGAACCACACAAAAGGAAACCATTCACAGGGCAAACCGGACCAAATAGAAAATGCCAACGGCACACTAACTGTACAACACAACCCATCAAATCCCTCAGTTCACACCCTTGAGGCCTAAAAACAATAAACAGTGCACTTACGCCTGTCCTGAGCTGCCCCACTATTGTTAGCTAACACTAACACAACTACCTACCCAACTTACTCCCCTTCGCACAAAACACCTTCCAATCCGGTCTGCCACCCCGGAGTATCAGAGCTGCCCATCTGAGCACAAACCAACTGCCCCCTAAACGGAGCAACAACAAATGCCCAACAGCAACCGAGGGACCCACGCAGCACAACCCTGATCGCAGTAAAAGAGGAACCGCGTCCACCATACTGCTCCACTACCACAAAACCGTTGGCCATTTCCTCTATCTACAATACACCATTACTGAACACACCAGTAAGACAACCTGATTTACCAATAATAATAATAAAAGAATAAAGTAAGAATTGTACTTCCATGTAGTGTTATGTGGGTGGGATTTTTTACATGTTTCAGTCAAGAAACCGGTACCCTGCCAACTATATATTAGGGCAGGCCACACAACGGGGGACATTTCTTTGGCTCGGGGGCTAGCTTAATTTTCGGGAAGGCAGCAAGACGTAGCAGCATTTCAATTTAATTAGTTAAGGCAGCAGGATGGTAGGCCAAGGGCCGGGAAAGAAGGGCTTGGCGGATGCCCAGGAATTGAGCAAGGCTCTGGAGATTATTAGCAGGGCAACCAAAGCCCAGCTAGAAGGCGCAATGGGGGAAGTTATGGGGAAAAAGGGGGCTGGGGATGGTAGGCCTCAGCTCAGAGTAGCGGCGGATGGGGCCCTCGCCGCAGTGGTGGCTTGTAGCCCTTCAGCAGGCAGAGGGGGAGTATGGGACAAAGGGGCCAGTAGGAGCAGGAGAGAGATACCTAGGAGAGCGTCCGGGAGTTGGGGGGGGCAGATTAAGGGTTGGGCAGTGGGATGGGAGCCAAAGATCTGGGGGAGGACTCTAGGGGAGTGGGGCCAGTAGTGGGCACGAAGCAGGCTAGGGGTGAGGTTAGGTGCGTCTCGGATCAGAGAGGAGCGGTGGTGCAGAGGGGCATGGGGAAAAATACCTGCAAAAGAGTGCAGGTGGGAGGAAGAGGGAGCGGTCCACGTCGGTTAGTGAAGAAAGGTGAAGGTGCGGAATAACATCCCCGCCTAGGAGGACTTCGGGCGTAAGGCATAGTACGGCCCCCATGGTTCCTAAGGAGGTGGTAGGAGAGGGCTTGAGAATGGCTCCTCCTGTAGATCGAAGGGAACAGACGAGAGGGTGCAGCACAGCCCCTAGCACAGAGGAGAAGAGGGTGGAGGAGAGAACCCCTCACCCGAGAAGAGAAGAGCAGGTGGGGGACGGTACGGCCCTGCCAACAAGATGTCAATGGAGCGGCGGGACGGACACTCTGGGCTCATCCGAAGAGGAGTTGCCTGGCCTGAGCGTGCGCTCGCATCAACAACGGTATTTCATAGGGGATGATGAATGGGAGGAGGAGAATGTTGGACAATGGCAGGAGGAAGAGCATAGTTGTTTACGGGGAAGGGAAGGGCGAGAAGGGGTTTAAGGTTTGAAGGGGAAGGTCAGGTTGGGGGGGTAGAAGTGCAAGGGGATGGAGGGGAAATGGGCTTGGTGAGTCTGCTGATAATTTTTGTCCCCGCAGCAGGAGCTGGTGAGAAAAGAGATGAGGAGTGTCGCAGTGGAGGCCAGAATGCCACGTCTACGTGACGGCGGGGCAGAAAGAGGTGAGCAGGAACATGAATGGTCAGAGGCATGGTACAGGCTGGGCACAAGGTGGGAGACATGTAGGGAGGGAGCTGGGCCACAGGGCTCAAGGAAGGAGATGAAGTATGGCACCACAGGGGCTGTGACGAGGGAGAGGAAGAAATGTGTATCCTCGGTGGAAGTGCAAACTGATAAGGTGGCGGAGCCTGTGGCGCAAGGGATAACGGAGGTTCTGAAAGAAAAGACTGTGGAAGGTAATTACAAAGCCGTTGGGGGCACATCTGATGGGGGCAACAAAAGAAAAGCTATGAGCACAGGAGTTTGTGGATATTTTTAAACTCCTACACAGAGAGGTAAGGGCCAAGGAAGGCTCTAAGGAAGAGGAAGAGAGGGAGTTGGCCACAACACCCATGGTGCCATTCACGATTGATAACTGGACGTCAGATTTCATCATATATGTGAGTGTTTACTGTGAGAAGTTTCCTGAGAGATGTGTAGCTTTATTGAAATACATGGATGTAATAAGAAAGATGTTTATGAGTTTTGGGGGCTTCGCATGGGTGAGATAGGACGAGCAGTTTAGGGAGAGGATGGCGGAAGATAGTCAGGCAATGTGGGGCGAGATTGACATGGATCTCTGGCTTCAGTGGATGGCACCTATGCGGCCAGCCCCAACGTGGCATACAGCGAGCGGGTTACCTGTGCCTTACGGGCCCTTTCATGGTCGCCCTTCCCCAGAGGGGGTGGTGGGAGGAGGCAGGGATCAGCCCTCAGCAGCATGTTGGGCTTTCAATAAAGAAGGCTGCACAAGGACAGCGTGCAAGTTCAAGCATGAGTGCAGCGGATGTGCGGGACGGCATCCGATCACGCAATGTTTTCAATCAGGAGAGAGAGGGAGAGGGCGGGGAACAGGGCAAAGAGTTAGGGAAGGCCCATACTCCAGTTAGAATTGCGGTGCGGGAGGAATGGCTCAGTTTGCCTGGAAAGGGGTAGGGCCAAACATTTTGGAGAAAGGTTTTCGTGAAGGTTTAAGTTAATTGTTGAGTCCAAGGGAGGGCAGATAAAGTTCAAACGCCAAGATTAAGGGGACAAAGGGTTACATAGGGGATGGACATTTTCAGGTGCATGGGTGTGCTTTAGCTGTTGGTGTAGTAGGTTTTCTTACAGTTTCTGGTGTAAGCGGGGGCATTGGCTGGATGGTTTTTGGTGGGGCAGACACAGAACAGGAATGTTGGAAGTCGTGGATGTCTTGTCAGACATTAATGCAGGAAGGGGGAGTAAGAGTCGGTGGGGTTGTTGACTTTGCTAGGGAGAGAGTCGGATGTGGTGGCCGGGTCCTCACGCTTGCCGCACTACAAGGTGAGCAGGCTCGTCAGGGTTGCTGATAAGGTGATAGCGGCTCAGAATTTGATAATGAGAGTCATATAGCGGTAAAGGGGTATCTCAATTGGAGTGGCTGGTAGTGGCCCCGGTTCACATTTTGGTGGAAAACATGGCACGGGATGTGGCTGGTGCTAAGTACTCACATCACAAGGTGAGGGAGAAAGGAGCGGCCCTGGAGGATTGCAAGTTGGGGTTAGGTGTATTTGAAGTATACACTGGGGCAAAAAAGGGATAGATCAGAGTTTTGTGCTCGGATGAAGGAGCAGAAGAAAAGCGGCACACAAAGGGATAAAAGGGGGCAGAGATGTTAAGTGAAGTGGCTGGTTATGTGGATGGGACTGCATGGACGGGGTGCACGATTGGCCCCTGGTGCAGCGGGTGGGTTCAGCAAGGAGATGGAACTGCATGGACAGGGGTACAGTTGGCCCCTGGTGCAGTGGGGTGGTACAGCGTTTGAGTTGGAACTGCATGGACGGGGTGCATGGAAAGCCCCTGGTGCAGTGTGGGAAGCATGATGATATAGACGTGAAGGGCTGGTAGGTTGGGGCAAGGGGGGAAAGGGAAGGGAACAACATAGCAGGGGAGGGAGGCCTAAGGTGGGGAGATGTTCATTTATTAGAATGTGGTGAATGAAGGGCTGCAGATCGAAGATGGATCAGAAGGAAAGGGCTGTTGGGTGCTTGGATAGAGATAGCAGGGAGCTGTGCCCAAGGAAGGCAGGATTATCTGGGCGGGGGACATGGAAGGGTAGAGAAGACTTTTAGCAAGAGGACGGGGCACAGTAACGGCAGCTCAAGTTCGGGATCAGGAAGATGGCTTGGGTGGCCGGGGGGGATAGAGCAGAGGTTTTGGAACTTATTCTTTCAGCATGGAGGGGGGGTATACTGGACAGTAGAAGGATGGGACTATCAGAGAATACGTTTAAAGTTTGGGGCGCTGGAGATCAGGGAAGTACAAGGGGTACATGAGAGAGTTTGGGAAAGGGATAGGGAGACACATTGAAAGGGGCGGAGGTGGGGAGGGGGATTTTTGGGAAGTGATGGAGAGAAAACTCACATCCATTTTTCTTTTTCAGATCGGGCATGGAGGAGTGGTGAACTGCAGCAGATATGGATTTGTGGTCACTCAATAAAGTGGGCAAGGAAAGAGGAGGGAAAAGGGGTTTTCAGGACACAACTGGGTTGCAGTTACATCATTGCGATATAGTGGGAGGGTCAGGGATAGGGGGGCTTGGGTGGGATCAATTACTGCCCAATTTAGCGGGATTGAGGGAGCGTCATGGGTTTCCGGAGGGGATAATAGTACACGCAGGGGAGAATGACTAGTAAAAGACACAGGAGTGTTGTTGCTAAGGAAAATGAAAAGGGACCTTAGCTGGTTAAGGTAGATAGGGCCCAAGGTAAGTGTGATTTGGACAAAGTTATTGTCAAGGAGGGTTTGGAGAGGGGTGGTGAATAAAGGGCCAATGGAAATGACAGGGAAGAAGATTAACAGGGTGATGGGGAAGTTTTGTAGTGCAGAGGGGGCGCAAGTGCTGGAGCACAAGGAATAGTTTTCGGGAGGATGGTGTGCATTTATCGGTGTTTGGAAACAGCTACTACTTGGCGGATGCTATGTTGGCAGTGCAAGCTATAACTGTGCAAGCAGCACCTAACCAATCCTCGCTTAAAGATTTCAAAGAGATCTCATTGACTTATAAAAAACGCCATATTCCACGCTAAATTCGAATCCTACAACCATAGAGTCACTAATGCCAGCTCCAAATCAAGAGAAATATTCTCCATATTCAAAGAACTCACCACACCTGCCTCCAGCCCAGACGAAATCATCAAGGATGAAGCATGGTGCACAGGCATCCAGACTGCCCTCCTCAATAAAGTTAAAACACTCCAAGATAAAATAGCCTCCCAACGCAAAGCTCTCAACACCCCCACCTGCTCTCCCACACCTCAGACTCACAACTCTCTCTCACAAACACCCCTTTTTGCTTTCAGAGAAGTCTCAGAGATGGAAGTCAAGGACCTCCTCAAAAAAATTAAGCCTTCCACCTGCAAAGGGGATATCTGGCCACCCTCCGTAATCAAAGAGTGCTCAGAATCTCTCACCCCCATCATCACGGCTTTCATCAATGCTTCTTTCGCATCTGCAACTGTACCACAATGCCTAAAAGAAGCTTGGGTTCGCCCGCTCCTGAAAAAACCTCTCTCGATCCTTCCTCCCCTAATAACTATCGCCCCATCACCACCGTCCCCTTTCTCCTCAAAATCCTAGACAAAGCTGTACACAATCAAATCCAACACTACCTGGAAAACAACACCATCCTAGGCAAAAGACAATCAGGTTTCCGCAAAGACCATGGGACTGAAACTGCCCTTCTAGATCTAAAGAATCAAATTACCAAAATAATGGACACAGGCAAACCTGCTCTCCTCCTAGTGCTCGACCTCTCTGCTGCATTTGACCTGGTCGACCACAGCATTCTCACATCTCACCTCTTCAATGCTGCGCACTTCTCTCACAAGACAACCACTTGGATCACATCCTTCCTTGAAGGTAGGGCCATGAAAGTGTACTCTGACCAAGACAGCACCCCCCCAACCACTATAAATTGTGGAGTTCCACAAGGGTATTGCACTGCACCGACCCTTTATAATCTATTCACCAAACCCCTCTTTGACTTATTGGACTCCCTCAACATAGCCTACACAAACTACGCAGATGACACGCAAGTTCTCCTCCCCCTCTCCGGAGACTACGACCTAGACTCAGAAGCCCACCTCAAAATCTACTCCACTATCCAAACCTGGATGGCTATCAATGGTCTCTGCCTAAACGGAGACAAAACGAAATCATCATCCTAGCCCCCAGCAAAACACTAACTAAACTCAGCCCGACTATTCTCACATGATTATCGACAGTATTAGCATACCTGTCTCATCTGCTTTCAAGACATTAGGAGTCTACATTGACGCCACACTCTCTATGACCAGACAAACCAGAGTCATCGCCTCAGCTTCTGCTCTGACCACCAAACTCATTTATGCCATAAAACCCTACCTTACCACGCCCAACTGCCTCTCCATAGCCAGAGCTGCTATAGGAGCCAGACTGGACTACTGCAACGCCCCCCTGGCAGGCACATCGAAAAAAACCTAAGTAGGCTCCAAATAGTGCAAAATAACACCCTCTGCACCGCACTACACATCCCCAAAACTGACCATATTTCACAGGCCAGAAGACTCGTCCATTGGCTCCCAGTCAAGGAAAGAATCAACTTTAAAATCCTCACTCTCACACACAAGTGCATCAATCACACAGCACCCCCCTACCTATCTGAAACTATAACAAAGAACTCCTCCATCCGTCCCAGAAGAAGCCATCACGCCAACCAACTCCAAGTACCCACTGTAAGAAGAGCCAAAGCCGGCAGCATTGGCTTTCCACACATAGCACCTAAGCTCTGGAATGCCCTCCCCAACTCAGAGCAGAACCATCGATGTACTCCTTTCGCAAATCCCTCAAAACCACTCTATTCAACTAACATCCTCCCTCCCTCACCTACACCAGCTCGCATACATCTGATACGAAATGTGTCCTGTAATGAAAATTGCTTTGTAACCATCTTCCTTCCACTGTAACCAGATTATGTATGTCTTCATGTAACAGCGCCACGATGCCCCCGGACTGACGTGCGCTTTAAATAAATCTGAATAAATAAATAAATAAATAAACACTGGGAGTAAAAGGAAGCCTAGGTTAGGTGGGGCAGAATGAACAACTCAGGGAGGGTTTTTTGGTGCCAGGGACATGGCCCTTTGGAGGAGGGGTTGGGAAAGCACAATGGGGTACTAGAGCGGTAAAGGAAGGGGGTGGTGCTGTTTGCACGAATGGGCTACCCTGGGGGTACACAGAGGGGGAACAGGTATGAAGAAGGAGGGGCGTGGTGTCAGGGAGAAGATGGGAGAAAGCGTGAATGAAGTTTTAGAGGATTTTAAGGAGGTGGAAGGGAGCAAGGGATAAGAAGAGAGGAATTTGAAATGATTTAATTGAGGGGGAATGACATTGTTTATTTATTTAATTGTTTGGCGATCTGATAAAAACCGGTTATGTTAGTCTGTAAGGCCAGGGACCAGGTTAGCGTTTCTTTGTGAGCTGTGGCCTGTCACATTAAAGTGACCTTTTCCACTTTAAAGCAAGTCTGGGTATCTTTGTGCAGGAAGCCCAAAAGCATGGTTGCTTTTTTCTATGGACAGAGAACCACTCCTTGGCACCCATAGAATCAGAGCCAAATGTTTACTACGGTGTGTTTAAAGGAAGCAAAATGTTATCTTATTTCAAGACCCAACTACGACTTGAAGTTATTTTATTTTGTGGCGATTGGTCTTTGGAAATCCCACCTTTGCCATAGTCTGCGCATGCATCGCCCTCAAGGGGCCGGTGGGACCGTGGGGAGCAGCCGTTGATGGTGGCAGCACTCGGGAAGGCATTGACTGCTTGTGCCACAGAGACAGACTGACAAGCAAGCTAGTAGCGAGGCTTGTAATGTCAAACAGAGCAACAGCTCCTATGTTATTTAGGTGCTTATTTTCATAAATTAAAGTGTGCTATAGTTGAGATGCTCAACATTTCACACTTAATACCAATAACAATCTAGCTCATTGTATACATCTAACATTAAAATACATCAATCAGTATTACTTAAAATATCTCATGCTTGTTAATTACGTACGTTTATCAACAGTAAAAAACGCACAGTTTGTATGCAGATACAGTGGAATGGGGCGCAGGGTGGGTGTGAAGGTCGGGGTGGGGCAGGGGGCTGACGAGAAGCCTGCGTTGGTTAGTCCTTCTTTTGTGTTGTTGGCTGTCACAGGTTTTTGTCTTGAAAATCTGGTCACCCTACCCGCTAGAAAATATTTGGCAGTTGTTCTTATTGTTATTATTTTTTTAAATTAAAAAATCCCCACTCAGAAGTGTGTTATCACGTCTTTGAAACGCATGAGGGGTGGCATCTATGTTTGACCACCTGGCTTTCAATCCGCATTCTGTAAAAACAAAGAGAAATTCCAATGCAATCTTGTTCAACCTCCTTTCCCCCTTAATGTGTGCCGTGGTGGTTGCGACCAAGTGAGCCATTTTCGCTCCTCCGAAAAGGGCTTCATGTGGTGCAGGTAAATATTAGCCATCGGGGAGAAAGAAAAACAGTTCAGAAATGTGCGTAATCAATCCCAGGGCTAGAGGTCACGGCATCGCCACGTGCATAAATACGGCGGCCTTCCCTGCAGATGAAGGTGTCCTGGGATGATAGGAAAGGGAGAGGTAAGGGCTGCTACGGTCTGCAGGCTCCATGGCAAGTATTAGAAAAGGCCCAATAATGAGGAAGGATTGACCAATTCTGGATCCATTAGGACAGCAACCTATAATGCAAAGGAACCCGCGCGTTTAGGGTCTCGGCTTGGGAAGTCTGTCCACCTGACTTTCAAGGAAAGCATGTTATCGTTACCATTACAGTACCTTACCAACGGCAACTCCCACAGTTCTCTAAAGAGCTGACAGCTTTGCAGAATATGCAGTGCCCGAGAAGTTTTATGTTGGTAACCAATAAATCACTGATCGACACAGTCATCAAAAACACAATTGAAAAGAATGGTGCTGTGATGCCCGACCCATATAAAAAAAAAAACGTAAACAAATTGCAAAATATATAGCTAGCTGTACCCAGGGTATCATAAGCTGATCTAGCATGCTCTCTCTCTCTCTGCCCCGCTCTTTTGCATGCTCTCTCTCTGCCCGCTCTCTAGCATGCTCTCTCTCTCTGCCCCACTCTCTAGCATGCTCTCTCTCTCTCTCTCTGCCCCACTCTCTAGCATGCTCTCTCTCTGCCCCGCTCTCTAGCATGCTCTCTCTCTCTGCCCCGCTCTCTAGCATGCTCTCTCTCTCTCTCTGCCCCACTCTCTAGCATGCTCTCTCCCTGCCCCGCTCTCTAGCATGCTCTCTCTCCCTGCACCCCTCTCTCTAGCATGCTCCCTCTCTCTGCCTCGCTCTCTAGCATACTCTCTCTCTGCCCCGCTCTCTAGCATGCTCTCTCTCTCTTCCCCGCTCTCTAGCATGCTCTCTCTCTGCCCGCTCTCTAGCATGCTCTCTCTCTGCCCCGCTCTCTAGCATGCTCTCTCTCTGCCCTGCTCTCTAGCATGCTCTCTCTCTGCCCCGCTCTCTAGCATGCTCTCTCTCTCTGCCCCGCTCTCTAGCATGCGCTCTCTCTCTCTCTCTGTCCCGCTCTCTAGCATGCTCTCTCTCTTGCTGCCCCGCTCTCTAGCATGCTCTCTCTCTCTGTCCCGCTCTCTAGCATGCTATTTCTCTGCCCCGCTCTCTAGCATGCTCTCTCTCTCTGCCCCGCTCTCTAGCATGCTCTCTCTCTGCCCTGCTCTCTAGCATGCTCTCTCTCTCTGCCCCGCTCTCTAGCATGCTCTCTCTCTGCCCCGCTCTCTAGCATGCTCTCTCTCTCTGCCCCGCTCTCTGGCATGCGCTCTCTCTCTCTCTCTGTCCCGCTCTCTAGCATGCTCTCTCTCTGCCCCGCTCTCTAGCATGCTCTCTCTCTCTCTGCCCCGCTCTTTAGCATGCTCTCTCTCTGCCCTGCTCTCTAGCATGCTCTCTCTCTCTGCCCCGCTCTCTAGCATGCTCTCTCTTTGCCCCGCTCTCTAGCATGCTCTCTCTCTGTCCCGCTCTCTAGCATGCTCTCTCTCTCTCTGCCCCGCTCTCTAGCATGCGCTCTCTCGCTCTGTCCCGCTTTCTAGCATGCTCTCTCTGTACTCCCTTTATCCCTCTCTCTCACTGCCACACTCTATATCTCTGTCTCTTTCTATGTGGGTGTGAGCCGCGTTGTCTGTGAGCATTTGCTAGAGCGACTCCAGCCGTTGCTGACAGATGTTCGACCAAAGGAACCAAAACAGAGATGTTGAAGTGGCGGGTGCAAAGAGAACTGTGCTTTTTTTGCAAAAAACTGTTATTAAAAAATGCAAAACAAGGAATCCTTTAAGCTTTTTAAAATGTTCATTTGTAATGATCACTTACAGTATATATCTTAGTCATAATAAGGTCATTACACTTGTCTTAATGAATCTTTATGTTTGACAAATATGTCTGTGATATCGAGGTTCTATTCTTGATTCCCCTGCCCTCTGAGCTTCAGGCTCATTTCATTTTACACAGGTCTATCCCTAATATTAAAATGTTAAACCATAGCTGGTAAAATAGCACAGCGAGTAGAGCACTTGCTTTGATATCCGTGCACAGCCTGTCGATGCAGGTTCGATGCAGGTTTGAATCCCAGTAGGGCCAAACTCAGCCTTTCATCCTTCCGAGGTCGATCAGATGCCTGAGGGTTTGTAGCGCTATATAAATGCAAATTATTATTATCATTATATTAAGAGACAGATTGGCTGCAACATCAATAACCCCAAAGTGCATTTGCCCACACAGAATTCTGTTGGGGTCTCAGGGCAATGTTGGATGTGTACATGCTCAGTCCCCAATGCACTGACAACTTAAGGGAGCATTAAATGTATATATTATGTTATAGGGCAACGGTTGCCACCCTATAGTTAAGGTGAGTCAGGCTCCCATAGGAAACCTGAATAAAGAAATTGCTAAAAACCTTTGACACGTGTGAAGGATTTGGTTGACATTCTGAAGATAACTAGGTATGCCCAGGACACCCCAGACTGCACATTTTGGGAATGATTAGTCAGAAAATAATTCATTTTCCCATACACAAAAACGGTCTGTTTTTCCCAGAATGCACAGCTCAAACTGCTGGATGGATTTAGACCAGGTGCGAAACAACTTTGGCACAAAGCGTTGACTTGAGACCTTTTTGTGGTTTGGGGATATTCCTTCCAGTATGGTGCACTCTTTTCCCAAAAATATATGTCAGGTAAATTACCAAGAACTCGGGTGTTCATAAATGAAACAGCCGCCATCTCTTTTTTCCATTGCGAGTGATAGCCTCTGCTATTGCTGAGGGTGTCGGAAAAGGAAACGCAGAAAAAAGCCATTTTCAGGTCCAAAACACATGCAAATGGCATGAGGCTAGAGGTGGGGCAGAGGCAAGAGTACACCAAGTGAAATTTGGGATTTGGAGGGGGTCTAGGGAGTGAGTTTGCCACACAACATTTTTCTGTAACCTCAGAATTTTTTTGTTCATTGTTTTTCCCGATAACGGTGGGTACAAGGACTATAAAATAATAACCAAGGGTATAACCAAGGTATTTGTTGTTCATAGCCGTGGTTATGGAAAAAAGTCAACAAAAATATACATACATTTTTACAGCTACAGTGACGGGTGTGAAAAATCACTGGTCATGGCCAAAAGTCATGGCCAGTGACACGATAGGCATCGGGACTCCCATCCATGCAGAAACCGGGACTAAAAGCTAGGAAGGGGCTGGCACCCTCAGGCCCTGTTGCCTAATAAATGAGCACAAGTTACAAGGCCACTTAGAGCAACCTGGCCTGAAGTGCCGGCCCCTTCCTTGCTTTGAAGCTAAGCAGGGTCGGTCCTGGTTACTGCACAGATTGGAGACAGTCCACTGTCTTGGATGTTGTGTGCTGTCTGAGTTTTAAATATGCCATATCACACTAAGAAAACACACAGAATCCACATTCTTTTTTTAAAACCGTGCTACTGTCAGTACTTGAACGTATTGCACTCTAAAGTTCAAGCTGTCATGAGACCCGCTGAAAAGAGCTACTATCTCTGGGTAAGGAGCTGCAAATACATGGAGAATTGCAAATCCAACTTGCACGTGCGAGGCAAACTAGAATAACCTTGTGTTTTATATATACAAATATATGTATATATATTCAAGGAAAAAACTTTAGTTGCAGGGACGTTAAGGTGAGAACCTAACTCAACAAAACCCCTGAAATTCAGCTAAAGCCACATTAACTTGACACCCGCTGTTGTGCAGCCTATGACCTCAATGATAGCATCACAGATGACATCACTGATGAAATCACTGATCACACACTTTGGATAAGCAGCGCGCTACAAGCCCCTTGTTTCATGGGTGGTCTCTTGGTGACTGTTGTGATACAACGCACAACCCCAACTAACCGCATTTAAGCAGCACAGAAAGGGAAGAAATGACTGGCTGCAAGAATAACATATGCCCATGTACTTTTGTCCATATAGAGAAAATCAAAAGCTGACCCCCATGAATATATGCAGAGTAAGTGAACATATATCTTAAAGTAAAATATACAAACATAGATCAATTGACCTTCTCCTTAGAAGAAAGTATGCAAGACAAAATAGCATTGGACGTTTTAAAAAAAAGTAATGAACACCAGAAAAATAAACTGAGAGAGGAAATGTTCTACTAAATATGCTGGCAAAGTATAAAAGGTGCTCACCTTTTAAACCGAGCAATCTGTCATGAAATATTCAGTGGAAAACAAAATCCCAATACGAAACAACTGCGAGTAAAATCCTGGTAGCCAAATACTTGAGCATGGTCGCCAACCTCAAAAAACCCAAAGGGTTGCATCCTCCCTCTGAAAAAAAGTTACTCTGTCCACCCACATGTGTACTTTACTTTTGCCCTGAAAACCCACCACAATCAGGGGCAAATAACTGCACCAGTGTCCAGGATTGCAAGCGCTCATGCCACATCGTGGGCAAGTATTCATGACTTACTTGCGCTCTCATCATTACCTCTTCTCACACCAATGTCTGGCTTTCAACAATACTCTGCTTTGTAAAGGTAACTTGAAAGGTACACACACCATAGTGTCACTCAAATATATAAATCCTTATAGAACTATGTTAGGCAAAAAGTGTACAATTGTGGCATTATTCCCCCCATCTTGACTGGGAGACTACAAATACCAGAATGCAAATCAGCAAAAGGCAAAAAAATGGTCTCTCAGAGAGCACTGGGAACATAGAAGATTTGATATATGTTCACTTACTGTTCGTACATTCATGAGTGCCAGCTTTCTTTTGATACTAGCTAAGAGGTCAAAAGCATCTGTGCATATGTTATTCTTGCAGCTGGTCATTTTGTTTCCTTTTCCGTGCTGCTTCAATGTGATTAGTTGGGGTCATGCAATGTATCACAACAGTCACTAAGAGACTGGTCATAAAACAAGGGGCTTGGAGCACGCTGCCTAACCAAAGTGTGTGATCCATGACAAATAATTTAATTTGACTGCGCATTGCCTAAAAAAATAGTGCGTTCTCAAAGCCTGCCATCTTTTATACATAACAATACCACTGTCAAAATAGGTCAAAATAAGTCTGTGATTGATGAACGTCTGTGAGCCATGGATTGCAAGTATATTAAAATACCGAGTGTGCACCACGGGCAAAGGCCATGGCTACTGGTCTGGTAGTGTTTTAAATTGGACAGTGGGCTGGTGGCGCGGACAAAATCTATAAAATAACAAAACCCTTGAAATTCAATGATAAAAACTTTAGTTAATGATCAGTTAAGTTAAGAAACGTATTGTAACAAAACCCCTGAAATTCATTGCTTTGGAAAACTCTGGACCGGCGTGACTGGACGCATTTTCGTTGCAAAGCTGAAGAGCACATATCTATTGTAAGAGAAGGGATTCAAAATGCCATACAAAATGCCATTATGTGGGATATAGTGTTATGTGTGAGATCAATGGGAACCCAGTGGGCACTGCTGAAAGGCCATGTGTAGTAGTCTGGTAGTATTCTAAAATGGACATTGGGCACAGCCAAAAACCATGGCCAGCGGTCTGGCAGTGTTTTAAAATATACAGTGGCCACGAGTGAAAGGCTATGTCCGCTGGCCTTGGCCAAAGGCAATGGCTAGTAGTCTGGTAGTGTTCTATAATATACAGTGGCCACGGCCGAAGGCCATTGCCAGCGGCACAGAAACAAACTGTGGTGTAACAAAACCTTGGAAATTCAAAGGAAAATCTTTAGTTGCAGAGACATTAAGATGAGAACTTAATGCAACAAAATCCTTGAAATTCAGTTAATGCAACCTTAACTTCACGCCCCCTGTTGCGCAGCCTATGACCACAATGATGACATCACAGATAACATCTCTGATGACATCCCTGATGACATAACCTGTGACATCAGCTCTTCACTCACCAGCGGCCAGAGGCGTTGCCAGGATTGTCTAACAAGTGGGGCTTGAAGCTAATGTGGTTGGGCCCACCGCAGTAACGATAACATCTGTAAATGCCCACACAGTGCTGCTGAGTGGGAATTTAAAGATTTTGGGTGGGCCTTGCCTGCTCAGGCCCTACCCTGTCTACGCCTCTGCCAGCTGCCGGAGTAGAACTCCTGCACATGGACACAGTTGTGTTTCAGTCCATGGATGGTCCTTCAATCGCAGACTCTGACCTCTATGATGGACTCTATGCTTCTCGCCATGACACCGTAAGTAATCGGCGTAAAGGAGCCAGCCCAAATGTGACCCATGAATTTTCAGAGGAAAAGCTGCTACCTCATTTAATGAGAGTCCGATGTCAGAAATAAAAAGATTGAAAACAAATGGCGGCTAAGGGGCATCCCTGTTTTACGCCCTTAAAAGTTGGAATTAAGGGAGACAGAGTGCCTCTTTGGTCCAGTCCGATTTGTATGGTTGTGTTGGCATGCAACTCTTTTATTGCATCCAAAAGATCAGATGGGCAGCTCCATGCAGCTTATGCTTTAAGTTTTTCCCATAAGATTTGACGGTCGATGCTATTGAAGGCATGTGAAAAATCGATAGTTGCCACGTAGATCGCCGTATTAGTTCTTGACTCCATTTTTAGAAGGTTCAGCAAGAGAGTGTGAGCCCACAGCTGACGCCCTTGACGAATCCCGCTTGCCAATGGTCGATATGGTGGTTTACTGTTGACCATGATTGTAGCATTTGTTTGAGTTGGCTAGCGTAAATTTGGCCAATTACGTCGAGGAGGGCAATCGGTCTCTAATCTCTCGGATCTAATCTGTTACCCTTTTTAAAAATGGGTACAATAATGGTGTTTTTCCATGATCTAGGAGTCTCATGTTTCGTTCTTATTCTTTCAAAAAGGATGAACCAAAGCTTTGCCCATGCCTCAGGATTTTGTTTCAATGTAAAGTTATTAAGGCCATCGGGCCTTGGAGCTCTCGATGCACTTGATTTCTCAATTGAGTTTGTGATGTCAGCTATGTCGAACTTCAGCAACCAGGGTGCTCCAACTTTACTCAATCTTTCTGGCTCAGTTTTCAAAGTGCTGAACAAATCTGTGTAATGTTTTACCCAGGTTTCTTGAGGGATAGGTGACGCTTGAAGTGCGTCCTGAGGGGCGGTAAGGTTATTTACGAGGCTCCAAAATTCTGCAGAATTTTTGTTCCCGAGTTTTTGTAGCATTTCCTCAGAATCATTCTGGAGTAAAACTGCATTGTGACTATTTCTCCAGTTTCTGTATTTTTGTGCTGCATGTTTTTTGCCTGCACAATAAAGATCTTTGTCTTCTCGGGGCAACTTCCTTAGTTCTCTACGTAATAAACGTTTGTGATGTGACACCTGAGTGTCGAACTTGTGTTTATGTTGCATCTTATATTGTTTAAGGCCTTGTTTCTGTTCTTTGAATTGGGACAGAAGCTGTTGATATTCTGTCCCATCCGGAATTGCCGCCAAGGCTGATGTAATCGAGTTGACGTCACTTGTTTTGAGGTTAAGACGAATCCTACCAGATAAATAATTTGTGGCATGAGGCCATACTTTTTGAGGTGTGTTATTACAATTATCACACGTCATCCTGAGCATGTCATGATCGCTGTGTTCCATTTTAACTATTTCCAAATGATGGACTTTTGGAGCGAATGATGCAGACACAAAGAAGTAATTTAGAATTGAGGATTGTTGATTGCGACTCCATGTTGAATTTGCGGGGATATCCCCGGGAGTGTTCCCGTTCAAGAGAGTGAATTTTCTGGAGTTCATTTCGGATACCCAAGAGCTGGCAGCCGCTTTGTAGGCTTTTTTGTTAGTTGACTTTGTTTTAGACTTAATGTTTGTATCCAAGCAATCAATATTTAGATAACTGCAGATTATAATTTGGGCAATGCTTGAATTTTCCATTGTAGTGTCTATAATCGTAGTCACCTGATCAATGAATTGGATAGTTCCAGTTGCAATTTGATTCCAATAAAGGTTAATTATATACAGGAACTCAGAATTACAGGTGCCAGATGACCTCACTTTAGCTGTTTGTATATATGGTGAGACATTATTTGACTCTACTATTCGGAAGCCGCAGTCTTTATTGGCGGTTATCAAAAGCCCTGACATCGGCCTGCCTTTCGAGGGTTTAACCGCCGGATTTGCTACTATCTCAAAAGAGGGAGCGCTTGGACAAGTCGTTAATCAAGTTTCCTGTAGACATATAAGATCCAGGTTACACATCCAGGGAAAGTTGAACAGGTGAACAAATCCTCGGGTGTTTCACGATCCAAAGATCATGGGCCGGTTTTCACTCGATTCCTGGCGTTAATGGCAACTTTTATTGTTAAGGTTAGCTGCCAGCCATGCCCAATTTTCCATTTGGGAGTTGCTTTCAGGCACTTCCCTGTCAATTGTGTTAAGACCTTGAATTGTTATTTGAATCTGTTCGTTTTCAGTGAACTGAAATGAATCTTTGAGTTCAGGTTTTGTCTTAGTTTCGAACAATACCTTAGACTCCGGCCCTTGGACAGCTTTGTGTATTATGCTCTTATTTGTTGGTCTTATTGGGATTTCATGATTTTTATCAAGCATGCTGTTCGGAGGCAACTTTACTACTAAAGGATCTCGACGCTGAGGATATAAATCAAAGCCTACTGACAGCAATGCCGGTACTGCGTCCAATAGAATGTCGCAAATTATTTGTGATGCAAGATGTAGAGTCACTATGTCATTTCTTTTTACGCAGTGAAATTCTACAATTATTAGGCCATCCGGGTGGATTGTTCGCAAACTTGGAACTAGATAGAATAGCTTAGATATATAATGCCGATTCAGAGTCAAGATGTCACAAGAATCAAGTCTTTCCAAAATTAGTTATTCGTAGATTGATGTCTTTTTCATTATTCTAGAGTTTGCCAGGTTGCGTTTAGGAATGGATTGTGTAGCATCTGAGGGAGAGCCATGTAAGGAGTGTGACTCAGGCAATGTGTGATTTACTTCTGTAGTAGTGGTCTTCTTGATTTTTGAAAAGGCATAATTTGCCTTGGGTAGACTAATGTCACAATCGGTTTCAAGGACCCTCTTTGCCATTATTTTCAGGTGTTTTTTGGCCATAGTTAGAAAGGGAGGATCAAGATCACAATTCGATTCTGGATTCAGTGCAGTGGGTCTCACAATCAAGCAAGTTCTCAGTGGCCTCGATGGATTTGAGGCTCCAGGTAAGTCAATAAGCAAGGATTTATCTCCACGGCTACTGGCATTGGTTGGCTGGGCCGTTTCAGCTATATGCAAGTCAAGGTTCATGATCGTAGATTCAGGCTACTCAATTTCAAGGTTTTCTTCGTAGTCTTCATACGTTGATAGGTTTTCCAGATCAGATTCAACAAACTGTATCGCCTCAGAAGAGTTTGGTGCAACGTTAGAACTTTCAGCTTCATGCAGCAGGTTTGGTGCAACGCTGGAACTTTCTACCTCGTGCATCGAAAGTATGTTTGTCGAAGAAGAAACTCTGCATCCAGGGTTGTAAACTGTTAAGTTTAGTGTTTTTAAGTTACGTAGGTATTTTCTAGAGCCATTTCCGCGACGTAGCTTAGTGTTAGATTGATTTTTAGGTTTTTTTCTACAGGTTGTGGTTTTCCCAAATACAAATGTAGGTGCTGGGATTACCGGACATGGAATCCCCTTGAATATGTTGAATACGTCTGAGGTTTTGGTAATCAATGGATCGGCAATACTTGTGGATTCTTTGCCATCTTTTGGGTTATTTCCATGAGGGAACTGGTCGATTCTTGAGGATGAAGGTGATTGTGGGTTAGCCAGTGCAAGGTTGCTGGGTTGACAGCTAATAACAAGAACCTCATCAAAAGAAGTCGCCCTGGGTTGTGCAAGATCATTATAATTGGAATTGAGCACAACTGAATCGACATCAGAATGTACCAGGTGAGTACTTGGTGTCTTGGCGAGCTTCTTTGCTGAATGAAGTGTTTTGAGGCCATTATTTGTTAACTTTTCATTTCCTATTACAAGTGGTGGTATCAAGAGGTTACGATCACCAAGCAATGACATGGGGTTTGTAGATATTACATCCAACACCTGTTCTTTTTCTTTTTGAACCCTATCGTAAGGGGTTACTTCCAAGTCAGGAGTATGTGAGTTAACTACAGAGTTTTGCTTAAAAAGTTTCAGAGCTTCACGGGCAACTTCTGCTAGGGGATTTTCGTCTTCATTGTTGTTTAGAGTGTGGCCAGAAATAATTTTTAACATTTGATCCATTTCACAGCTCATAGAGGTTAGGTCGTCCTTGCCGACAATTCCTTTCCTTTCCATTTCAGTTATTTTAGTATTGAGAAGTGCGTTTAATGTGGTAAAATCTCTAATATTTTCATTCATTTGTTCATTAAGTTTGAGAAAAGGCACGCTAGATATTCCCATAGACGCCATGATGGTAGTTTGTAGCTCTTTAGAGATAGAAGAGTCCCAAGAAGCATCATGATTCCAGTTGGAGCGCATCGGTTTGGATTGATACGTGCGCCTACTTGATCTAACTTTGGGATAAGGGTGCTCCATGATTGCAGAATCAGTTGAAGAGGTTTCAGAAACAGGAGAGGGTTGGGATTGTTGCAGTTGTCGTTCGGTGGCCTTTATGATGTGCGCATCGTGTTCAGAAGAAGAAAGCACATGGGACATTTCTTGGTTGCTCAACACAGGTTTCTGAGTGAGCTTCAGTTTTTTTCAATTGCGAGCATTGCAAGGAAGGGGAGCTGCTTACATGGGTCTGTCTCCGTTTTACCCCACAATGCTTCCAATTGAGGGGTTTATCATGTTATTGGAGTCAGTGCCTCGTGCTTCTGAAGGTGTCTGTTGATTCGTATTTAAAGGATTTACTTGGAAACCAGGCTCGGCATGCAAATTATGTCGGGTTTTGTTTATCTGTGCTAAATCAAAGATTAATTTGTTAGCAATGTCAAGTGAGTTACGGTCAGCAAGCTACTTTTGTGAAAAACCTCATCGCATTGAGTGTTAGAGATTTTGTCCAAAAGGCTGGCCAAAGCACTAAGGTAAATAGAGCAGCTGTATTTGGATGAAGCCGTGTCTAGAATTGAAGTTGTAGTTGGTGAAAGGACACGGCCATCATCATAACTCAATGGAGTGAGTTCAAGAACAGTGATTGTTTCATGAGGATAGGAGGGGCGTCTGCCTAACGAGACATTGTTGGCAGTACCAATTGCGGGGTGGTTATTACGTTGAACGGCCCCGGAGCAGGATAGGTGCAGGCAGCTGGTTTCCAGTTGTCTGCCACTTCCTGGAGGCACAGAGACAAGTGTCGCTTTATTTACTGCCAAAGCTGAATATGTGCCAGAAGTGGAAATAGTAGGTTCATCAGGTTCATTGGTGTTCGTGTCAGTGATCGCAGGGGCTGACAGTTTAACATTCAGCATGTTTTCATTGTTACGGGAGTTCTCGAGCGGCGCAGGCAGCAACGCAGACTCATGCGCCGGCACTACACAACTCTCGGCATCAACATCAGCGTCTGTGTTAACAGATATGGCATGTTTATTTTGCAGGTGTGATACACATATTTGAGTCTTGACTTGCGCCGTGATGGGACAGCAGTGCAGGACCGCAGATTGCTTCAGAGCGTCTTGCTGGGATTCTGAGGGTTTCCATTTTTTAGTCTGTGCGCGCATCTTTAAAAGAATCTGATGCACGGCAGTAGAAGGGGTAGGGGAGGGGCTAGGTCGAGCTGCTCATCACAGAGACAGGACATCTCAATGGGGTGCCAAGCGCAGTAGATCCTTCCACCTGCCAAACCGCCAAACAGCTAAACAGTACGATTCTCGCCCTTTCACCGAGGGTCTACTTACATATTAATTCCATTAAATTGGAAGTCGTTGATGCTTATCCTTATCTGGGGATGCCCATTCTGAGTAACCCCAGTATAAATTTCTTCCAAGAGGCGGTAGACATAAAAATATTAAAACAGTGGAATGTCATAAGGAAATATATGGCCAGTAAAGGAGGCCACTTTATTGAAGGCTTTCTTGAGGTATATAAGAGGTGTATTATACCCGGTATTATGTATGTCTTGGAAACAGTGGAGAGCAAATATTTCTATATTTAGATCAACTCGAAGGGAAGCTCTGGAGACCTGTCCTAGGATTACTTAATGCTGTGCCATTGCAAGCAATAAGATGCGAGTTGGGGCTCATTTCCCTCTTGACTTTGAGGAAAATAGGATGCTGTAAACTATACTTCATAATAATATTGGGGGAAGGGGAGGACGGGAATCTGCTTAACCTAATAGGAAAAAGTAAAAGTGAAGGTATGTTCAAGAATACTTACATTTTAAGTTTACAAAATACAGTACTGCCCTTCCTTGAAGATTTAGGTTACAAGGATCCTATGGTAAAAGACAATGTAGTCCACATTTTGAAAAGTCTTAAGGAAAAAGCATGTATCTGGGATCTGTGTGAAAATCAAACATACCTCTACAATAAGACACGATACGCTGCTTATGCTCTCCAAGGCCTGAAACCTGCCACCCCGAGAGAATACTTGTTAAAAACAGGTAATAGGGCTCTAAGAAGATTTATCTTACAATTACGCCTGAATACCCTTCCTTGTAATGAATTAACTGGGGCATGGACAAATATCCCTCGAGCAGAAAGACTATGTAGGCATTGTAAAATAGAGGTTGAGACTGTATGACACATTCTTACCATGTGTACTAAACTAAAGGAATGGTATTATAAAGGGTATGTAAATATAGTCGGTGATCTTCAAATGCCAATATGCCAAAACAAAATATTTGCCTTGGTTCACTCAAAATATAACAAATCTCAAAACCGAAACCTGTTCACTTGGCACTATCTGATGTAAACATTATCTGGCACCGGGCTTTCCTCTATTTCCCTCTTTCCCTTCCTTGCTAATCACCCCACTGCTGCTGAGACCAGTGGCCTGGTCCTCATGAACCGCATAAGATACCAGGCCCTTGTAGCCAGTCGATACCAGCACCTCCCCTCCACTGCATTGCCCCAGCGGGCCCCTGCTTGGCAGCTCAACTTCCCACCTTGGGAGTCGCCCGCATTAGCACTTAATCTGAGGCCTCATCCTTGGCTCCCCTTGGCACTTCCCTTCCGGCCCCCTCACGAGCACTTGTCCATCCTTTGCCACCCACCCTCCATATCCCCTGCACTTCTCTTCACTGCACTTGCACGTCCGAATACCGCAAGGCCTAGTAGGACCATGTCTGTATACTTACTGTTTTTGCCAATGTTTTTATCTGCCCTGTTAACTTCTCATTTAGCCTTGTGGTGCTTTGAAACACGATTCTGTTGTATAAAGCACCTATAAAGTCGCTCTCTGGAACACGTGTGTACGAGCGCGATAGAAATAAAATATCAATATCAATATCAATACCAAACGCTCAATAAAATTAAAATAAAATAGGCTCGACAGGCATCAGGGGTGAGTTGTAAGATGCCATGTATTGTGCAACTATCTCCTTAGTGTGCTGACGTGTCGAATGAGTGCTGACTGCATTTAAACCTGTTCCAAGAGTGTTTCTGGCTGCCTGAACACAGCTAAAAAAGATTCACAAGGCTTCTAAAATAATAAAATACAATTCAAAGCAGAGTTCATCTAAAAGCTCTCTAATTGTATAAGGACAACATTTATTGTTTGAACTGGAACAATTGTGGTTAAACATTAATGAAATGATTTGACAATAAGGGGAACATTAGGTAAAGGGAAAAATGTAATACTATGGTAATGTTAATGCTAAATGTTAATGTAGGCATTTGTATTGCGCACCGTCACCAACGGAGTGGTCCACACACACTCTGGTGTATCTGAAAAGGAGGGTGTGAAAAAAGGGAGGTTTGGGGGGCTAGTAGGTTGCAGTGGGAATAGGAAAGTGAGAGTTTTCCTGTTGGCAGCTTCAGTTCTGTTTCACCATTCGCTGAGCGTAAGTGCAGTTTTCGGGTCGGTGCAATTTCCCATGTGCTGTTGTGAGGGGTTATGTGTTGTTAGTTTGTTGTTGCAGTGTGGTGAAGTATGTGTGTAGTGTTTTGCAGAGATGTGGTTGTATGGGTTTCTGTATGGGAAGTGTATGTGGAAAGCTAAGGTTTTACAGTTGGGTTAGCAGGTTTCCTTACCTCTTTGTCTTCGCATTACTGTGCTTAACATCTATGATTATCCTGTGTGTTTGGTATTGTGGTCTGCTCACTTAGTTGGTGGGCATGTTGAGGGGGTGGTAGTTTCCTCTGTTTGACTCTAGTGGTAGGTTTAGCTGGCTGATGCTGGTGTGCTCCCGCCCCAGGTTGGCGATGATTGGGATAGAGGGTTCTGGTCACTCCCTGCTCATCCTTTGGGAGTTCCTTACCTACCTAAGTTTCCTATGTGGACATGGGTTGTTGGGGTGTCCTCCCCGTGCCCTCCGGTTACGAAAAATTAAGTTAGGGTCACAGGTTACGCCTTAGTTTCTTGTTTTCCGTCGGGTGCATGCTTCCTAGTCATTTTCTTCTGGTTCTGGAGCAAAGAGCTAAGTTTTGAGTAGTTTCCTAAACTCCAGATGTTGCGTATGTTTTTGGGTAGGTCATTATAGGTTATTGCTGCCAGGTGAGATAAAGATGGTCCTCCGAATGTTCTTTTATTGTATGGTTTTGGTTCTAAGCGAATGTTGTTCCTTTATCTGATTGGTCTTTTCGGATGATAGATGGTTATTTTCTCATTTAGGAAGTCTGCTCCTTGGCCATGGATTGTTGTGTGCACTATGCACATTGTTTTGAACTTTATTCGTTGTTTTATTGGTAGCCAGTGTATCATTTTTAGGGCTGGCATAATGTGTTCTCTTCGTGGTAGTTTGAGCAGGAGTCTGGCTGCTGTGATTTAGATGGGCTGAAGTTTCTTTGATAGTCGTTCTGGCATTCCTCGGTATAGGCTGTTGGCGTAGTCTACTCTGAACATGAGTGTGATGATGTTGAGTGTTTTGTGGGTGAAAGAAAGGAATGTTAGGATAATTTTTACCACGTGTAGGAGGAAGAAACATTTCTTGATTATGGCATTTACTTGTGGCTCAAGAGTCAGTTCGTTGTCCAGCAAGAATCCCATGTTTTTTACTATCGTTGATAGAGTTGGTGCTGTTCCAAGTTCCATAGGCCATGGGATGTAGTGATTGTTTTCCCTGCTTTTGGATATGATCATTTGTTTCTGTTTTGCCCAGGTTGTGTTTGTGGAAATTAGTGTTCACCCAGCCGTAGAGTTCCAGTAGGCAGTCTTCCAGCATTGTGTTTCCTTCCTGTGTATCTTGTATTTTCTAGACGATCTGTGCGTCATCAGCGTAGTTGTAGCATGTGAGGCTGTGTTTTGTAATGAACTTGATTAGTGGTGCCAGGTATATGTTGAAAAGCAATGGGGATAAGGAGGATCCTTGTGGTACTCCGCAGGTGGATTCTCTTGGGGTTGATTTGAAAGGTTGATCCATACAGTTTCTGTTCCGTTTGTTAGGTATGATTTCATCTATAGTAGGGCTAGGTCAGTGATTCCTATTCCTTCCAATCTCCAGATTAGGATGTCATGGTTGACTGTGTCAAATGCTGTGGAGAGATCCAGAAATATTAGAGCTGTGCTTTTGACTGAGTATACATTAGTCTTTACATCATCCCGGATTTAGAGCAGTGCCATTTCTGGTGCTCTCATTGGTCTGAGGGCTACTTGTGCTTGATTCAGCAGTAGGTGTTCTTCTATGAATTTTTGTATTATTCTGTAGACTTATGCTTCGAGTAGTTTCGCTAGGTACGGGATGTTTGAGATGAGTATGTAGTTGGAGAGGTCCTCCACGTTTCCTGCTTTATCCTTGGGTAGCGGCTTCATGTATGACGATTTGATCTTGGTACTTTCCCTGTTGAAAGTAATTGACTGAAAAGGTTTCTGTAGTATTGCATGATTGTTCCTTGTGTGAGTATTGATTTGTGTATTTCTGGTGGCCGGGGATCCATGGGCGGGCCCCCTTTGAAGCTATTGCTTACCAGCTTGATGAATGTCTCTGCTGATATTTGGGGGAAGTTTGATATGATATGATATGATTGGTTTCTAAGCGCGGACCTGGGGATCGAACCTGTGTTGTCCGTGTTGTCTTGCTTCCAAGGCAAGCACTTTGCCGCTGAGCTATCCTCCATCAGAGTTTGTTGTGGCAATCCTCGGATTGCTGGGTAGGTTGCATGTTTTAGTTGCTTGGTCTGCTTTGTATGATTTGTTGGATGGTGGTGATTTGTTTTTGAAGTGGTCTGCGAGGTTGTTGCATAATTTTAGTGAAGGTGTTGGTGTGTTGGTGCAGCCAGGGGGGTTTCTCATTTTGTTTATGATTTTAAAGTTATTTTTGGGTGTTGGCGGCTTTGCTGTTTCTGTTGTCATAGTATTCTTTTTGGCCTTATGCATTTCCCTTTTGTATGAGTGGATATGTCGTTCTTTTCATTGCACTGAGGAGCAGGGTAAACCATTTTGCTGTTGCTCTTTTGCACAATGGGGTGAAAGGTTTTTCCTTGGAGATTGTTCAGGTGATCCACCTGTGCAGTAGTTCTGTTTTTCTGTCAAGGTCAGTGTCATCCAGAGTCGTTGCCGGTGGTTTGCCAGTGGTTTGTTCATTTCCAGTCGTTCCACTAGGTTGCTATTTTTCATGATAGTCGGCAGTCTATCAGGTTTTTTGTTTGTTAATGTGACAAGCATGATCCCTAAGGGGATGATAAGGTGGTCGCTCCAGAGGATTTGTATTGGTGGCACCCTGGTGATGAGGTTTTTCTTGGCGAATATTGCGTCTAGTGTATGTCCCACTGCGTGAGTTGCTCTTTTGACTAGCTGATGTAGTTTCATTGTCCTCAGTAGTTTGGCGAGTGATTTTTGTGTGTTAGTTAGATTTTGAAGTGTCCTAGGATTATCAGGTGTTCCTGTTCTATGGCTAGGTTGGTGATGGCTTCAGTGAAGGCATTAATGAAGATTGCATCGTATGTCAGTGGTCTGTATACCAGGATGAATTTGAGGTTTTGTCTTTGGGTTTGCTGTTAGGCGAAGGATCAGGGATGTGCAGTTTTTGATGGGTAGCTGTTCTTCAGTTTAATTTATCAGGTGTTCCTTGAATTCTATCGCCAGTCCGCTTCTTTTGATTTTCCTTTTTGCTTGGGAACACTTGAAGTTGTCAGGGAGGCAGTTATGAAATGTAATTGTGTAGTTGTCGTCTAGCTATGTTTCGGTTATGAATAAGATGTTGATACCTCCGTCACACAGGAGGTTGTAGATCTCTGTGGCATGCTTGGACATTGATCTGGCGTTGATTAGGTTGCAATGGATCTTTTTGAAGGGGTTAGGTTTGTTTTTTGATCCTTGTCTTATCTTACGGTTGTTTAGTTGGAATGCCTCTGTGTTGTCGTAGATTGGTTGGTGATCTGCAGAGTCTGATTCGTCATTGAGGCGGTCTGTTAGGTTGATGGTTGGGTTGACAAATACTTCTGTTTTATCGTATTCTATGTTTTGATGAGCTTACTGGTGGAGACTTAGTGTTTTTGTGATGTACAGATTGAGGACTTTGGTTTAATACTTTTCTCTTCTGGGGTCCTCTCTTCTTTTTTTGTGGAGTTGCAGTTGGTTGTCAGCGTGTCTGGATCTGACGGTGGCATAGGAATGTCAAGGTGTTGCAGTTGTTGCAAGGTTCAGTGCAAGATAAAGGGATTTTTCTCTTCTCATGTTGCTTGTCTGTTGGTTGTAGTATTTGTTGGGGTGTGTTTTGTATTTGCAGTGGTTTCTACTGGGGGGGTGAAGGTGTGAGTCTGTTCGGTTTGTTCCTTGTTCAGATTCTTTTTGGCTGCATCCAGCTCTGTTTCGGGGTATTTTGTGGTCCTTGGTAGTAGGAATGTTAGGGTATTGAGGTTACTAAGGTGGTAGCCCGCCTGTAGGGCCTTGTGTGGTTTGTTTGGATTTGACTCTTATCTTCTTGCAATGTGGTAGCAGTGTGTCCTCTATGAGTGGTTGTCCCATTAGTGGGTTAGGCTTTGGTGTTCCTCTATCTATGGGTGGCCTATCTAGGTGGGGTTCTGACGGGGTACTATGCGTTGGAAGTGTGCAGCGCTGTTGGATATTTGTGGTGGGTGACTGGTTCCTAGTTAACTTGGGCAGTGACCTGGTTATAGATACTTGCTTTCAGTGGTTGCTGGGTGTTCCTGGGTGAAAGGCGGGCCTAGGTTTTGCAGATAGAAGGCAGTGGGCGAGCACATCTAGATTTGATATTCCTAGATAGTAGGAGAAAAAGG
Source organism: Ambystoma mexicanum (assembly GCF_040938575.1). Taxonomy (NCBI): domain Eukaryota; kingdom Metazoa; phylum Chordata; class Amphibia; order Caudata; family Ambystomatidae; genus Ambystoma; species Ambystoma mexicanum. Next base: position 641,646,648 of record NC_090935.1, read on the forward strand.
CCCAGGCTTCAGAAAATGGCACCTAGATTTGAGATTCCTAGACGGTGGGAGAAAAGGTCTGGGTGTCAGACTCCAACTGGATGGCAGTCAAGTGAGATGAAAAACACACCTAGATTGGAGATTCCTAGATAGTGGAAGCAAAGGACTAGGTGTCACAAAATGGCAGTTAATTGAGAAACATCACACCTATATTTGAGATACCTAGATAGTGGGAGAAAAGGCCTATGTGTCACAAATGGCAGTCAGTTGAGAAACAACACCTAGGTTTGAGATTCCTAGACAGTGGGAGAAAAGGCCTAGGCATCACACAATGGCAGTCAGTTGAGAAAGCAACACACCTAGATTTGAGATTCATATGTAGTGGCAGAAAAGTCCTAGGTTTCACAAAATGGCAGTTAATTGAGATGAAAACATACCCAGATTTGAGACTCTTAGATAGTGGGAGAAAAGGCCTAGGTTTCACAAAATGGCAGTCAGTTGAGATGAAAACACACCTAGATTTGAGACTCTTAGATAATGGAAGAAAAGGACTACATTTCAATATGCATTGACGCTTCAATGAATGCCTGTAAATTGGGTGTACAATGGGCTCCTCAGAGTGTGTCCCAAGTGTGTATGTTTAGTGGGTGACGTACTTATTGCAGAAGGTGGTGGTTTAGGATGGGGTGAGCGTAAATGTGCCAAATCACTACCAGTAGTTCTCCATACCTTGTCCGTTGACGCAGGTTGGCGGCTGGCTGGTCCTTTTTTCTACTTGTGGGTGCTATCCGATGCTACTGATATTGTTCATGGGTGGAATGATGTCTTGGCAATCACCCAAGTGAGTTGAGGTGGGAGCAAGGGAGCTTGTTGGCAGCTGCTTGGGGAATGGGTTGGGTGTGTCACTGCAGCCGGGTATAAGCTGCTGATTACTGCTTTACCTGTTGCTTGATCTCAGTGTTGGGTGGGTTCTGGCCAGGGGGGAGGGTCGCAGTGGGCTCTTCTGGTTGAGTTTGTGTGAGGGGCTTGGCGTTCGGTGGCAGTGATTGCGATAGTGCTTATTGGTGGTTGGTCGTCTGCTTTACCTGCTGACACTTGCAGACACTTCTCGGGGTTGCTTCTTGGTAATGCCCTTTGCCTTGAGCCCATAGCTGCGGGGGCTGCCCTAGCACTCTGGGTCTTGAGAAGACGTTGGACCAATCAGGGCAGGGGGGAGGGGTTACAACTAGGAAGTCACAGGGAAGATTTGGGTGATCGTGCCAGAGCCGGGAGTGCAAAATACAATAATGCTGAGAAAAAACACTTTTCTTTCCCTTAAAAAAAGAATGCCTGTGTAAGGCCATTAGGGAAAACATTTACCCCAAGTACCTGCAGCTGGAAAATGCTGCTGGGGCTGCAGAGAGGGTCCTACACCCTCGCTCTAGGCTAAACACTCGGCTTGCTGGCCAATGGGGCTATGGTATGTGGCGAGGAAAGAGAGGGCTGTGGGGAGCAGGAAGCACGGAAACGGGGCAGTGGATTCAGGTGCAATAGTGCGCACAAATTCAAACACTTACTTTTCTTTCCCTTTAAAAAAGGATGCATGTCTAAGACCTGCCGGGAGAAGACTTACCCTAAGTACATGCAGTTGCGACAAATGATCTCCCTCCAATGATCTCCCTCCATCATGAAAAACGATTCTTCAATGCCCTGTTACTGAGAGCACTGTAGGTCGCACATGAGTCCCAGTGGTAGTCGGGCCCCAAACACTCAAGATAGAGTGCATGGGTGTCCGAGGCCAGGAACGAGCATTCGCAAGAGGCACATACTCCAGTGGCTGACATGCACCAGGGAGGTGAGGCACCAAAGGGAAGTGAAAAAAGAATTGAAAAGCAAACAGGGAGCATTCGGGAAGCTAAAAAAGTCTCTGTGCTGGGTGCCAGGACCAACACCATCGGTGCAGAAAAAGGGATGGAGGTGAGGTGCTGGAGGGCGGGGCCCCAGCTGGGTGCTCCCACGCTCGAGACTGCACCCCGCGCACCACACCAAATTCAAAGTGGAAGCTCAACTCTTCGCTGCCAAAGGGCTCTGGCACTGTACGAATGAGTAGGACATGGGGCTTGTGAACTCTTGAATATTGAGATGCTTGTAACACGTCCCCTTGGGAAAGGAAATGCAGTGAACCAAATGAGGCAAAGGGCTTCAGTTGGAGGAGGAAGGATAAAAGGGAGGATAGGATACAAAAGGTGAGATCAATGGGGGAGTAGGGCCACCAAAGGTTGAAGGAGAGGAAGGTCAGAGGAGTGCGAAGAGAATATTACCAGTGTGTGCAAGGTGAGGTATTGCTTGGTGGGAGAGATTGGTACTTGTGTTTGAGTGAGTGGGAAAGATGTATGTGTGTGCAAGTCTGATTGAGGAAGAGTAGGAAGTGATTGAAAAAGAGACTGTGTCAAGTGAAAGGAGGGTAACTGTGGGAGAAGGTGTGGGTGGGGAGCACAGTAGGAGAGTGGAGAGTAGTAGTTGAGCAGAAAGTAGTAGTTGAGTGGAGAGGAGCAATTGATTGGGGAGAGGAGTCATAGTAGTGTGTAGAGGTGTATTGCTCTCCAAGAGTGCACGGACAATCATAAATCACCAACGCAATTACGGAGCCAATACTTTGAACGCAGGAGGACACAATAACTTGCAACCACACACTCTTAGAAAACAATGAGCACGTATACGGCTATTTATTCAAAGCTTAGAAGCAACCAGTGATAACATAGAAATAAATCACAGAAGAAACAAAGAATTCAAAAGAAAATACATCACCGTGAGCGTAACTGGATTCCTCATCTCGCCAGAAGCGGCTGGAAGACCCCGATAACAGCCAGGTCGAGAGCACAACAGCCCACAGGTAGGCCGGATGGAAGTGTCCCCCTTCCGGCTGAAGTCTCACCTGACCGCTCAGGGGTTCTGCATATATGCACCCTTCAAAAGGGGTGGTGATTTCTCAAACCTTCTGGCAACGCACTTGCGCATTGATGAGCCGCCGTTGGTTGCCAGCTGAGTCAACCGACAGTAACCTCAGGAGCAAAGTGCCTCCCTCCTCTAAAAACAAGCACCACGGAAAACAGTCCCATAGCTCATAACAAGACATAACAAAGTTAGCTTTCCCAGCAGAAATGTTTGACTGCATACCAGGTTTGGAAAGCATGTTTTCTTCAGCATCGTGAATCTAGCTCTTAGCAAAGTGAGTGCAGCTTTTCACTGCGGCATGAAGTAAATATCCATCATGGCTCCGAGTGCTCCCAGAATGCACTGCGCACCAGCGCCATGTTTTAGCTCAAGCATAACAAGAGGAAAAATAAGTGAACCAGAAAGTAAGATCGAGAGTGGAATTAGAAATTAGAGAGAAATAGCAGAGGAACAAAAGAGAATTAAGGTGAGGGAGGAGAAACAGTGGCTGGAGTAGAAGGGAGGAGAGTAGAAGGAGATGAGGGAGACATACAGAAAGACCTAGGGAGAGGAACAGTATAGCGTGGAAGTAAAACAACAACTGGGTATGTAACAGTTTATTGAGGGGTCACCCTCTACACAGGAAGTTCCTTCCCTCCCCTAATCAAGGTGTCACCAAACAAACTGTTTAATGTAAGTTCTTTATTCAGCCCCATCTCGAATGCATCCCATACCCCTTGCATCCCTACCCCTGAGCTACCAATGAGCCAAGAGAACCAGGCTGGTGTACATGAATTATATTTGGATTTATTTGAATGATAAATAATGGAGATCAAACTAAAGCGACACATGCCTCCTTCTTTGTGGCTCACAATTAAAATTCTTTTTTTTTGTGTGTGGATATATATATATATATATATATGTATATATATATATATATATATATATATATATATATATACATATATATATATATATATTTCATGTTTTTGTCTTTATTTAAGAAGTATATAAGAAACAATACAACTGAACAACTTCATAAATATCAGAGTGAGAACAAGCGGGAAAAAAAACACACCGTAACTTGCAGTCCATCAAAATTGTAAAGTACACACTAAGTAGACAGTAATTCAGAAAATGTAAAGAAATCAAAAATCATCCCCACCCACCTACCCCACAACAAGACAAAACCACACAGAACAAGACCCCAAAACTAAAAACCACACATAACAAACACCCCTCCCCCCACACCCTCCTCCTATCCCAAAATACAATAACACGAAAATCATGGCCTACACCTTACCCAAATAAATCACACAAGTTGGTTGGGAAAAACACAAATCACAATTCTTTACTTTCCACAAATTTCACTTCAAGAAATGATCAGACTGGTCAATGAACAAAATCAATTAAATATGCAATGCTGTGCATTTTTGATTTTCCTGCATGCTTAAAAGGCTAGCAGTTTGGTTTACATATTTGTACAAATGCATAGGGCAATTATTATTACACTTATACTTTTGCTTTAAAATAAACAGAGGGTGATTTTTCACTTTGTTTTTCAGACCCACTCCCCCATACTTGGGTCTGTATTGGGGGAGTCAGACAGATAAATGGGGATCATTTGTGAATTTTGGATTTCGGACCACTCTCCACAAGGCCTGTGTTGGGGAAGCTGGACAGAAGGATTGGCTAGTTAAATGACAGTCTATAGTTTTCAGCGCACACTGTGAATGAGCTTTGTTAATTTTGAATTATAACAAAAATCACCCTGTGGGGTTCTGCCAAGGGGAATTAATTAAATTAATAGTTGTAGTTAAATAGGCTAAGGATCTAAAACATTTTGTCCCCACCCACTATAAAGCAAAAGGATTTATTGCAAGCAGATTGCCCCACCTTTTGGTTTCAAATGTCTCAATTCTACTTACATTTAAAACCTCTGTTTAGAGTTCAGGAAATCCAGCTGCATTTTAGGACCCTCTTGGAGGACAGGGCAGAGGTCTGGTCATTCCACCGTAAAGGATTGTCCTAAGCTCTTCAACATAGGGCCCAGTCAGCTTTTTTAGGCCACCCATCAATAGACAGCTCCACCTGGATGCAATTTCAGCAATCTCCTTTGGTGTTTCCTTACTGCTATCAGATGGTAATATTTAGCAGCTCTCCCTTCCCTCATAGTGCATCCACTTAATGTACTGGTGATGACACCATCAAGACTTCAATATTGGGCGGTGCCTTGCAAGAAATCTCGCAAACATGGTTGGACAGTTACCCTTCTCTCTACCCCCAAGTCCAGCCTCTCTCTAAGGATTGGTCTAGGAGTCTAGAGCAGACATATGGCAATTCCTCTTTGAAATTTCCCTTTTTTGTCCAGAGCAGCCAGAACCACATTTTAGCTCGCTTACATTTCCCTAAGTCGCTGGTGGACACATTTTATTTTAACAAAACACTTAGAAATTATCTAAAAAATGAAACGTATGTATGCAGCGTGACTTGTGGTTTCTGAGAAAATGCAACTATGGTGACAATTCATTTATACTAAGGGGGAATCTTCATATGTGCAAATGTGAGATTCCCTGCCTCCAGGCAATTTGCCATTCCTGGGCAGAATGTGACCAGAGCTTCCTGGACTACCAGTTGTAAACACTTAGGAGGACTTGGCAACACAGAGATCCCCTTCCCCACATTCCAGTCACGCAGTGGCTAGGACATTTGGCCTCCACAGAACTGCCTTCAGAAACAGCAGGCCTGAGGAAACTTGGTTTTCAACACCCTTCAGGCAGGCCACCTTTGATTGCAGTTGTAAACAGTTGGGATGCATGAACTAGGCTTGCAGTGTGGGAAAGCATTTGCGAATTCTGCCCAGCGACCAACTGATTGTCCTTGGTTGAAAGAAACTCAAATATTGCATCTTCTAACATCAGCCTTTATTTTTTGACATACTGTTTGTTTTACTGATCAGTGTTCACTTTGCTTTTACATCGATGGATTTCTATAGGACAGGATTCTATAGGTTTTCTCTCTAACAACACCACAAGAAAACATGTGAAATTCAGTAGGAGATGGGGCCCAAGTGTTGATGGGGTGGGGTCTATCAGGTTTTGACTTTTCAGAATCTGTGCGGAGGATCGGAATCTTGTTCTGCACACTCTAAGATAATAAACAGGAAAAGCATCATTTAAATGCCTGGCTGAGCAGTCTAAGACTTTCCGACAGGCACCATGGTTTATCAGACTGTGCCACTAGCAAAGACACCCCCTTGTTGTATCTAATCTATACTCACCATCCACATGGAGGAAGTACCAGGCTCTCTGGGTGTAAAATTAGATCTTCTGGCACATATGTCATCAATTTCACCAAATCAGGCAGGGATGTTCAGTTCCTGCACCCTGGAGTGGAATAGATGGTGCATTTTCCAGTCAACCTCTCCCTCAATCCAATCAGGCCATTAGGGGGAGATAGTGTGTTAGAAGGCGCTGTAGATGCAGTACGTATATGTTATGCAGTACTTATGAGGTGCACATCCCTTGGCATTGTCCAGCTGAGCACAATGCAGTGTCTTTCTGGGGGGCTGTTGAAGGAAGGAGACATTGCAGTTGGTGGTTCTGGTCGTTGACCATTGTATTTATTTGGACGTAGGAGGAGAACTCGGGAGTGAATCATAACTCAAGATCACAGCTGTTCAGGAGCTAGAAAGGCACAGTCCAAAGATTGGGGCTCGAGAGATATTTAAGCAGAGTGTGTTCGACATCGCTTACTACCAGGACTTTGATTTGGACCACATTCGGGGACAAGGATAACCTTGGGTCAGAAGAGGGTTTGGGAATCCTTTGGAAACACAAAGTAATCCAGATGTGCATGTTATGCTCTAAAGGAATGAAGATTCCTGATGGTTCTCCAAGGTACCTTTTTATAGTGGAAGTTCCAACCTAATTTTGCAGGTGGTGACTTCGGTTTTTTGTCGCAGAGTGCCCAAGAAGGATCACTTGCACCAGATGACCCTCATCCAGGGAGCTACTGTGCCCTTCCCAAATGTTGGCAAGGGTAGTTATTTCCCTCCCTTTGTGTGAAGGATGTTACAGGATTCTAGCATGTTTGAACCATTCAGGCACAGAGTTCTGCTTAAGAAGTAATGAGCAGTTAAGCGATAGCTTGTGCAAGGGGATGCGTGTATTCCTTTAGATAGCTGAATACGGGTCTGTGGGAACTTAGAGGCTGTGGATTTGCCAGTAGCTTTCTCGAGCTGTGCTACTGGCAATGCTTGGAAGATTGAGAATGTCGATTACCACGAAGGGAAGGGTGTGGGAAAGCAGAATATTGTGTGAAAAAGGTGAGCCCTTGTAACCGAATGAGGGCTGCTGTAATGGTGGAAATGTTTTATTCAGAGAACCTCAGGAAGGACTTCACGATGCTCGACCTAGGGTGATAAAATTGCTTTTAATGAATTCCAACATACTGATTTCACAGAAGCCAATAAAGCGCTTTTTAGGTGTTTTGCTTTGTTCATCTAGGTCGATATACAAGTCCTGTGCACTCACCACAGTAAAATACGTTCTAATGGAGAATTTGTTTACTCTCAGCTAGTTTTGCACATGTGTTGCTCAAGCTTGCAGCATGACCTTATCAAGGTTGAACCACTTGTTATCGACTTTGATCTCTGAAGTAAATTTGCATTGCAGCACAAATATTCCATATAGTGACATGAAAATATTCAAACATTATATGAGCATATCAATTTCAGGATTACACCCACAGGTATGAATAATGTGATGGAATGAAACAGGATGTGCAACAAGGATGAGAATAATCACCTTTTGGATATACACCCCTCCACAACCTGGTCAGAATGTCACCCAAGCTCACCCCATTGAAAGAAGCTCCCTGCTTCCCGTCAAATGTGATTTCTAATCTAGTGTATGTTTGTTTTTGATAAAAAGAGCCTTGTTCCTCCCGGTATATAGATACATAAAATAAAAAATATAGAAAAGATTGGGTAGGGACACAATTCACAGAGAAGAGGTGACTCACAGACTGGCTCAGACTTCTAGTTTGGTCCTTTTTAAAGGCAAAAGTTCAGGGTCAAAGTGTGACAGTTCGCTGGATGGCAGAGCGGACGAATTGAGCAGTCTAGATATTCCCAATTATACACTTTATGGTACCCGGCAGGTCAGTGCACAAATGTACAAGTAACAGACGCTTCCTCCAGCCCCAACAATCTTTCAGAGGCACTGGTCTAAAGAGAAATTTCTCAGTTTATCTATCTGCAGGTGCTTCTCTACTAGTGTGACATATTGGACTGATAATTACAGGTTTAATTGGAGGTCTGGCTTCATCTCTAGAAGGCTCATTTGCAGGCCATATGTGTGGTGGCTGGTTATAAACTGTATTTGCCAGCAAAGTTCACAGCTGGATCTTCTTAAGTTGATATGGTAAGGAGAGTGGTTAGATTGGGTGTCAATGTGAAAGTATTGTCTGGAGTGAAACCTCCAGTTCCTGGATAAGTAGAAACAACCTTGATGTCAGTGTGTGTTTGGAAATCCGAGGTCAACCTCACATAGATGAACACTGTGAAACAGTTGGGAAGGATCCTTCCAGGTGGAGATCTGCAGTATGAATGTAGCTAGGAGCACTGTGCTGCCCCACTGTCCAAGAGTGTTATGAAGTTTGGCTAGCCACACCAAGGTGATGCTCTGAAGCCTGAATTAAGTAGTGGTAACTGTGCAGGTCAGAGGGTTAAGAGGGATAGGAACCTAAAGGGTCACTGCAGCTCGATTCACTGTTGAGTCAGCCACCATTGAAGTTCCTCTCTGCAGCCAGTATAGCTGGGAGCACTTTTCAAGTGGGGGGTGGGAAACCCAAAATGAATTTCTGCAGCTTGAGATTTGCCATGATAGGTGTGGCATTCTGAGGATAGCCACAAGATGATGCAACTCTACGGCTTAAATGTAGTTACGAGACCAAAGCATGCCAGAGGTCCACAATTAGCAGGGCTCCGCTGCCTGGGTGTAGTTAGAAGCAGTAAGCAAGTCAGACTACTTCATGTGGTGTGACATGACATTGCCCAATTCAACAGAACAGTAGATTGTGGAAATGCATGTCTTACTAATGAATAACTGACACTCTGTGTCTACACATGTATTCGTCTGACACTCTGTGTCTACACATGTATTTAGCTTGGTATGCATAATGTCTAGGCCTGGTAGTATGCAATATTCCTGTCTGCACAAGATGTATTGATTCTACATTGCTATGGATTGTGTATTTTGCTCGTATTGCCTGTATCACATTATGATCCATGTACAGTCTGGTGTGCTCAGAACACCCCTGCCTAGTCTGCCAGTCTGGTGTTGGTCCCTGGTTGGCCCCTGTGCACCTGACCAGCCCACACCCCCCGTCCCCAGTTAAGCCCAAGCCTCTGTGGAGCCATCTTTTCATGTTTCAGGCATGTTTGTTCCCTTCCTCAACTTCAGTAGGGATCCCAGAGTCTGAGACCCGGTGGGTTTGGAATGTCAACCACACCTACTTTCTGCCCAAACAGCTGCACAAGGCCCAGCCGGAGATCCCTGGGGCCCTGGTCTTTGATCCTGCGGCTGTGACAAATCAACAAATCAACATCCAGGGCACCAGTGGTCCAGGGATGAATATCGGTTTCTAAACCATCAATCAGCCTCACACCTCTAGTACATCAAAAGGGATCCAAACAGGTTGGAAACGCAAGCAAATTATAAAAACTACTTTTTCAATTTTGGTAACGTGGACGAAACAGCAGGCTTGTCACCAAAAGGTTGTGGATCGTTGGTTAGTTGCAACACAGCGAAAATAAAATGATTACCCAATGATAAAAGGGACTATCCAGTCAAGCTTGTATAAAATTATCTACTTTATTATGGTCACAACAGACAGTTCTAGCACATTATTAAATACAACCCATCATGTAAAGGAATGCACAGGACAGACAGTTTCAAAGAAGGAAAAGGGATAAACTCTGGAAACTGACAGGAGGGTAGTCGGTATAGCCATTTTTCATTAGGGGCCTTTGGAGTAGGACCAGGGGGACAGAACCAGCCGGTCAAGTGGCACAGCGAGTAGAGCGCTCGCTTTGACATCAGTGCAGAGCCTGCGAATGCAGGTTCGAAACCCGGCAGCGCCAAACTCAGCGTTTCATCCTTCCGAGGTCGATAAATGAGCACCACACACCGTGGGTAATAATAAGCAGCGCTCAGATACCTGAGGGTTCGTAGCGCTATATAAATGCCAAATTATTTATTATTATTATTATTATTAACCACAATGTACCCTGTGCTGTAGGAGTTATTGGTGCTCGATAGGGTTGAGTCGGTTTTAGGGCACTTTGCAGCTTCTGCAATGGAATTAAAAACAAGAGAGAGCTGTGGATATCAGGCAGCAGGCAGTTTGGCGAGGAAAGCTGGATGAACAGCTGCTCAGCTGTAGGCTGGCTGCACAGTGGCCTGGGTCAGGAATAGTTGTCTCAGTGCTGGCCGCTGGTTCTGAAGCACTGCTCGAGGTGTCTGGGATGGCTTTAGCGACTGCAGCATAACAACAGTCAGCAGTGCAGTCAGTTGCAGCTCGAGGGGCTTGACATGCCCGAAAATGTCCTTTAAAGCAGACATCCGTAGATGCTTCTCGATGCACTTCTAACTTCTTCACTGGGTTTGTGTCAATCTTTAAGGATGATGGCTCAAAGCTGAAGAGAGTGTTGCAGGCAGCTGCCTCGCCCTTAGTTTGGTTCAGAGACTCTCTGGCACGTCTCACCTAGGAAGCTTGCTGCAGAGCCTAGCAGGTCAGATGTGTACTGGCTGGGTACTGGCTCTGGAGCTGCTGGAGGGTCCTCTCAATTTGGTATCTCCCTCTTTTGCCAGGGAGATGTTTAGAGGAGGGATCTTGCTTCGCTCTTGTGGCCTTCCTTCAATGGCGGAAGATGTAAGGCAGAATGTACCTTAAGCCAGGGTCCAATGCCGAGTTATTAAAGTTACTCACCATAGTGACTAAAGTATTCATAATCCATAGTACCCTTTCCTCCATTCTTATGGGCATCCCCCAACATGGCGACGGTATCGGAACCCTTGGCAGCAAAACATCGAGCCTACCCCCCAAATCCAGTACAGTGCACTGGGGCGCGGCCCCGGGTACTAGAACGCCCCGCCGAGGCCCCGCCCTCCAGTACCTCACTTCAGTCCCCCTTGAGCACATCAAACGCTTAGTTACCTGGCTACTCTTAGTACATATTAGCCCTTGGAATATTAGCAGGGGAAGGCGGGTGGGACGTATGGAGGAAAGGAGACTAAGGACTGTGAATACTCTAGTCACTACGGTGATAACTTTAAATACTCATATGTTCTGCACCCTTTCCTCCATCCTTGTGGGTGATTCCACTGAACAAGACCATAGGGTGGAGATGTGATAACCTGACTCGTATCTAGGACAAAGCAAAAAGGTTCTTCAGAACAGCCTGACCCAACTCTGCATCGAGCCTGGAGCTGATATCCAGAGAATAGTGCTAACAGAAGGCCGACAGAGGGGCCCAAGTATCTGCCTTGCTGATGACATCCCAAGAAACATGTCTCAGAAATGCGATATAATGCAAATTATGGTAAGAATAATACAATATTTTGGAAAATGTTAGCACATTATTGCTTATGTGTGACAGCCTTATTTGAATTGGACATTACCAAAGAAGGCAAAGGAAAAGTTTGCAAATTGAACAGTGGAGTTATTACTACAAAAGGTGGTGGAAGAGGGTAAAGCACAAGTGGAAAGAGGATTGGAGTTAGGGATACACAGTAGGAGGAATACACTGGACGGGTGCAATACATTGGTCCTCATTCCGAGGTTGGTGCTAGTCATGGCGCTATTAGCTTGCAAACTTTCCCACCTAAGCACAGTCTACCTACCACTCAATTTGTGCAACAGCGATACAACTTCTTGCCAACGCTGGACTCCAAGCAAGGCAAAATATGTCCGTCACTGGACGCCGAAATGCCTACTGTATAGAAAGCTACTGGCAACCTAACCTAAGTTACAAGAGTGTCATCTCTGTGGTGGAATGAGTTACAGGCCCAGAGGCAATTTCAGTTCAATCAACTGTGGTGATGACATCCGAAGTGGTCTTTTTGCAGAAAGGTAGATTCATCCGAGAAGCCAATTCGTGGTCCATATAGTTTCCTACCACCCCGCTATCAATGTATGCCCTTACTGCGTGCATACGTGATGGCTGCCTTGGATCAATAAGGACCATAGGTATGATTAGGTGCAAGGTCTGAGTGTCCTTCTTCAAGCTCGGCAAGCGGACCTCTACGCTTGTCGGGCGTGGTCGTTTCCCGAATCGGGTTCTGCTTGATTTCTATCAGCAACTCCGACTACTTTCTTGGATGGTTTTATAGGGCAATCCTGTAGAAAATGTCCCGAGGCCCCACAGTACAGACACAATTGCATCTGCCGTCTCCTTTCTCTTTCCTTTTGAGTTAAGGGTCCCTTAACGTCCCCGAAATGCATAGGTTCTGCTGCATCTGTTCCTTTTGGGGTGACGCTGGGTTTAACCAATACCCGATTCTCGAACTTAGCTCTGTCAGCCTTTCTATTCTGAAGGCGATGGTCTAACTGGACCACTAAGTCCATATATTCTGCGCAATCCTGGGGTGGGTTCACAACTTGGGCCAAAACATCTTTAAGTTCTCCCCGAAGTCCACGACGAAATAGTTTAATTCGTTTTACCTCTGGCCATCCGGTTTCCACCACCAAACTATTAAAGGTTGCGATATAGGTTAACAGATCCTGATTACCTTGTCGTAGAGATAAAAGTTTGTTATCCAGGGCCTGCACCTGGGAATGTCTGGCGAAGAGTCTTTCCATGCTCATTTGAAAACCTTGAAAGTCCCGAAGAAGAGGGTCATCCTGATTGACTAATGGAATCAACCAATCAGCTGCACTGCCACTCAAATATGATAACACAAAGGCTACTTTGGCTTGGTCATTTGGAAAAGCTCCAGGTCTGCATAAAAAGTGCAAGCGACATTGGTTCATAAACACGGCAAACCTTTTTGGGTCCCTAGCAAAGCGTTCAGGTGGAGCTAAAGGTATAGCCCCTGGTAAAACTACTTGCACCGGATTGCTCGACGAAACAGGAGTTTGATTCTCCCCGAGTCCTGTTAAAGGTGTTTGCCCTGCTTGGTTTTGCAGCAGTTGCCTAGCCAGATCATCAGTGCGCTCCTTCGAGACAATCAGTTCTCTCCTGAGGGCATTAGTCTCTTGGCGAGCGGAGTGCACTTCTGCCCTAAATTCCCCAAATAATTGGGCCAGTTGGTCAGTTTCTGATGTTTCCATAATGCCCGGGTGGGGATTTTTAGAATGGCTTCACATTCTAATGCGTAGTGCAGAGATGACTGACTGGACTGGCCCTCCTAATCCTGTCTGCTTGACCCGCAGAAGTATTCTCCAGCAAGTGGAGGGATAGATTTAGCCACCCGTGGATTCAAGTGATGGCACCCCCACTGTGCTCCCCACTAATCACCTCCGAAGTGCCCTGTCAACAATCTCACCTTATATTCTTGAAAGATGAGCTCTCCATCCTGTGTGGATTGCAGGGGCGCGTTGATGCCAGTTACTTCACTGGTTTGAAGGCGTGGGAGAGTTCCGGAGAGTATTGACTCCGAGGTTCCTGGCGAAGACCAGTAAGTATCAAGTTCATAGAGTTCAATATGTCCGATGTTCACTCTTGTTCCCCCCTTCCTTCCTTGTCTTGCAGCTGAGTTCATGAGAAGATGCTCTTGTGGCAGCTGGTGGCGCTCAGGTAAGAGTCTGTATTACCCGACGCGGTCCGGTAAAGGTTGCACATGTTTAACGTGTTGTTTTCTCTCTCTTTGCAGGTACGGCATATGAAGATGTGGAGAGTTATAGAATAATGCCTCCGGTGGTAATCAGGTAAGTCTATGGTGGTAAGAGTTATATTTGTTGGTTTTCTCGGCTCACCTTGTTGTTTTCTTTTGTCCCCCAGATGCCGGAGTTCGGCGAAGAAATGATGGAGGCAGCGCCGAATCAAAAGATGCTTTGAGGACTGGTGAGTATGGCGCGGCGCTGCAACTGGAGATGCGACGCGTACAGAAACGATGTTCTTTCCAGGTCCGGAGGCGAGATGGATCCGGAATCAGGTAAGGAATTCGAAAATAAGTTTGTTTTCTAACCTTGTCCATTTCTTTCCCCTTTGTTTTAGGAGTTCCGGATACGAGGCGGGCGTGGCAGAAGACTGGATGCTGACTGCAGGCACGGTGAGCGTTACGCTGCTGGATGCAGAATAACGCAAATCGTGTGCTGCTGTTCGGGCGTGGTTTAAATAGCCTCCAAAGTAGTTCCAGGTAAGAAGTCCCCAGAGCCACGCACGAGTAAAAAATAGTCCCTGTAATAAAATAGTCCCATCCAGGCCTCTCGGTGGCTTGGTCTCACTTGCAGCATGGTCTGCATCAGGTAAGTAAAGTCTATGAGCCTGGCGCCTATGGCGCCAGGACTGATTTCTATGATGAGCCTGGCGCCTAAGGCGCCAGGACTGAACCCAAACAGCCCCCAGCCGGGGCTGTTGGGGTTTTAATAAGTATTTGGATGCCTGCTCCCGGAGCTGATGGGCTTGGTCCTGATGCCCGGGGGTAGGCATCATGACATGCAATCACGGAAACCAGTTTTTTGGCAGGGAAAGATAGCCACTAATTGCTTTGCTTTATAGTGGTCACCTGTGGAGTCGAGCTGAGTCTTGGGAGTCGGATGAACCTGCTGTCTATGCTGCCATGGTGAGTAATAGGGATGTAACGGTATTACGGTATACCGTTAAAGATACCGTGAACCACTTAATTGAACAATAATAAGCGTCACATTGTTTATACCGGTATACCGTTCATACCGTTAAGTCGGCTTTTCAATCTGATTTGGAAAGGCTGCAGTAAGCAAGTGCTGCACAGTCTTGGTCTTGCACTGTTGGATGTGCCGTCTGCTAAGTAGTTTCAGTTTGAGCAGTTTTTAATGCCATTCCATAAACCACACGTGCCTGACACAAAAGCAATACGTTAGCATTAGGAAGAATAAATACAGTGCCAAGAAGGAAGAGGGTTTTTTTTTATGTACATTTTTTTTAAAGCGCTCATACAGCCTGCGGGCATCGAGGCGCTGTTAAAGAAATTGGTTTTGTTTATTTAGTTGCGTAATTGTTTTTGTCTTCGTTGCGTATTTATAACGCACTTAAGCACCCAGAGGTTTCTAAGCGCGGACCCAGGGATCAAACCTGTGTTGCTTCGTGTTGTCTTGCTTCCAAGGCACGCACGTTGCCACTGAGCTATCCTCCCGGGACTTTGGGTCGGTGGCTTTGGGGTTTATATATTTATAATGGATAATGTTTTCTAAACATATGACAATGGGGGATTTGCCTGGTTCTTTCATTGAATTTACATATAATAAGTCACACTGCGAAATGTAATCATCTCTGTGCGTATTCCCTGCTGCCATACCAAAGGGTAACATGTCTGTGATTACTGAACACCTTTTGGCCCGGAAGTAAACTAAAGGCTGTAACATAAAGAGAGAGTGTGTGTGTGTGTGAGTACCAACATGATAAAGTTAGACTTCACATCGATTCCAGAATAATATGTAATATCTTTTTGGAGGCAGCGCCGGTCCTACTATCACTGGGCTTTGACATCTATGAAATGGAAGATGATCATAGCAATGGAAGCACAGATACATCAAACACTGCAAGGGCAATGGGGGACTCATCTGCCCTTATCAGAGAGAAATGCAATCATGAGAATCAAAGCAACAGAACAGTTGAGAATAGAGTGAGTCCATCCACAAAACTTGTCTGCACTCCAAATGATGCCTCAAACCGTCCTCAAGAGATGGAACCTAGCAAACGGATTGAAATCACCATTATCTGTGGAAATAGAAATTCTAACGAAACAGCGAATGGTCCAGTGAGGCAAAGTCTTGTGCACAAATCAAATAATTGGAACTGGCTAGCTGTAACACTTGCTCTGCAAAATCAGAGTTAAATTCATTAATCAATCAATAATTGCCATTGGATCCTGGAACACCAGAGGATTTTCACATCTTTTTCAATCTTCATGGATGGATGGCTTGGATATAAACTGTCTACTAGAGACATGGCTCGAGGAATGTCCAATTCTTGATGACTACGAAATTACCATTAATCCGGCTATTAAAAAGCGAAGAGGCAGACCAAAAGCGGGCCTACTGACCTTTGTGCGGAAAAGCTCGGGCTACAGAATTATTGCTTCTAAGAATGTCTCTTCATATATTCAAGTGACAGTTATCAAGTTAAAAGAGACAAGTAACTTAGAAAGCTCCCCTGTGCATATCATCAATGTGTATTGGCATCACAAATCTGCTGGCACGCCTCTCTTTATTGATCAGATCTCTGAGTTAATTGATAAGATCAATGAGGATGAAACTTTACCGAACATAATTTTGTGCAATGATTTAAATATATATTGTTTGAATCTCAAACAAGAGTGCACAGGGGAAGAGCATGATAATACATGCATTGCTAATCAATGGTGTTCTGAAATGGAACTAAGAAATATGGAACTGCCAAATGGTAACCTGACAGGTGATGTTCCCGCACAATATACATGGAGGAGAAACTCCCAGAAATCCATTCTGGATTATTTCTTTGTGTCTGAGAACATGGTTAAATGTGCAATCTTTTTACAGGTTGTACCTAAAACAGAGAGCGATCAAGACTTGGTGAAACTCCATCTTATTGATACTTATAAAGATCTTACCAAGACGTGGAACCGTAGTGTGGTAGTAGAAGCGGGCAGGATTCGACTCAGACGCAAGGAAAATGAGATCAATATGACAACTAATGCTTACTCCAATTATTTTGAGAAAATGGAGTATCAACATCTGTTAAAACAATTTGCTGAAAAAAAAACAAGGCTTGCCGAATTGTGGATTTAAACCAAAGCATGTTACTAATCCCCGAGTCTCAAGGAGAAAACGTCAAATGCTTTCTGAAATAAGAGAATGCTCTAAACTAAATAGAATATGTTGTTCTGCTGAAAAATTATCCATAAAGTAGAAGTAAAAAAATTGGATGATTTCTAATAAAGCTACCATTCAACAGCAAGATGCTGAGGTAATGCTATCGAAATTGACAAACAAGAACTCCTGCGAATTCTGGAGGCTGATAAATGAAGAAAATGGTCTTCAATCCGCAATTCAACAGAATATGGTGACGGAAAATGATTGGACCTCCTTTTACAGCCAGCTATACTGCAAAAAAGGGTATAGTATAGAACCGAAATTCCCAAAATTCGATTGATGGGACCTTGAATTCGACAAAGAGGAACATTGAACACCATTAAAAAGTGCATCAAGAGCACCTGGCCCTGGCGGCTTAACTAATTATACATTGAAGCTGAATCCTGAGAAATGGGCCGAATTTTGTGTGTCCTTGTTCAAATAAATTACATTACAGTGTACAACGCCTACATCTTGGAAGAGTACAAGTATTTTGCCTATCTTTAAAAAGGGAAATAGAGCAAGCCCAAAAGACTATAGTCCAATTGCTCTGCTGGATGTGTTGGGCAAGATATATGCGACCCATCTCCAACAACAGCTATCAAGGTGGATTATTTACAGTCAACACATTGATCAAAGGCAATCAGGCTTTGTGAAGGGCGTGGGGTGTGGCCTAAACCTTCTCATAATACATCTTATGAAAATGGAAGCAATAAGAACAGGCAGAAGGGTGTATCTCGCCTTTACAGATCTCTGTGACGCCTTTGACAGTATTGATCGCAAAATGTTGTGGGCTAAAATGGAAAAATGGAAGTGCCCCTTGAGTCTGCTCCTTGCCATTAAATAGCTTCAGACTGACACAGAGGTCAGGATCAGATTGGATTGTGCGGGAACTCTGTCTTCGCCAATAAAAACCTTTTGTGGCGTCAAACAGGGTTGTCCCCTAGCTGCTAGCATTTTCAATCTGTTTCTGTCAGACATTGTCGACACGATTCAAATTGTTTAATCATTCCCGCCTAAAATCAATGGCTCCGATCTAAGCTGGATATTGTATGCGGATGACTTAGTTCTGCTCGACTGTACTCCACCAGGGTTGCAACGCAAGTTATATGCCCTTAAAGACTATGTGATCAAAAACGGTTTGTGTATTAACACAAATAAATCTGAAATCTTCATATTACAGGACTTGAGGAAAATAAAGTTTGTTCTAACAAAAAATTCCAGTGGCATTTAGGAAAAGAGAAACTCAGAACTACACAACATACTAGATACTTGGGTATGATGATTAGTGCAAACTTGAATGATGCTCCCTGGGCTGAAAATGCTAAAAGTTAATGCAGGCAACTGGCAATTCAAGCCTCAGTGTTGAATAGGAAATATGGTAAATTTTCCCTAAAGACTGTGCTTGACTTTTATAATCAAAAAGCCGTCCCTGCAATAATCTATGGAGCCGAGTATGCTCTAGGTTGTCCACATACATTTTGGGCTTCTATGGAGAACATTTTCTGGTCAAAAGTATTATGGCTCCCTAAAGGAACACCAACTGCCTGTATCAGTTTTGAATTAAATCTAATATCAATGAACGCACATATTTGCTGGAACATGCTTGCACTATATCGTAAAATGATTATGGAGGTACCTCTCCTCCAATTTAAAGTACTAGAAGATCTAGGAAGAGGAGACAAACAGTGCATAATGTCATTGTTGGCAGACCGAGCCAAAGAAATACTTAAAGACCAGAATATTGACAATTCTACTCTTCAGACCGATCACAATCTTGCCAAAAACAAACTATGGGAACAGGATTAGTGTATGACATGTTTTGAGCTGCAGAAACACAGTATAATGCAGAACGCTCCTAGTGAAGCATAAACATTCAATGTCATTCAAAGTTATCTCATCAAATTTCCGGATTGATATTGCAGGTCCTTGTATATGAAATTTCAAATTAATTTGTTTGATAACAATGAGAGACTAGGTACCTGGTCTAAGGAAGCCAATGCTAAATCCGTTTGCAGGCTTTGCAATTAGCATGAGGAAACATTAAAACATCTGAGTCTCTTCTGTAAAACCCTTCACACGGAAAGAACAAAGCACTTGGGAGGGCTTTCGCTCAGAGACAATCACTTAGTGCACAGGACTGTTGGCAAGTCATGTTCGACGAATCTGACAGAAGGCTAAGAATTGCTGTAACATTCTTTTTAGAGGTTATGATAATAAGAGTAACTCGCATGAATAGAATATAGCATATGAATAGCTCCTTTTGTTTCTTCTTCTCTTTAGCTCTTCGGTTAGGACATTGTTTTAAGGTTTCTATCTGATGTTGGTTTTAATGTGTTTTATTTATGAATTTATAAGTTTATTTTTTGAATGATGAGGGCAATAATGTGAAGTTGAGTGCTGTTTTGGTACCTTGTATTTTAAAGGTTTATGATAAACCATATAAATTAAAAACAATAAAAAAATAAAAAAATAGTGGTCACCTGTCGAGATCTCGTACTTACTTCTCCTGATCCTTTTTATTAGTTATTGGACTTAGATAGGCAAAGAAATACACATCACACATTAGTTATAGTTATAATAAAGGTGGTGCTTTACAGGTCTTTTATTCAATTATAACATACAGAAAGAAAAAATAAACATATACTCAGTTATATATAAACAAAGAAAAAAGGCTTCACCGTTATGATCTCCACAGAAGACACCTTCATCTCGGCCACTACGACACTGCTTAGTCCCACAGCAGGTAGGCAAAGAGATTGATTGTTCTAACGGGATCTGGAGCAGAGTGCCCTTCCTCTCAGTGAGACTGCATCACCTGGGATCCAAATTCGAACTCCCTATTCCAACAGAAAAACCATTGCCTCTTATGTGGCTGCTTTCGATCGCCACCCCTCATGGCTTACCAGGCTGCCCTTGGCTGAAGAGCAGGCAATAAGAATGAGCCATACAAAGAATGGAAAAAACCCATCTTCCCTCCTTGCTGTCGTTCCTATTGTCCCTTATCAACAGCACCTGCAGAGTGCTCCGACTCCCTTTCTGGCTTGTCCTTCGGCAGACACTACAATAACTATTCTCTCTGTCTTGGTCATCTGACATAAATATGTGACCATGTCTTCGCAGCAAAAATACATGTTTAGTAGCTGAGCCCAGAGCCCAGGAAAACTTAGGCTTTCATTACTGTTTAATTGCGGTAAATGGAAGTGAATATCCAAGATGGCCGCGCATCGGAGCCATGTTTTCTGACGCATTTCACACACGCGCTACACTAATGTGCATAGATAATAGAATGGAATGAATGGGATTCTCCCATCTTTGTGACATATTACTCTTAATATAACTGCTATAAAAGGTAAGGTTATAACTGAGAATCTCAATTCAATAAACCACAACTGGATAGAGGAGAGAACAAACACTGAATGAACGATAGCCATTAGTCATGAGGTTAAAGTCCACTATACAGTAATAGCAATTTAAACAATGCTGCTACAGCTTGGAGCCTCAGGTTATTATACAATATCCATCGTCCAGGAGATCCAGTAGCATATCAAGTTGAATCCCATGCAAAACATACACAGATACAGTGTTGGACTTCTACATTTCTCTTAAAAACTAAAAAATGCTGGAAGGACTGCGATACCAAGCAAACTTGCAACTGATTCAAATGAAGGAAAGAGTGACGCACAGATACACATCGAAGATGCTTAGTTTGGCGTAAAGAGGTATTTGAATAATCAATAAAAACATGGAAAAATTGAACTATGATTGAGTGTGGATTTTTATGTTTTACTAGATGAGCTGACATACCGGCCATACATTTTCTTTAACTTCCTGCAGAAAACAAAATCCCTGTAAAGAGAACAAATTTCCAAAGACATAAATAAAGTTCTTAGAAACCAGGCTAGTAACATGGAAGAGTCCCATGTACAAAATGTCCACAAAAAGAACTGAGTTGCAATGAAATTCAACGGATCCACAATCATGCACACAATCGCAACTAAAATGTATTTTCGAAACAAAAACAAATCCTGAAAATCAGGCATTTATTTTTTAGGCTTCTAATCAGATAAATCCACGAACACTGCACATCACTTTAACAGGGAATAAGTGAGATTGCCCCCTTCCTGGCCTTATCTAAAGCATCTTGACACAATACAAATGCTATAAGGTCAACCATATTTCGCTCATCTTTGGCCACACAGCAAAAGCCTCAAAAGGTAGTTGGGAAATACTTGTATATTGGTATTCAGCAGGAATCGAGCATGACAGGCCGTAGCAGACCTCTCAAAAGCTCTGGTCACTTGTGTCTCTCATGATCAAGCTAGGATGGATGTAGAACCAGGAGGATGACTTGGTCTTGGGAGTGGTGAATCAAACAAATAGATATGGGTCCAAAAAGCATTGGTTTGTACCCAAAAAGCATCCAATGTGAAGACCGACCATGTGAGCCAGAAAAAGAGACTACTGCTAAGGTACAAGGGTCTTCTCGGATTTAAGCAGGAACAAAGTGGGGATGTCCCTCTTGTGACAGTCCTTTCACAGCCTCGCTAGGGTTCCCACCACGACACCCATTCTATACTCTGCAAAAGCCAGCCCGAAAGCACAGGCTCTTCCAAGACCACACAACACACTTTTAAGTTAAGATTCCACAGTTTGACAGGCTGATTCATGGAATTAATGTGCGCTGAAAATTTCTGCGCAAGCGTGCGAATCGCAGCGCAAGCGTGAAAATCGCAGCGAAACCCGCGCACAGCGATTCATGGAAGTCCGTGCGCATGTAAATCCATGGATGTGCGCTAAAATCCTGCGTAGCGCACGCTGACGCACATGTCTTCAAACAGCGTGCGCTACGTGCACAGCGAAAGCGCTCATAGTGCAGCGCACACAACAAAAGTAGGCGTAACACAGGGCGTAACACGCGGAATGGGGAACAACGCGTGAAAATGTGGGCGTTACGGGGGAAGTACAGGAAGCGAATGCGTGGAACACCCACACGTGCGCCAACAACACGTATTCATGGAGTCAAACGGGGCTAACGCGTGCCCCAAAAAAGACACGCTAATCCGGAAACACGTACGCCAGCAGGAAGCAGGCGTACGTGGACCCACACAGCATAAAAGTGCACGCAAACAACAAACAAGCTCAGACGCTAAGATGAATATACTGTTCCTCGCAGCAGTGGTCGTGGGATACCGCAGGAGGAGGAGGAGGATTGTCAGGGCCAGAATTTTTACACCCAGAACCAGCCTTTTTGGGATGCCTGATGACCAGGTGTATGGGAGGTACAGGTTTCCACGTAACATAATACTGAACCTGGTGAGTGAGTGGGAGGATGACCTCACATCACCCACCCTGTGCTCCCAAGCACTGAGCCCCTTGGAAAAGGTGCTGAATGTACTGCACTTCTTGGCCACTGGTTCATGTCAGCGGACAAGTGCCATAGTGGGGGGGGGTGTCACAGGCCACACAGTCACGCTGCCTGCACCAGGTGTTGGCCATCATGACTGCACGCCCATCAGTCCGCAGGCACATATACCTGCCCAGGTCACCTGCAGAAAGGCAGGCTGTCGTCCAGGATTTTTACGGGGTGGCACACTTCCCCAAAGTGCTAGGTGCCATTGACTGCACCCATGTGGCTCTACGTCCTCCCAGGGCAACTGAGCACATCTACAGAAACCCCACGCACTGGCATTCCATCAACGTGCAGGTAGTATGTGATGCCAAGGGAATCATCACCTCAGTATATGCCAGCTATCCAGGGTCCACCCTGGGCAGTTTCATTTACAGAAAGTCAACCCTAAACTGGGACCTAGAAGCTGGGCGGCATGGCGATACATGGCTGCTTGGTGAGTATAAATGCATGCATGCATGTCAGATACTGGGTAATGTCACAACCCCACTAATGTTACCCATCATAACCTCCCCAGGGGACAGTGCCTACCCTCTGAGCACCCACATGATGATGCCAGTTCGGAACCCCACCACACCACCCGAGGTAAAATACAACACAACCCATATTGCAACCCGGGGCACAGTGGAGCGCACATTCGGAGTGCTCAAGTCACGCTTTCGCTCCCTTGACCGCTCTGGTGGACAGCTGCTATACGCGCCCCTCGTAGTGTGCAGGATCATAGTGGCAGCATGTGTCCTGCACAACGTTGCAACACGCCGGGGCCTGCCGATGGACATGGTGGTGCCCCCACATCCCCAACCACAAGCACGGCTGCTGTGCATGGGAGGGAAAAGGGCACGTGGTGAGGCAGCCCTTACGCAGCTGGTGGCTAATTACTTCACCTAAAATCACACCCCTTTGGAGTGCACACAGCGCTGGCACATACCAGCTGACAATCAATGATGATGACATAAGGGACAGCCAACTGTCACAACCATACCAGCCTGAGATTGGTCACCTGGAAGTGTTACATTGTGTGCATTCCTACCTACCGAAAGACAACCAATGCTCTGTCACAAAAAGACACACATTTATGCTGCATGAATGACTACCTCCTTGCAAAATACAACATGAAAATAGTGCCATGTCACCCAACCCCTCCCCATCTCCGCCACCCAACACACCATGGCATGTCCTGCAATGTGAAAGCAAACAAAGGAATGCACAACACATGACACAAGTGTCACAAAGTGCACTGTCCCAAATGGAAACAGGCCACAGACAATATGCTCCCAGTAATCAATAACAAACAGCACACATGACCAAATACTTACCAGCAACACAATACAGCAACACAGCATGAAACATCGCCAAAATACGACAGTACAAACTCAAAAGTAATGTAAGTCATACAACCTCAATAAGCCAGCACATCGACCCCTTCCAACTCCAGAGTGTTGCTGTCAGGCAAATGTGTCAGTGTACTGTATACAACATGAACTGCATCTGCAAAGGAGACAGCCTTGTGAAGACATGAAGAAGGTACCTGCGGATAAGGAGGAAGAGATGGATGCACAAGCACATATCAATACACCATGCAGTGTTCAATACAAAAACAAACCCCACTAGGGATGTCCACACAGTTATGACTACAGACTGCCCACACAGCTCATGGGGCAACCCAGGAGGTCCGGGGACAGGGTGCACACCAACACCCACCTGTGTGGATGTTGTGGGAAAAAAACACCTCCATGGGCGCATGGCCTGCACGGCTACGCTAGTGTGGGAGAAGTGCTGCTGTCACTCTCATCACCCTCTTCTGCTGCATCAGGAGGTGGTGGTGCTATGGGAGGCAGCCCACGCAAATCCCTGGTATGGTCCTCCATGGCAGCAAGCATGCGGGTGTGGAATGTCTCGTTCTGGAGGATGATAGTACGGAGATCCCCATGCAGCACCTGATGGGTTGCCTGCATTTCTGCACGCATGGCCTCCCGTGATGCCCGGAAATCCTCCCAAGTTGCCTGCAGCTCAGCTGAGAGTGAACGTGTGAGCCGCTCCAGCTGCTGTTCTGTCCTCAAATTTGTGTAAGCCTCAAGTTCAACAAGAGTCCCCTGAGGTTATGGAGTTCTACCCTCAGGGCTTCCCTGTGGCCCTGTGACTCTATAGAAATGGCTTCCTGAAGACTCTCCAGTGCTGCCCGTTGGTCCTTGTTGGACGCCAACATGTCTTCCCTGTGTGATCGGCAAATGGAGTCTGTTGCCTGCTGTTGTTGCTCCATCTGCCTTTCAGGGGGGATAATGGAAGTGGCCACCCTCTCCATTGCCTGAGCCATCATTTAAACTGATGCTGCCTGTTGGGTTGCCATACCGTACATGGAGTTTTCCCATACTGTATTGCCTGGTGGCGTACGGCCACCGCGTTGGCGGGCACCACACCTGTTCGGGGCAAGGCGATATGCACCTTGCTGTGCTGGCACTGCCTGAGGCTGCAGGACTGCATCCCCCCTCTGATCTGCTGGCCCAGGAACAGGATCAGATGTTGTGGAGTGTGACCCTGCATCCGTAACCGCCAAAGGCGGACTTACCAACACTGACATCCCCATAGAGGGTTCTACCCCTGGTGCAGGTGGGTTGGACAGAACAGAACAGAATCCCTGCCAGAAACACACACCTGCGACGGCACATAAGTCTCATCATCCGATTCAGCACCTGAATAGAGGTCTGGGGAGGTGCACCCAGAGACACCCCTGTACAGTATGGTCTGCAGTAAGATTGGGTTTTCACCCACCACCACACCACGTCCCCTACTGGTGTCCGGTCATGCCTGAGATTCCTCCTGGGTCTGCACCATCTCCTCAACCTCAACAGCATCAAGTGCGTCATCACCTGCAAAAACATGAAACACAAAAAATGGAAACAGGCATTAGCACCATAGCACACACATAGGCCTGACAAGCCAGAGATCCAGTACATGATTTACACATGTCCCACATGACTATAACCCTGACATGCATGCACTGTCACTGAGTTGGAAGGGGAGGCAAAAAGCAGACACTGATGACACCAAGATGGAAAAGCAACACATTTGCTGCATGCTGGGTAACACTGGCATCACACATTCGCCTGTGTGTGGCATGTTCAATACACATACATGACACATGCTAGCACACAGATGGCATGTAGCATAGCCATGGTACATTTGACAAGTACAGCCATATGTCAGTGAATGAGTACTGTCAGCCATCCATGTGAGATGGACATGATGAGATGAACAATGCTGCATAGTGTGACAAAATATGCATCTGCCACTCACTGCAACGAATACAGTGATTGCAGGCAGATGTACACATCAATGTTTGGTCACTTAAACATCACAGGAAACAACTATCAAGTACCACATACAAACAGGCACCAAAAATCAATGTGAGCAGGCCAATACTCAATTAGCCTGAATGGTCTAATCATTCACATAACAAGGTAACAAATGTGGGCCAATGTGGGGTGTAATCAATGACAGAAGCATGTCACATGTGTGACAACAGGGCTGAAAAATGTGTTGCAAAAGTGGGAGAATTGAAACAATCAGCCTGAATGAACACTGAAAAATTCTGAACAATGTTGTTGCAAGATGACAGTTCAAGGACAACTGCAGTAATGTGGCGCTAAATGGCTACTCTGGGCAGAAGGGATACTGTCATACCCAAATCCAAGGCCAGTGAATGTTTTGGAGGAAGCACATGGGTGGCCCATACCACTCAGGTGCACACACCCTCACCTGGCACTCAATCAGAACCCGTCACCCACACAACATACACATGGATTACATACACATGCATGGGCACTCACCGGACAATGCATCATAATCTGGTAGGTCTCGCACAACTTGGATCTGTTCCACTGTGACGAAGGTTCCAGCAACAGACTCATGTTCAGCGAGTTGGTTGTCCTCTTGTGGAGACCCACCGCCAGTCACCAGAATAGAAGCATGATTTGAGGCCAGCTTGTTTTTTGCTCTGCGTTTCAGGTCATTCCAGCGCTTGTAGCATTCATCATCTGAGCACCTCACAAATCCAAGGGCACTAATGATGTCCGCGATGGTCTGCCAGTGTGCCTTACGTTGACCAGGTGTGGTCATGCACCCTGCAGTCACCACCATTTTGCGGCTATGTGCCGACACATAGGCCACTGGTGCATCAAGTTCGGCGTCATTAAAGCTAGGCTTCCTTGACATGCCAGAGTATGTAGCCGTGACTGGGGTCTCAGTCTGTAGTGACAGAGCACCCTTCTTCCTCTTTTTCAAAGGTGGTGCGGATCCTGAGTGGCTTATGCCACTCTGGTCAGTAGGGGCAGAAGCGCTGGTGGACTGGGTACTAGGAGTGTGCGAATGCACAATGACCATAGGTCTTGGTGCAGGCATTGGCTGCAGGGTGATGTTGCAGGGGCAACGTCAGTTTGATGGACAGGGACCGACACTGTCCCGGCTGGGAGACTCAGAGCTGGGGTGGATTGAGCTGCAGCTGCCCCTGCAGCCTCCCCACCCTGCCTACTTGGGGCAGCAGATGACATAGCTGCCCCAGATCCACGTGGCCCGGACGCACAGGGCCTGCCACGTGTGAAACTTCCAGCACACCCCCCAAATCCACGTACCCCACACGGACAGGGCCGTTCGCATGTGAAACTTCCCGCGCACCCCAGTAATCCACGTACCCCGCACGCACAGGGCCAATCGCGTGTGAAACTTCCCACGCACCCCAGTAATCCACATACCCCGCTTGCACAGGCCCAATCGCATGTGAAACTTCACGCTCACCCCAGTTATCCACGTAGCCCGCATGCACAGGGCCTGCCGCGTGGGAAACTTCCCGCGCACCCCCCAAATGCACATACCCCGCACGCACAGGGCCAATCGCGTGTGAAACTTCCTGCGCACCCCAGTAATCCACATAGACTGCATGCACAGGGCCAATCGCGTGTGAAACTTCCTGTGCACCCCAGTAATCCACATAGCCTGCACGCACAGGCCCAATCGCGTGTGAAACTTGCCGCGCACCCCAGTAATCCACGTGCCCCGCTTGCACAGGCCCAATCGCGTTTGAAACTTCCTGCGCACCCCAGTAATCCACATACCCCGCTTGCACAGGCCCAATCGCGTGTGAAACTTCACACGCACCCCAGTTATCTACGTAGCCCGCACGCACAGGGCCTGCCGCGTGTGAAACTTTCTACGCACCCCCCAAATGCACGTACCCCGCACGCACAGGGCCAATCGCGTGTGAAACTTCCTGCGCACCCCAGTATTCCACATAGCCCGCACGCAAAGGGCCAATCGCGTGTAAAACTTCCCGCGCACCCCAGTAATCCACATACCCCGTTCGCACAGGCCCAATCGCGTGTGAAACTTGCCGCGCACCCCAGTAATCCACGTACCCCGCTCGCACAGCCCAATCGCGTTTGAAACTTCCTGGGCACCCCAGTAATCCACGTACCCCGCTCGCACAGGCCCAATCGTGTGTGAAACTTCCCGTGCACCCCAGTAATCCATGTACCACGCTCGCACAGGCCCAATCGCGTGTGAAACTTCCCGCGCACCCCAGTAATCCACGTAACCCACTCGCACAGGCCCAATCGCGTGTGAGACTACCCGCGCAGCAGGGTACGTGTATTTGGAGGGGTGCGCGGGGAGTTTTACAGGCGTTTTCGTGGTTGTGAGTCTGTGCGCCATGTACAGGATTTGTGCGCTGTACATGGCGCACGGGGAGGGGTTGGGGGCATTACTGGCACTGCTGCACAGCTGGTTTTGGATGTTAAAATCCACAAATACGGTGTGCGTGGAAATGGATTTTAGCGCACGCGGCTGGAGCAGAAAGTCGCACGCGCACACTGTGTGCCAGCCGCGTGCGCCATTTGTGCGCTGAAGTTTATGAATGACCCCCTCAATGTCAGAATCAAGTGCACAAAAAACAAGACACATGTTTCTGTGAACCTGCCAGCCCATCAGCACCAACACTGCCATTGTGTCCACCAACTCCAGTGAAAGGCTTGCAGCCAGTGCGACCAAAACATTCTTTATTTCTCTTTTTATTTACTGTGCACACTATAATGCCTATGAAAAAAAATATGTGCTGATTTGCTACCAACCTTTTTTTCTGATTGTTTAGAAACAAAACAATTTAACATTCAACATTTTACATATTTGACACTTGTCTGTCAACCTTTTAGCCCATACACATTTGTTTCTGAAATGACTTTATATTTATTAAGCACCTTAAACATGACCTATTGCAGAGAAGGGCACATTACTATCACAAAGAAGCCCACATTTTCCCATCTTTTCCTGAATGTTATTTCCCCCTTTGCCATTGAGTTGAATCTGCAATTTCTCTCCTGTTGTAAACTAGCCCCACTGCTTGATTTTCCCATACAGGTGAAATTTGTCTTCTCCATATTCATGGTTTTATATGTGTCCTAGAAGCAGACTCCTGTACAAGGCAAAGCGATTCTACAGTACCCACTGAGGACTTGGAGGTGACGCACAGGGATGAGCTATATGGATGTGGGTGCATAGGCAATAGACAAATATCTTCATTCATTATATCATTATTATTCCTTAGTGTGTTATAGTTTAACAAAACCTTTCACACATAATTAACACCATTACCAATATACTGTTTACACATATACATTCAATTCCCATATTTTTCAATACCACATACTAAAATGTCTACATTATAATAATTATAAAATAAAATCTGCTAATGATCATGTCACTTGTCTATAATCCATATATACATCAGTATCCTATATTTCTCATACTTTTATCTTCAACGCTTTCATATAAAAAGTTGTTTTAAAAACGTGGTTACTGCCAATACAATGTTCACATGCTTACCACTAAAAATCAACTTCCACCAATTATCTTTATCTATAACTTTGTATGGGTCAACTATTTTTCCAAACCTAGCTTTTTCATTCTGAGTACGGAATATCAGAAATAGCGTCAAAGTCCAAGCCCTTATACAAATCATACATCATTCGTACTTCCAGTTTTATTCACCTAAGAACACTTGTAGGGGTGGCCCTACAATTTAGCTTTGCAATGTCCCATGTCTCAGGTGCTCTTCGGACATCCGAGAGATGCACCCAATATCGTAACTCCGTCATGTGAACGGCAGGAGCCATACAGAACACCACCTCATATGGACCTTGAAACCTGAGACTGATCCGCTCCCCAGGTAATAATGGTCCAGTTGTAATATGGTTAATGCTGTGTATGGAACTGTGGTCTCGCTTTCTAGTGGGCTAGTCACTATTTCTCCCCCCCTTTACCACGCACCACTGGTCCCCCTGTGTGCCTCCGTCCTACATCCTGGTCAATTATTGATGACCCATCAACATATAGTATGTCTCCTTCCATCAATGCATGAGCCATTCTTCAGAGTGGGAAAATAAATAAAACTTTTTGTCATCTGTCCTTCTCTGCGACTTTGTAACAGTGGCCTTGTGTAGGCTGCATAGTGTAGGATCCATGCCCTACAATAATTACAAAAAACTAAAAACTGCTGCTTTTTCTTTGATAGTACTGGGCCGAGGGGTAGCGGATACTGCCGCTGCGCTATCTTGTAATACTTTTATCCCAGTTGCAGAAATAAGTTGCCCCAAGTATAGTATCTCCTGTTGGAAGTATTGCAGGTTCTTTTTATCTGCCGTTTACCCTTTGTGAGCCAGCAATTGCAATAATACAACAGAATGCCTCATGCACTGTTATTCATTTTCACTACATACCAGCAAATCATCCACATACTGGATATTTCCTAAATCAGCATGCAGTACTCTATTGAAAATACTCTGACATTCACAGTACCATGGAGGCAATCTCGTGTGCTCAAAGCGCAGTTGACCATGCGTAAATGCAGTGAGATACCTTGAATCAGGGAGAAGTGGGATTGTCGCCGGATTTGGAACTACCAGAAACTCCTTCTGCACCACGTCATTGAGAGGGTATAGATCCTGGATCATGCTCCAACTACCCCCTCTTGACTGGGTATATGGCCGTATTACACAGGGACATGGATGGCACAATGATCCCGTGCTCATCACTCATTTCTTTCAATTGTACTGTCGGGTCTACACATAGTAATGTGTGCCACTCGTACCCGTCCTGGTCTGTTCCAATCAGGACTACTTTTTTGTCTGATACTTCTAGTCCTTGCAAATCTAATGACAATATTGTCCCTGCCACCATCTCGGGTGGCACCATGAGTCGGAAAATAAAATCTGTGGGCAGGTGGGGGTCGTGGCCAGCAAGCACGGGATGAAGACGTGAATCCCCTGTGCTCCCGAGCCGCCAGCTGGATCCTGACAATATCCTGTGATTTTTGCCATCGGTAAATATTATTAAGCCTACATACATGCAAGTGAGAATGCCTGGAACATTCAAACAAGGTGTGAAATCTTTACGAAGCAAGCTCTGGGAGATATCTTCCTGACAACGCAGCCCCAAAAATAGCAACTACGCACCACAAAATAGCCGTTGGAGCCGGCGAGCAAAGAAACGCACCGTGAATCGACCTGGCGCAGGAAATAACTCCCAGAGAACTACAAGCACCGATAGCGCTGGAGAGTACATTGCGTGAAAGTATCGGTGAGTGAGGGTGCCCGCGACCTCCCTGTTTTATAGGACCGGATCACTGTAGTATGAACTAATAAAGAACAAACCTGACGGGTTTCATCTGATGCGGCGCGCATGAGTGAGAGACAAGCCTGGGACCCTTTGTGCCGTGCCAGACCTGCAATTCGGGACTGAGACTCCTGTCGGCCGAAAGCCTGCAGCCGCGGGCGATGCAGTGGTCGTGACGCACACTCCCGGACCGAGTCAACCAGCATCAATATCACTGAGGAGTAACGCTGATGTACCGGTATGCTGGGACTATACAGAGCGGCAACACGCCAAAGTAAAGACGGTGGCAGGAAAGCAAGCGGAGAAGAAGCTGAATGCAGGAGGGCAAGCGGACATTTTATATCTACGTGTGCAACGGTCACACAGAGTTTAGAAAGCCGCAGCACAGCCCAAGAAGGGGGGGGGGACAATCCGGACACCCCCAACCACATGATTGAAGTTGTGCATTGCCCCCATTGACAGAGGTTCGAATGGAAACGATCAGACCTGCAATAACAGACAGCATCCAGGCACACCTGTGGACGGACATCATACAATCCACTCTCATAAGTAAGTGCTAATCAGCGGCGTCACGCCCGACACTGGCAGAGCTGACACACACTCCTGCGAGGGGTTAACCATCATGCTGGTGGCAGCGAACATAGGCTGCAATTACTAGGAGGCATTAGTCACTGCACCCTGGGTGTGGTGTGCACGGGCCTTGACTATTGTGTGCTCACGATTCGAAACTCCATTGGGGTGCCAGAACGAGGCACCTCCAGGAAGATACGCAACATCAACGAGCTGCTGCACTGTAGGGTCGAAGTGAGACAGGCTCACATACCTATGCATATCGAAATCTCCCACTCTAGAAGAATACATCCATACTGGGACAGATATATGCTAGAGCACATGTTGCTAGCTTGTAGAGACCATACCAACATAGCACCAAAACACCACTATTACGGCCGAGGAACAGAGTAGATCCTGTACGCAATGCAAAGGGGGGGGACTGAGATAAATCCACGGACCAACCGTGAATTATATGGTCCTCCAACTGAACCACGATATATGAGCAGTGCTGCGGACCTACCCCTGAAACAAAGGCATCCCACAGACAGGCGAGATAAAAGAACAGACTGTGCTCTGCTCAGTAAGGCATCAAATACCGGAAGTTCATAGACATAAAAGCACAAAAGTCAAAATGGGCGATGAGAAAGCTAAAAAAATGGGCACACAGAGCACAATGGAACAATTCATGATGCCCACCTCGACTCCCCCACCAGAACAATATAAAGCCAGTGATACAAGGGACACTGAGGACGAGATATCCCTTAGGGATGTAATGAATGCCATATCCAGCTCCCGGACCTCCATGTAAGTGAAGATGGACAGCATCAGCACTGAGGTGTCCCTACTGCGGCACGACCTGCAGAAAATGTTGTCCCGCACGGGAGAGGCCAAAACTCGAATATCCGTGACAGAAGATGAGCTACGGGGTATGGGACAACAGATGAACAACGTGTTACAACGCATTAAATCACTGGAGGAGAGATTGGAAGAGGGAGAGGGACGCTTGAGGAGAAACAACATCTGAATCCTCCGCCTCCCTGAATAGTCGGAGGGGCCAAGCATGGAGCTCTTCCTAGAACAGTGGCTTGCTTACTTATTTGCGCCAAAAACGTTGTCAAAATTGTTCTCTGTGGAACATGCTCACCGGGTACCGACTGGCAGACCGATTCCAGGTGCACCGTCAAGGACGGTAATAGCTAAGATTCTTAACTATAGAGACCGCGATGCGATACTCCAGATGGCCAGAGGGAAAGGATCCATAACGTACAACGGCTCCAGAATCACCCTTTTCCCTGACTTCACAAAAGAGGTACAAAAGGCAAGACAATCATTTGATCCTCTGAAGAAACGTCTACAAATGCTGAATGTGAAATACGGACTGCTATTCCCGGCGTAAAGATATACCATGGGGGCAAGACTGTGCACTTCACCGATCCAAAAGAGGCATAGTCCTGGGCTGAACAACACCTGAAAGGCGACTGGGGCACATGGAGAAGGCAGGAAAATCGTAGGAACAGACCTCGCCCAGAGAGATCACTGGACGAGAGACCGCAGTAACAATTGGGGGCAATGCCGCGGATGAAAGCTGAACAAGCATGAACAATGGACAGATAAGCATGTATACTCACTGCACCTAAGCGACTCAAATTCAGTCTTAGCACATTACCAATATAGAACTAACAACTTCAGCAAGTAAGATGGCTGGCGGCCTGCGAGATGCCACCCCGATACCCCCCCTAGTTACAGCTATAGTTGTAGAATCTGGTGATGGTGCACCGACCCTACCACGGGCTGGGAAACCAACCAGTTGAGAGTTAGTGTATGAGTGTTGAGGTTTAATAGTTTTTTAAGTTTGTAATGGGGCGACAGATGCTTCAGTTGGGGATGGAGTATAGGGAGGGGGGAGTTGGGAAAACGTTTCTAATACAATGGTTTGTGTGCGAAGGCACTGTGATTACATCAAACACAAACAGCACAACGATAATTCAACTGTTGGCACTTGTAGAACAGACATGTCCCATAGAGCACAAGCATGAACCACAAAGCCCAGATACCCAATGGCGCAGCCTACTGCGATAATTAATAAGCGCTTAACAATCATGGCATGGAATGTTAACGGGCTGGGGTCCAGCATTAAGAGACGCCTGGTGACACAATACATAAACAGACATGCACCGGATATAGTGCTCCTAACAGAAACACACTTGGCCGGGACGGTGTGCAATCTCTTTAAAAGATCCAACTATCGGACTGCAATGCATGCAGGCTTCTCCATGGGAGCTAGAGGGGTGTTAATCCTAATCCATAAGAAGTTACTATTAACGATATCGAAGGTGACTCTTGACACTGGGGGAAGATATATATACACATAGACAGTACGCTATGGAACCAAACACTTGCGATCATGGCAGTATACGCCCCGCCGGCCCTCCTATCCACACTACTAGCAGACATTACACCCATTCTCGCTGTGAACACTGCTGATATTTGGATAGTGGGCATGGACTTCAATGAGGTCATGGATAATAGACTGGACCACACACACATAAGGGGGAGGAATCCAACAATTAACACCAAATAGCTACCTTTGCCTCTGTACTAGGCTTGAGAGACTCCTTCCACTCGGGAGTACACGGCTCACTTTCTAAAACAGATTACTTCTTTCTACCAGCTCAGAATATTCACTAGGCATGCAGTGCGTCCCTGCTTCCACGAGGCATCTCTGACCACTCTCCATTACTGATAGAACTTGAAACCGAAAGGCCACGACCCCCTCCCTCCTGGCGATTAAACAATTATTACCTGGGGTTCCCAGATCTAATAGAACAGATAATAAACACTACCTCTACCTATTTTGAGCTAAATACAGGTTCTGTGGACAACCCCGGAATGCTATGGGAAGCCTATAAGCCAGTACTGAGGGGGGGGGATCCTCGCCTGGACAGCAGCACACCAAAGGGCACACTGTAGGGAGTTTGTAGACGCTGAAAAAGAGGTGGCACATATGGAAACACAACACATACAAAGTAACACACCTGAGACAACCAGAGATTTAATACTAGCACAAAAAAAACTGCATAACATATCACTAGATTTTGCCAAAAGGGCACACAGAGCCATGAGAGCACGTCTATATGAAACGTGAGAGAAAGCAGGGAAATTACTAGCCTGGTTGGATGGGCGTGATGAAGGGCACCAGCAAATAAGACGCATTAGAGATGGAAACGCTGAACGAGTCTCAACTGACAGTGCAATGGCAGAATGCTTTGCAACATACTATGAAGGGCTCTACAGCTCCCCGAATACCCCAATAGATAATACAGTGCTAGATGAAGTTGATCTCCCCTCACTGGACACAGAACAAGTAGACACACTGGAAAGTAACATTACGGAGGAAGAGGTATCGACAGCCATTTCCCAACTGCAATCAGGCAAAACCCCAGGCCCAAATGGTCTCACGGTTGATGTCTGGACGAGACTAAGTCATGAAGCCATTGCACCACACCTGCTAAATATGTTTGAACACTCAAGAAGGGAAGGAATGCTCCCGATGGACCTGCGCAAAGCTTCCATAATAGTGTTGCCAAAAGAGGGTAAACTCCCAGACGAATGCAGTTCCTATAGGCCTATATCCCTGATAAACAGTGAAGCTAAGATACTGGCAAAAATACTTGCCAACAGACTCCAAAAGGTAATCACGTCCCTGATCCACCCGGATCAATGCGGCTTCATGCCACAGAGATCCACAAGAATGAACATCCGTAGGCTGCATTTAGCGCTTGAAAGAGCACCAACCCTACAACAATCATTAGCGCTACTGGCTATTGATTTTGAGAAGGCCTTCGACTCTGTCCACTGGGAGGCACTGTGGACTCGGGAAATGGGCTTTGGGGAACAATTCATAAACTGGGTTCAACTCCTGTACAATGCCCCCATAGCAGAAGTGAGAGTAAACGGCTGGCCCTCCCGCAGCATCCAACTGGAGAAAGGTACCAGACAAGGCTCCCCGCTATCGGCCATGCTATTTGCACTGATAATTGAGCACCTAGCCATTATCCTAAGGAACACAACATCATGGTCAGGTTTCCGATGAAACCCAAACATGGGAAGACAAGATCTCGCTCTATGCCGACGACCTATTAATCTACCTGGGTAACCTGGCAGTCTCATGCCCAGTCGTCACACAAATACTGGTAAACTATGGCACTTTCAGTGGCTTAAGAGTGAACTGGAGCAAATCAATATTCTTCCCGGTTAAGGGAATAGACTGTATACCTTCTGAGGGTTCCCCATACAAAGTCAAAATAGAACAATTCCGATACTTGGGCATCCTGATTTCGAATAGACTGGAAGACTAGGTGACCCTGAACCTACACCCATTATGAAACGCTTTACACAAGACGTGAGCCACTGGGTGACTTTACCGCTGACCCTACTAGGAAGAGCAGCCCTCTTCAAAATGGTGGCCCTGCCTCACTTTTTATATATATTACAAAATGCCCCTCTACACGTTCCCACAGCTGAATTCCACAAAGTAGATAAGACACTACAGAAATTATTGTGGGGGTGGGGGGACATCCAAGGATAGCATTAAGTACCCTGCAGCGTTCAGTGTGGGAAGGAGGAATTGGGCTCCCACACATCCAAGCATATTATTGGGCGAGTCAAATGGCAACCATAAACGACATACTACATGGTAACCCAGAACTACCCCACATACGAGCAGAAATAGCGGCAAGACAAGGCATACCCCCGCTCGAGAGCTTGTATTGCACAGTGAGCCATCCCCTCTCTCACACAATAACAGCCCACATGACTCGAATTTGGAGGGAAATACACAAACACATTGGTTGGGTGAATAAAATCACTTCCATACAGCCCCTTATAACACCTTCCTTCCGGAGCTAGCCAAACTACCTAAAGGGCCAATTGGGAAACAGCGGGAATAATAACAATCCAACAGGTGTTTAAAGACAGCAAAATCATACCCTTTGCTGAATTGTCGACCACTTATGGTCTCCCACCCACTGAACACTAACACCATACGCAGCTGTCCCATGCACTTGCCAAACACATAACAAACCTGATTGATCTACCAGAGAGGAACATCGTCTTAGATAGCGTGAATACTAGAACTAAATCTGTCATGTATAATGCAATCTCTTCTTTTGCTACAAAAGAAATGTGTAGCCTAAAGGCAAAGTGGGAAAGGGATGTGGGCCCATTGTTACCAGAGGAATGGCCACTAACTCTAATGTACCCCAGAGAGACAGCAATATCAGTTAGAATAAGGCTCATACAATTGAAAGTGCTACACAGAATATACTATCCCTGAGTAGCATTGTACCGATGGGGGAAGACCACGGATGCTAAATGCCTACGCTGTAAACAGGAAGAGGGTACCTTTTATGACATCCTGTGGCAATGTACACGCATACAGCACTTCTGTCAGAAATGCTGCGCCAAACTATCGAGGGTTATGGGCCAACCAATCCCAAATGAACCAAAACTCCTACTACTGGGGATTGAGGAAGAGGGGGAATTGACCCGATTTGAAAAACTCTTGCTTTCAACGACCACAGGGCTGGCCAAAAGGAACATTGCACAATTATGGGGCTTGGAACCCCTCACCCCTCAGTATGAACAATGGGTAGCAGACGTGGATGCCTGCATAGTAATGGAGTGTCAAATCTACAAAGCTAGGGGCTGTCCTGGAAAAACTGTCAAAATATGGCAGAAATGGGAACAAACAACGTAATACGCAAACAAGAACTGTGGGACCTTGAAAGGTAATAACTGCATAGGGCGGCGATGACCCAGCCGTGGATATCTTGTGCTACGAACTATTGTGCCATTGCGATATTGTGTTTTAGCTATGAAAAGGAAATGATTACAGTGCCTTTGTAGTTTGTAGAAAGAATGTAAACTGATTTGTATATTGTATGTTGTTATTTGTAGTAACGAAAAACAATAAAAGTGTTATATCAAAAAAAAAAATCTGTTGGCACTTGCCAACATTTTGTCGCAATTTGAGGCACTGCTTTTGCTAGTACCTTGATGCCACAGGCAAATATGTCCGGGACCACAGGAACCCAATGGACTACCGACTCTCTTCCCATTGCATTGATTATTACCATTGTTCGAGCTACACATATCCCTGGGGTGGAACATACTACCCCCTGATCTGTGAATGATATGGTTACATTTAGGTTACTGAGCAGATCACTATCCAACAAGATAATAGGGGAACTCTCTGAATATAACAACGGGATGGTACTACATTCCCTCCCACTTTTATATCCAGCTCCTCATTGTATGGAACCATAGAATAGCCCCAGACAATCCCTGCTTGGCAAGAGTTTTACCTGATAATGGAAAGTTCCCTTCCATAATGCATGATTTAGTGGCACCTGAATCTACCATAAATATAAATAGCTTTTTTCCTATTTCGGTCTCCACCAAGGGCT
The DNA here is from genome assembly GCF_040938575.1 of Ambystoma mexicanum. Lineage (NCBI taxonomy): Eukaryota > Metazoa > Chordata > Amphibia > Caudata > Ambystomatidae > Ambystoma > Ambystoma mexicanum. The sequence continues at coordinate 641,684,664 of NC_090935.1, forward strand.
ACTCTTCAGGGTGTGCGGTTGACAATAGGATTGGACACGCAAGTGATCTCTGTGGGCTGTCCTAATCAGAATATGTATTTATCCCGGGGGAAATAAGGGCCGCCCCACGCCATTATAACTCCTTGAAATGGGGTGCCTGTTCCCCCGGTCATCCTGTTTAACTGTGTTCCCTCACCCGGCTGTGGTTGTTGCCCACATTGCCCTTGCCTCTCTGCCCCATAAGGGAAATTATGTTGACCCCCTTGCCCAAATTGCTGTTGTCCCATTCCTTGAGGCTCTTGGAATCCCTGCCCTGGATGTGATGGCCCATAATTAAATCCCATCCTAGGCCTGTTCCTTCATTCCTTGCAAAATATCCCCATCTCCCGCAATACCAGCACTGTGATGTTCCCAATACTCCTCCCCAGGGCCCTATCCCCCCAGACCCTCCTGCTGTTGCTCCTTAGAATCCGCATCTTTCCCTTGGTGCTCCTTCATACTGCCACTATGGATTGGAGTATTGTCCCCACTATCCCATTGTCCCTGTCCTTCTTCCCCCCATAGTGCCACAATTGTGGCATTCACAATTTGTTGAGTGTCTCCTGTCCTTTCCCCCTGAGCTGTTGCTGTCACTGGTGCTTGGATGACAACCTTATTTAGTTTCTTTTCCACTAATTTTGCCTTGTTCGTTTGCCGCTTCTGGACTGTCCCACTCCTTGATTCTCTTACAATGATGAACTATTATACTTTGTATCTCTGCCCACCCTTTGGCTTCAACTCCCACAATTTGATCTAGTGCCTTCTGGACCTCTTTTGGTAATCCCCTCTTCATAATAAAAAAGATAAATGGTACAGGGTGGTTCCATTGCCCTCCTGTCTCAACTCTCCACATTTTCTGTAATTGAAGAATAACCCTAACTGCGTCCTCATCATCACCCATCATGCACTGCATTAAAGAATGTAAATCAGGGGTATCTGGGTACATCTTTCATAGGGCATCCCATACCCTTGCTCTTACTTCATTGAAGTTTGCTCTATCATGTTCATTATCTGCAAGACTTACCCCAGAGTACCCAGCCCTTGTCCATATGTCCCCAGCATTGTCCCCAACTGTGGGGAACACTCTTAAGGTCTCCTAGTGCTAAGGCTACCCCTGCTGTTTGTTTCGCAAATTCATAGATCCATTTACTGGCTCCGGCTTTAACCTGGGGAGAGCTTTAATCAAATAAAATTTGTCCATTTGAGGTCATGGCACATACTGCATTATCCCTACTCCTTTATGTACAAGAGGCATCTGCATGTCTATTTTGTTTTCAACCCCTTTTTTAGTATTCTTCGGATCTTGTACTACCACCATTAAATCTGGTCTATTTCTTGGTCTATCACTGCCTCTTGTGGTGGGGGTGGGTTTCTGGCCGCCTCCGCACCTTGATCACTTTCTTGCCCTGCCTCTTCATTATTTCTGCCACCTTGATCTTCCCATTAATTTTCCCTTGCTTGTTCTACTTCTTGTCACAGGACTGTCATACACTCGCTGCATCATCTTTTTCAACACAAACATTTCGTATTGCCCCAGGGTTGAGTCTAACCAAAACATCTCCTGACTTCCACTCCCCTATTTTCTGCACCAGTACCCTTATTTCTGGTGGTACTTCTTCAGGTTCTTGTAATCTGACTAACCTTTCCCGGAATGCTCTTAACTCATTATTTATATCTGCTTGTGAACCCCCTGAGGTCACTGATGGTATGGGCGCTTGTGGATGGGTTATTTGGAGGTGGAGGTGCAAAAGCTCTTGAGTCCCCCAGTTGCTAATCCTGATAATCCTGTTGCTGACACTCTCTCTAGCACTGGAGGCTTATAGGCTTTATTTGTGTACCCTACTGCAGGTTTAGGCGTTAAATGGTATGTATATCCCCTTACATTGGATCTCTTTTAATCTTCCTGATCTTCCATATCCTTGAATAATTGCCAGAGATCTACAATCTCTTTTATTTTTTGTAATTCTTTCTCTTTATATTTTGCTGCAAAAAATATGTCAATTTCTTCTAGCGTGTTTCAGTAATGGGAGCCCTGCTCTGACAAGGAGCAGGACATCCACCTTCCTTTGTTTCCAATACTTATTGTTTGTGATATTTATCTATCCTGTCACAATACATTGGCAGGGCCCTATGCGTGTGTTCTATTGGGTTTCTTCCCCAACAAATATGCACACGTCCCTAATGCTTCACGTAGACCTTACTGCTATGCTGGGCACGCTACTGCTTGTTACACAAAAATACAGATAAACCCACTTTTTCCCCCACTCTCCTTTATTCTTTTCCACTTTGTTTTCACACACACACACCGCGACACATCCTCCTTCCTTCCTTTTTTTACCACAAAAGAAAGCAAGAGAAAATATACAAATATATTGACTAAAATGCAGGCCCATTCCTTCTACCGAGCCACTACTTATTTTCCTCATGTCCTTGTAGTACCACCTTCCCAGTTTTTTATATGCTGAGGATCCCATTGCTTTTATCGTCATAAAAGAATAACGCGTGGCACGACCCTCTCAATCTATTATGGTTGTGATAATGGGAGAGGTTACACCACTGATGCAAGACACTACTGAAACATATGCCCAAGATCAAACAGTACAGTGCAGAATGGGTAAAGGGAACAGAAGACAAAATGTTCATGCCGTGGCCATAAGGGGCATCACTGGCAAAGGCAGCATTGCAACACACTTGCATGCAGCATACATGGGAAAGAAATTACAAAAGAGGTTAGCTATTTTAGAGCTTTGGAAGATGTACCAGGAGGAGCGGGAGGATCTGCCCCTGATGAATGGATGCTTAACTAGAGCAGGGAGGAAGGCGTTGAGCCTTCTGCTCCCCTTTCTCCGCTGGAAGTAAATAGCGATAGTACAGCTAAAAGCAGCAACAGGGTATAGTAACCCGATATATGAACCACCCGCTTATGTTAGTGATGACAGTCAAGAAGAGATTAGAAGAAAGGAAGAGATCTTTAAGGTCTTGCAGGGCAAGGAAGAGAAAAATGACCAAACCTATCTTTAGATATAGAACGAGAGATTAAAAGATGGAAAGAGGAAAAAGATGAAGCTGACGATATTACGCTCGTACAGAACAAAATGGATGGGTGGAGTTCTACCTGTTTTTGCGCACAAATGGGACAGTTATGACAGCAGTGCTTACACAGAGGACCACACTGGTGTATAAACTTCTGGCATATTATAGTGGGATTCTATATCCAGCTATGAGAGGACACCTTCCTTGATGGTGATGGGGTGTTCCATGACACTGTGTGTTGAGCATGCCTTGTTTTCCATTTTGTAAAAACCTAAGGGTACGTTGACATCTCAGAGAGCCTGTGCATATGAAGAAGTCATATTGAATCCTGCGATTAAGATAGCCAGGTGTAGAATAGTGAACCCTGCATTTTTTGTAGCTGCACCTGTGGCAGAGGGTGGGCATGTACATGACTGTGCCAGTAATGAGGAGTCAAATGAAGACATACCACATGTCAAAGAAAACGCGCTATCAGAAGGGGAGATTCTCTTTATTGATTGGTCGTTGAAAATCAATCAAATAAATTAATAATGATTGACTGGTTCAGCTGTGGTGAGGCAAAGAGAGAATGGAGAATTTGAAATTGTGGCAAGCATAAGGCTGCCATCTCACTTTTCGGCACAAGCAGTAGAATTGGTGGCACTTATTATCGCACTGGAGGAATACAAAGGAGTGGAAGTGACGGTGTACAGTGACTCTGCCTATGTGACATGAACCGTACACGCAGGGATAACACATTGGTAAAGGAGGAGCTACCTCTGAGCGGACAGCACTCTTGTGCAGCACCCAGCATTTGCCTTATTGGACAGGTTTATTAAGGCACTAGAGCTCCCAGCAGCCATTGCAATAGTCAAATGCATAGCTCACACTAAAAGAGCTGATTTTATTTCAAGCGGAAACGAAGCCACGGACGAAGAAGACAAGAGGGTTGCAACTTCTTCAGATATTTCAAGTTTTGATACTCCTTACATAAGGAAGGGAGAAATGATGGTTGTAATAATGCAGGAAGGTTTTAATCATTTGCCTGGAAATTCAAGGCAATGCTCCACAAGATGAGAAGGAGTTATGGGAAAGGAGGGGATGTTCCTTATCCCCCTCCAAAGCCTTATGGCGGCAAGATAGCACTGGGAAGCCACTAATGCCAGTACTATTATTAAGGGTAGCATTTGAACAGCAGCACTACCCCACAAACATAACTAGGGAAAGCCTCACAGCAGCTATTGCGGAGGATTGGTTGGTACCAAACCTTTTAGAACACTTTGCATTTTATGTAGTACATTGCATTGCATGTCAAATGTTTACTGCTGGGCACACATTGCGAACAATCAGGGGAGTGATCCCTAGACCTAATGGTCCTTTTCAGCATTTGCATATCGATTGTGTTGATATGCTGCAGGTATGTAGTGGTCACAGGTATATGATAGTGGTGGTGTGTCCCTTTTCAAAATGGATTGAAGCCGGTCCATGTACACACCCGGATGCCACATGTGCAGTGAAGTCTTTAGTACAAGAAGTATTTCCTAGATGGGGAGTATGTGAGGTGTTGAGATCTGACAATGGTCCACATTTTGTTAATGAACTTAAAACACACGTTTTCATCTGCTTATTACCCGCAAGCGAACAGTGTATGTGAGAGACTCAACGGTCTTCTCAAAGACAGAATTGCTAAATTAAAATTGTCATTGAAAAAGGGATGGCTCTGTTGTCTACCCTTGGCATTATATGCATTAAGGAATCAGCCTGGGTCAGACCACCACCTCACGCCCCATGAACTATTAACAGGGAGGTGAATGAGAATGCCCCTGACTCCTCCATCGAGGAATAGAAGTGATGCCCAGAAGACAGCAGAAATGTTAGGAAATTAGTTACTTGCTTATTTAACATGTATGACCTCTAGTATTTCTGGCATTTCAGATCAACACAGAAGCAAGGGGTGACGGTCTTAGGACACAGATGAAGACCATTTAGCAACCGGATTACAGAAATGATTACTAGTAACAAAATTATGTGTGGGAGACCCAATACTATTTTGCAACTTCACTAGGAAGTGGCATGAGCCTCATTTTATTGGTCCCTACATCATTGAGAACATTACTCCCTCAGCAGTAAAGGTCCAAGAAAGACTTGCCTGGATTCATTTGGGTGATGTTAAACCATATGCTGTCGAGACAAATCCACCCCCAGCCGATGATTCGGAAGCAAGTCATCACAAAGTAGTTCAGCACGTGCAGACTCGATCGATGACACAGAAGAAGAACGCAGAAAGTGCTGAGTAAATAAATGCAAGTTTGCATTTGAACTGTGGCTTACCGTGGACCCTCCTTATAGATTATAGCAGGCATGCAAACTTGTTACTTGAGCCACAGGAATCTCAGAACTGTACTAAAAGGAACGTGTTGGAACATTGAAAAATATGCCAAATCTGGATTTCCTGTTCAGTGACTGGAAGAGGGAACAATTACCTGATTTCTCTTTGGACACACCAATGGTCCTGTCTGATGTCGACGTTCACCGGATCTTGCTTACTGCCTTTGTTTTTATTCTTTAGACATATCCTGTACTTGTGGGGAGAAGTACTAACATGTGTGTGTTCTTGCACAATCCTAAAATTGGTCCAACGATAAGGAGACTGCTCTCAGCAATCATTGACCAGATTTTGCAACTACCTGAGCACTTGACGAGGCTACCTGATTAAAAAGGTTATTTCCCTCCTTAAAAAAATGGTACACAGGCATAATGTGGGATCCTGAAAAGGATGCAGTGGAGGGAAACGAGCGAGCTCAGCAACGTGTAAGGAATCACTGTTGGTGGGGACAAATGTATTGGGGCCTGATATATGTCTGCACAGCATCTATTATTGTTTTCCTGTTTCTACTAATACATGCTGCTTATCTTGCCGGTCCAAAGCCAGCAGCAATCCCCTTGATCCTTCCCACACCAGTGACCCTTACAGACATATCGGTTGCACAAAGGCCAACACCATATGTGATTATCCCTACACCAATGACATGTGCAAAGTCACCTATTTCACTGACAAGTGTCCCTATTGTTCCACCTGAAGGAAGGTCTGTTTTTGATTTGCTCCATGATCATTGGGTACACACTCACTATACAAGAAAGAGACCTAAGAGAAGTGCAAGAGAGGATGATTATGAATTAAATAATTATCGAGACAGTACAGCACATTTGGGGACAACATGCCGTATAAGCACAGTAGGAAAGAGAACATCTGAGGAGAGCTGCTATCTGTGTGCTCTCCTACCTTATGCATTGGGTAATTCTAAAATATTTGTAGCTATAGAAATAGATCTTCAGACCGCACATTGCCTAGCGCACCTTGCACTTTGCCATACGAGATGACAATTCCAGGGTCAAACAGAATCCTTGGTATGGGTGACAGAATGGACATTACCAGAAGAAGATGCTTATGTTCAAGATTTGAAAACAAGAGCAAGGCCACGCACAAAGGATCATATGATAAGATACGAACAGGAATAAGATGGGTGATAAATAAAAAGCTTAATTGCCAAGGAAATACTGACGAAGAGGTTTGAAGATGCCAAGAGAGAGGCCAAATGCAGATCTGGGGAACGGTACTTTCACCAGATGGATGGGAAGAAGGCATAGTCATATGCAGAGAAGTAGCAGTAACTGGACATTGCAAACGAGTTATAGAACATGTGGATACAGGATGGACGAAGCTTGCCAAACTACTGACCTAGTTGAAGATAGCCAATGCAGAACTATGCTTCACAAAAAATGGCACAAAAAAGTTGGAGAAAAGCAATATTGTGGTCGAATCTTTGATGTAGCAGGAACGAAGGATGGGACAGTAGTAATAATGGAACACTACTGGGCCTGTGGATCCAGACCTTATATGAAGCTACCCAGAGATTGGGGAGGACTGTGTTCCATGGTGATTATTCATGTTCCAGCATTAGTGATCCCAAGAAGTGACTTTAACATTGGAGAATTTCCAAAAGCTGATGCTCACCTGAGGAAGAAGAGGTCGCTTGGATTTCTCAATCAATAAAACAAAGAAGGATAACTAGTTCTCAGCCAAATCAATAGAAGCTTTCAATGCTATTCTGTATGAGCACAGGTTGTTCAGCAAGACTGCATCAATATTCACAATTATCTTTATGCCAGGGATCCAGACTATAGCAAATGCCAAATTGTTACAGATAACCAGTTGGAAGCTCCTACAGACAATCAACACCACCATGAAGGGTTGCAACGCGATTAAAGAAGAGCTTAGAGAAATAAGACTGATTACTCTCCAGAACAGATATGTCCTGGACATGATTGCAGCTATGGATGGAGGTGTTTGTGCCAAAATCAGAGAATCATGTTGCACATTCATACCTTCTCACAATGATGAGAATGGGACCTTGAAAGAGCCCATAACGTTGTTGACGAACTTACATACCAAGATTGAAGATAAAGTAGAAGATACAGAAGTTGACAGCTGGTTTGCAGCAATCTTCTCAGGGGTACCACAGTGGATGGCGAAAATCTTTAAGTTCTTAGGAACATTTTTACTGATGATAATGTTTGGATTTTGTGTGATCAAACTAAAAATCACACAATGCAAGAAGACAGCAAAGAAGGCAGTAAGAATGAAGAACCTAATTGATGTTGAATCTGGATTTGAACCCAAAGAGCTGACTTATGAATAAAACAGAGACTGTATAAGGGCCAGCATCCATGCACCTGAAGGAACAAGTTCTGTTATCCGAGATACCACAAAAAGTATGTGGGAAGATGGATCTACTGCATCCCAAGTGGACAATGCAGGCTTATGACCTGGAGCTTGATGACCATGTAAAATCGGTAGGATCTTTGAAAGGTGTGATGAAGATATGGACTCCTAAGAAGCACTTCTTCAAGAGAGGATGTCTAGATGTGGAGACTGGTAAGAGAGTGGTCTAAGAATCAACCAGAGGGGGGAGCGTAGAGGAGGAAGCAAAAGCCTATACCGGAAGTCCAGCCTCTAAATTGCCTATATATTGGGAACCGGAAATAGCGACAAGCAAGACGCCTGTAATGATGCCTATAACACGAGCAGCCTTTAAAGCAAACTATCCATTAAAGAAACCTTTCTTTATGTACCCACAAAGATCTGACAGTCTTTTGGGAAAGATCCCTGAAGAGCACATGAAGACGGATGAAAGAAGAGATTGGTGACATCACACGAAGAGAGTAACACACCTCAAAAGAGATGACAATAGAAAAGATGTATAGACCGTATAGAATCTGATGACGAAGTAAGAACCGTGGAAGTGTTCACATGCAAAATAAAGATCCCATGTGTAAAGAAGCACGGAAGACAATTACAATAATTTTATAATTGTACAGATGCAGTAACGCAAGTAGATGAAGTAATCATAAGGCTGGCTATACGCAGTGAATAGATTGCGGTGATGCGCCAAGGTATATGTATGCCTAGGAATCTGGAAATTCAACATCGTATTTGAGCAAACTGGACCCTGCGAATAGAAGGGCTGGAAAAGTGTGATAAACTCAGCTGAGAATAGAAGGAGCATCAAGAAGTCTGCTTGGCTAAGTGTCAATGGCTGGAGCAGCCAAGAAACTAGCCAATTATAATGGAATGATATAATGTACGAGAAGGTGAGAAGCCAAGCTCCTGTTAAGGTGCGGCAGGAGGACATTGAGTGCCAAGTTCTACTCATTTAATACCATTAAATACTGCAAAGAAACTAAAACGTGGGATCCAGTCACATGGTCAGATGAAAACAGACTCTTGGACAGGCTAGACCGAGACCAGAAGATAAAGTCATTGTAACAAGCAAGATGGACAATTCCACCTTGGGGAACACAGGACACCGAAGAACACGTGGTGGGTGAATGGTGGGGGCCGGAGACGGGATATCCTGGAGGAAAACAAAATGAGAATTCTGGTGTGAAACTACACGGATGACATGACAGTATCGGAACGCCTATCTGCAGGTTAACAGAGACGCCAGCGCCCGACTCCGGCATTAGTCCGAAAGTGTTGGAGATCTCCGGCGGCCTTCCGCGAGTCGGAAAGGTGCGGGTCTGCGGATTAGCAGAACCGCGGACATTCGACTCGGGTGGCGGTCGCGAAAGAAAAGAAACGCCAAGTGGACCCACACGATTCGGAACGTCACCGGCTTGCAGATTAGCAGGACCGCAGACGTTTGACTCAAGCAGCAGCAGTCAAGGGGCTGCGAACTGGGAGAGGAGGGGTTATCCCGGACAGGGAGAACTGCGGGAGCTCCGCGGAATTGAGTGCCATGGAGCTGCGGATTATGTAAACAAGGATCCTGACAATCTAGCAAAAACGAGGCTACAAGACACACGCACAAAACCCTCCAGGGAAATATTATTAAACACTCACCTTGTCAAGGGAGACTGGGACCGGGAGAGGCTGGAGGTTGAGGATGGTGATACTGTGCAATGCATCCAGGGGAAAAGGGGCGGGGCTTGGGAAGGTTTATATAGACTAAAAAAGGAAGTGAATACTGATTGGCCTGCTGAGTTTTACCTATTTAAAGACGGCAGTGGAGGGCTAGGGTGTGCTCATTCTTGGCTTTGTTGCAGGTCGAGCCAGACAGGACACCTGGAAGCACTGAAGGCTGGTGGGCATATGAGGACTAGGAGGAGAAGCCTGGCCAGAAGTCCTTACCCACTCCCTGCAAGGAAATTGAAAAAAATCCAGACTCAGCACAGAGAAAGATATTGTTGAACAAAAGCTTATTTTTTTTTCTTTTCATCCAATCTTTTTTGTAAGTCTGAATAAAGACCCATTTTATTTTCCTCAACATCGGCTGGCAGTCTCATTGTCACAGTCATACCCACACTCCCTTGTATTACCAGGAGCAGTGCTATTTTACAAGGCCAAGTACAAAGACTATTTTCATGGCAGACAGTTTGAGTGATGATGGATGATGGGCTAATTGGGTGGGGAGCCATGATCAAGCCTGATCCACTGGCACCTGGGATACCAGCATGCATGCTGCTAACCAGTGGAATATTCCAGAATGGTACATGAGTGCCATCCAATTATAAAGGGCCACGTACCAAAGAGGCCTATAGTTTAGAGACCCAATAAGACATTGTGTATTTTATGACGCTCGCAATGACTTGCACTAGGAGTAGGCAGAGTTGTCCACCTGATAGTAGAGATCCAATCACAACACCAACCCTCATAGAAAATATACCTAGATGTTTCCAGTTACCCAACCACAACCCTCCACATGTTTCCTAGTTTGTCACGTAGGGTGACATCACTGATGACGAATATTTACTATATAATCATGTTTTTTATGAAATGCAAACAAGAGACCTTACTGCCAGACTTTGGATGATGTGTGTTGTGCTCCCTGTTTTAGATAATTGATATTAAAACAGACAAAAGTCTTTTGCCAACTTCCTGAGTCGATTGAATTATTGATGTTTGAGTCATTTCTCCATCCCCATCCACCCTATAGAGTGTTACATCATCTTAAAGGACCTTAAATGGTTCAAGATCATATTCCCAAGACACCACTTCTTAAAATTCGTCTGTAGTAGGTGATGGCATCAATAAAGGGTTAAACATTGGTATTAAAAAACTCCCATTTCATCTCACAATTGAAACTCCTGAATAGGTTTAGGCACTGGCTTACCCCGCGTTTAACTAATGACCAAAATAAATAATGAAGCTCCTTCTGTCATGCTCTCAGGCAGCAGGAGATTACATCTAAAATGTACAAGACTTATCAGACCATAAAAACTCATGGCTATTTTCTACAGCTGTACTAACCGCAAAGGTTGAAGTTACTAATTCGCCTGCCTTCTGAAAACCTTGCAAGGTTACTTTAAAAGTCAAAGTGCATTTTGCAAAAGGGGTCTCAACTACTGTGTTATTATTGTATAAGTATGTTTCTACATTTGGTGAGTTAAACATTTTATCTTACTGCACGCATGGAAGCTAATATTCATCAATTTCTTCACATACAGGAACACTAAAGTAACATATTACATCCTGTCTGATTTGACGACTGGTTGCTTGGTACCCTCCGAGTCTCACTGGGTACCAGGCTCATGTACGACCAGTCCTCCTTGCACTACCGCCTGGTGCACTGTGCACTTAGGGGCTGTAATCTATAACGTCTACAGCCCCCCACCCGATTTCACTTACCATGAGCTGTGCTGCCCTGGTTGCACTTACCCAGAGCCTTACTGGCATTGGCCTCACTTCCCCCTACCCTCTCCCTTGCACATCCCCCTCAACTCTCCCCCTGCACCTGTCGTTGTCGCATTTGCATGGTCTGAATGTCATGAGGCCTAGTAAGATCGCTTGTCTTGTCTTCCCTCTGTCTTTCCTCCCTTGTCTTGTGCCGCCTAGAAACACTTGTGTTCAGCCGCATTATGAATGTAATATCATATCATATCCATAATTAATACCTATGAAATTGCAACACAGCGCCCATCTCGCTCCCACCCCCAGTTAGTCATACAATGCATGCAACATGAACCCCTTGTAATCATGGGGCCTTTCCTGACCACCCCAATACCTTCATTCCATCCCTGCTGACTACCTTACAACTCCTTGATACTGACCTCTAATTTCTTGTACAGCTCATTATACTACTACCACCCGCGCAATCAAATCTCACATCTTAAGGGTAATGAAAAAGGATAATTTACTGCCTCATTACGAGGTGGGCGCTCCCGTAATGAAAGGTGCCGGTACGGGACCGGCACCCTCCATTACGGGAATCCCTATTAAGAGGTCCCTAGCAGAACCCGCTCAGGACGTCTGGTCAGACCAGGGGACATTATTAACGGGCCCGTTATTAGCTCCCTCCCCATTCCCACTGAGCCCTATAGGGCTCAGTGGGAATGGGGAAGGGTTTTTTCAATGAGCAATTACCGGGTCCTCCAATGTTGGAATGGCCCGGTTATTCCTCATTGAAGGAACCTGGAGCTGGAACCTGGTATGGAGGCAGCCATGCCCTTATTAAGGGCATGGCTGCCTCCATACTCATAATGAGGCCCTTATTCTTCAAAACCTTGTGGAAATTGCTTTAGTGAACCATGCATGACACTTTGTGGCCAGTACAAAGCACTTGTCCAAAGCACTTATCCAATAGTCAAACAGTGGAAAGTTGTAACCACTGTCACTGTCTGATGGGGCGTGTTCTTTTTTATCGGGGGTTTGAAGCTGAGCAATCAGAGGAGTGTTCAGTGACTGGTGGGGCCTGACGCTCAGCCACTGCTGATGATTTATTTTTTATTTTTATTTTTTACATTTGTAAAGCGCACTGCAGCCCTGAGGCATAGAGGCGCTGATAAGTGGTGCTTAAGAAGGCTTGATTAAGGGTTACAAAAAAGCCACCCCAGAGGAGATCTTAGAGTATACAAACAGAGTTACAGATACATAAGTCCAAGGTAGCGAAACAGAGAACAGGCACATTAAATGAAGAGACTAGTCTTGATGGCCTTGCGAAAGGCCGTGTGAGAGTCGAGTCGTCTGATGTGCGGTGGAAGGGAGTTCCAGAGGGTGGATGCCATGGTGGGAAAGCTTGTGCCACCAGCACGTACTCGGCGGGTTTTTGGCACAGTTAGTAAATTGGAGTAGGCCACTCTGGAGGGCCTGGAAGCACAAGGTTTAGAAAATCTCTGGGCGAGATATACGGGGGCCAGATCGTGAAGACATTTGTGCGTGAGGGCAAGGGTCTTGAACAGGATTCTTTCCTTGACTGGGAGCCAGTGGACCTGACGCCTGAGGTCAGAGATGTGGTCCCTGCGTGATGATGCCGCCAGTTAGGTGGCAAAGGCATTGGTTTAGCTCCCATGCCATCAAAATCTCAGCGCACTTAAAACTAGGACAATCTGCCAGTTCTAAGCACTCTCTGAACTCTATTAATTTCTTCACCTACACAGGCAGAGACAAACAATGTCTGCCATCTCTTAATTCCCCCGTTATTTCAATGAGAAGCATACACATTCTATAATAATGGTTCCAGCTTTCTTTACTCTCTCCCAACTTCCCCAACCCCTTTATTCCCTTACCCCACCCCATATATACTTTTACAAAGAAATTCGACTTTTTGTCGTTATTCAGTTGTCACTGAAAATGTTGGTTGTTATTTATTTTTCATTATTAACACTGCATACCATAACAACAACAAGTGCTTCTCAGATGGCTGACCCTTTACTCAGGGGTAAATAATTTGAATGCGTTTCTACTGTCCCAGGAGGATAGCTCAGTGGCAACGTGCTCGACTTGGAAACAAAATGACACAAAACAACACAGGTTGCATCCCTGGTTCTGCGCTTAGAAACCTCCGGGTATTAAGCTCGTTATAAATACGCAACTAACAGACATATTCCAGTAACAGCGCCTTGATGCCCACGGGCTGTGTGAGCGCTTTAAAAATGCAAATTAACAAAATAAAAATAAATACGGTTAGGGGTCATTTGTATAAATCACCTTTACATAATTGCTCTGTTTGGTCCACAGGTTTATGGGAGCGGTACTGTGCCTGAATCTAGTTCCTCTTTGGAATCTTATGTAATTTGAGCACTATTGCACTTTTTAGTTCTTTGTGGGAATATTTTGGCCTCAGGGTCAATAAACTTACAGGCCGATTCATGGAATAATTAGCGCCGCGCAAGTGGGCAAAAACGTGCGAATCGCAGTGGAATAGCGAAAATCGCACGAAAAGCAGCGCACGTCGATTCATGGAAGTCCGTGCGTGAGAAAACCAGCAGGTGTGCGATAAAAAAGTGCGCCGCGCACGTTGGCGCACAGGCCATCTAACAGCGTGCGCCAGGTCACAGCGAAAATCGCACAGGCCACAGCGAAATTCGCACATAGCACAGCGCACGCAACAAAAGTAGGCGGAACACGGGCGTAACACTCGGAATGGGGAACAACTTGCAAAAACGTGGGCGTCACGGGGGAAGTACAGGGCACAAGTGTTCGGAACGCCCACACGCTCGCCTACAACACGTATTCATGGAATAGAATAGGGCAAAAAAGCGCACGCTCAAACCAGCGCACAGGCACAAACACGAACGCCACAAGAAAGCAGGCGGTAGCGTCTCTGCGGCTGTAAGAAATGTGCGCCAAAAGGTGCGCCAACAAATAGCACCTATATACTGCCATGATGAATGTCCTATACTGTGGCCCTCCAGGACAAATGACGTGCAAAGGGGTACCCACAAACACAGACACCCGCTGACAAAAAATACGTGTGCGTGTATACCGGGGTGCGCGGGAAGTCTCACACGCGATTTCAGCAGGGTACAACTTCACGCGATCGGGCCTGGGGGAGCGGGCTGCGTGTATTTCAGGGGTTCGCGTGAAGTTTTTCACGCGATCGGGCCTGGGGGAGCGGGCTACGTGTATTACAGGGGTTCGCGTGAAGTTTTTCACGCGATCGGGCCTGGGGGAGCGGGCTACGTGTATTACAGGGGTTCGCGTGAAGTTTCTCACGCGATCGGGCCTGGGGGAGCGGGCTACGTGTATTACAGGGCTACGTGTATTACAGGGGTTCGCGTGAAGTTTTTCACGCGATCGGGCCTGGGGGAGCGGGCTACGTGTATTTCAGGGGTTCGCGTGAAGTTTTTCACGCGATTAGCCAGGGTACGTGTATTTCAGGGGTGCGCGGGAAGTTCCACACGCGAATATACTGGGCGCGTGTATTTCAGGGGTGCGCGGGAAGTTCCACACGCGAATAGCCTGGGCGCGTGTATTTCAGGGGTGCGCGGGAAGTTCCACGCGCGAATAGCCTGGGCGCGTGTATTTCAGGGGTGCGCGGGAATTATCACACGCGATTTGGCTTGGTACGTGTATTACAGGGGTGCGTGGGAAGTTACACACGCGATTAGGCTGGGTGGGTCCTCACAGGTGTTCCCTGTACACCCTCCACGGCCCCTGCAGGCAGCCCACAAAACAGGGGACTACCCTGCACACCTGCTCATGTCTCCCACCACCCCCACCCCCCAGCAGTGCAGGGGCACCCTCCACCAGGCCCCCACTCATGTCTCCCACCACCCCCACCCCCCAGCAGTGCAGGGGCAGCCTCCACCAGGCACCCACTCATGTCCCCTATCACCCCCACCCCCTCCGCCACCAGGGGCACCTCCACCAGGCCCCCACTCATGTCTCCCACCACCCCCACCCCCCAGCAGTGCAGGGGCACCCTCCACCAGGCCCCCACTCATGTCCCCTATCACCCCACCCCCCCAGTCACCAGGGGCACCCTCCACCAGGCCCCCACTCATGTCTCCCACCACCCCCACCACCCCAGTCACCAGGGGCACCCTCCACCAGGCCCCCACTCATGTCTCCCACCACCCCCACCCCCCAGCAGTGCAGGGGCAGCCTCCACCAGGCCCCCATCCATGTCTCCCACCACCCCCACCCTCCAGCAGTGCAGGGGCAGCCCCCACCAGGCCCCCACTCATGTCCCCTATCACCCCCACCCCCCCAGTCACCAGGGGCACCCTCCACCAGGCCCCCACTCATGTCTCCCACCACCCCCACCCCCCCAGTCACCAGGGGCACCCTCCACCAGGCCCCCACTCATGTCTCCCACCACCCTCACCCCCCAGCAGTGCAGGGGCAGCCTCCACCAGGCACCCACTCATGTCCCCTATCACCCCCCCCTGCCACCAGGGGCACCCTCCACCAGGCCCCCACTCATGTCTCCCACCACCCCCACCCCCCCAGTCACCAGGGGCACCCTCCACCAGGCCCCCACTCATGTCTCCCACCACCCCCACCCCCCAGCAGTGCAGGGGCAGCCTCCACCAGGCACCCACTCATGTCCCCTATCACCCCCACCCCCTCCGCCACCAGGGGCACCTCCACCAGGCCCCCACTCATGTCTCCCACCACCCCCACCCCCCAGCAGTGCAGGGGCACCCTCCACCAGGCCCCCACTCATGTCCCCTATCACCCCACCCCCCCAGTCACCAGGGGCACCCTCCACCAGGCCCCCACTCATGTCTCCCACCACCCCCACCACCCCAGTCACCAGGGGCACCCTCCACCAGGCCCCCACTCATGTCTCCCACCACCCCCACCCCCCAGCAGTGCAGGGGCAGCCTCCACCAGGCCCCCATCCATGTCTCCCACCACCCCCACCCTCCAGCAGTGCAGGGGCAGCCCCCACCAGGCCCCCACTCATGTCCCCTATCACCCCCACCCCCCCAGTCACCAGGGGCACCCTCCACCAGGCCCCCACTCATGTCTCCCACCACCCCCACCCCCCCAGTCACCAGGGGCACCCTCCACCAGGCCCCCACTCATGTCTCCCACCACCCTCACCCCCCAGCAGTGCAGGGGCAGCCTCCACCAGGCACCCACTCATGTCCCCTATCACCCCCCCCTGCCACCAGGGGCACCCTCCACCAGGCCCCCACTCATGTCTCCCACCACCCCCACCCCCCCAGTCACCAGGGGCACCCTCCACCAGGCCCCCACTCATGTCTCCCACCACCCCCACCCCCCAGCAGTGCAGGGGCAGCCTCCACCAGGCCCCCACTCATGTCCCCTATCACCCCCACCCCCCCAGTCACCAGGGGCACCCTCCACCAGGCCCCCACTCATGTCTCCCACCACCCCCATCCCCCCAGTCACCAGGGGCACCCTCCACCAGGCCCCCACTCATGTCTCCCACCACCCCCACCACCCCAGCAGTGCAGGGGCAGCCTCCACCAGGCACCCACTCATGTCCCCTATCACCCCCACCCCCCAGTCACCAGGGGCACCCTCCACCAGGCCCCCACTCATGTCTCCCACCACCCCCACCCCCCGAGTCACCAGGGGCACCCTCCACCAGGCCCCCACTCATGTCTCCCACCACCCCCACCCCCCAGCAGTGCAGGGGCACCCTCCACCAGGCCCCCACTCATGTCTCCCACCACCCCCACCCCCCAGTCACCAGGGGCAGCCTCCACCAGGCCCCCACCCATGTCTCCCACCCCCCCCACCCCCCAGCAGTGCAGGGGCAGCCTCCACCAGGCACCCACTCATGTCCCCTATCACCCCCACCCCCCCAGTCACCAGGGGCACCCTCCACCAGGCCCCCACTCATGTCTCCCACCACCCCCACCCCCCAGCAGTGCAGGGGCAGCCTCCACCAGGCCCCCACTCATGTCCCCTATGACCCCTACCCCCCCAGTCACCAGGGGCACCCTCCACCAGGCCCCCACTCATGTCTCCCACCACCCCCACCCCCCCAGTCACCAGGGGCACCCTCCACCAGACCCCCACTCATGTCTCCCACCACCCCCACCCCCCAGCAGTGCAGGGGCACCCTCCACCAGGCCCCCACTCATGTCTCCCACCACCCCCACCCCCCCAGTCACCAGGGGCACCCTCCACCAGGCCCCCACCCATGTCTCCCACCACCCCCACCCCCCAGCAGTGCAGGGGCACCCTCCACCAGGCCCCCACTCATGACCCCTATCACCCCCACCCCCCCAGTCACCAGGGGCACCCTCCACCAGGCCCCCACTCATGTCTCCCACTACCCCCACCCCCCCAGTCACCAGGGGCACCCTCCACCAGGCCCCCACTCATGTCTCCCACCACCCCCACCCCCCAGCAGTGCAGGGGCAGCCTCCACCAGGCCCCCACCCATGTATCCCACCACCCCCATCCCCCAGCAGTGCAGGGGCAGCCTCCACCAGGCCCCCACCCATGTCCCCCTGCCCCCGGGTCCTGACGATACACAATCATGGCAGTAATGGGCAGCATACCCAGCACAAACACCCAGGCAAGGATTGCATCCACCCACATAGTGAATGCAATTACATGACACAACCCCAATGGCAAGTATGTAAATGAACACATGTCCGTCACACACACATACACAATGGCTGCAAGTGAATGTCAAAACCCATATCATGACATGTATGAAACCAAAGACAAAATAACACAAGTGGAAGTAAAAATAAAAAATGTATTAAAGATTAAAAATAAGTAAACAAATCAAACATACAACTATGTGGATAACAAAATAAATGGTCCATGTCGGAGAACAAAAGTAAAAATCAAAAAAGAAAAAGGAATACAAAAACAAATGTTGACCAAAGCAATATCAAGTAGAAGGAAAAGAATGAAAAACCATTTCCACATGGTGAACACAATAATGAAAAAAAGAAAATGTTCCTTCAAAAAACAAACTAAATACAGGAATGTACCAGGGTCCATGAGCCCAACACCATAAAGGAAACCTACTACTACCTAATGAAAAAAATATATACAAAAAAGTGGCCATTGTCCGAGCGGTCCAAATTAATAAAAATAAATAAAGGAAACCTAACACTAACTAACTATATAACTATATACAAAGGCAGCGGGCAAGTCCTGCGGCTCACTTGTTGATGTTGCTGGCCAGGGCATCATCGAACTCCATGTCGATGTCCTGGAGGCGGGACTCTGTCCTGGCCCCGAGGTCTCGCAGGGATAACCCCATGTTCAGCTCAAACTCCCTGCGAGCTTCCTCGAGGCACTCAGCCCGCCTCAACGCCCGACGCATGGAGAACTCCGCCCTGACCATGGCGAGCCGCTCCTCTTCCGCCCGCTGCCGCTCCGCACCTATCCGCTGGACCAACTGCTCCCACACCGAAGACACCACCATCCCAGGGTTGCCCTGCCCTCCGGCCGATGCCTGCCCCTCTGATCTTGATGGTCCCGAGCCATGATGCCTCCCACGTCGAGCCCGCTGCTGCCTCCGACGCCACTGCCTCTGCCAGCACGACGGCATCCAGGCTGATGGAAACCACCGACGCCGTCGTGCACGTGCCCTGCCTGATGATGCTGTCACATCTTCCATCTGCTGGGGTCCAGTTGCTGTGTTGTCCACCCCTGCTGGACCTCCGACTCCCAACTGTGGCAGGGATGGGATCCCCACCGAGCTGGCTGCATTGGTCGGGGCAGGTCCACAGGGGGCCCTGGTGGCATCTGGGCTGGAAGACGGCAAGGAGAACGACTGGTGGATAGCCTGCACAGAGGAGGAGAGGGCCGCCACATTGGCCAACACATGCAGGAAACCCCCGAACATGGCCGATCCCAATTGGGCCATGTCGGCACGGTGCAATTCGTGATGACGTGCGTGCTCCTCCCGGGAAGCACGCACGGCATCACGAATCACAGCCGTGCGCATCGCGACCCCAATCAGGACCTTCTCCGCACGGCCAGGGGTTCCAACGTCCGCAGGTGGAGGGGAGTCAGGTGACATGGACATCCCCTCTACCTGCGGACGGGCCTGGGACGGGGCATCCCTGCTGGTGCATGGTGGTGCACTCACAGGGTCAGGGAGAGCGACATGCACAGGCCCCTCCACGGTGACCTGTGCTGCCTCCTGCCCCTGGCCCTGGACTGCACCACTTGCACCAGCAGGGATGCCCCCACCAGGCCCTATGTGTGCCCCAGTGGCGGCCTCCTCCTTTTCCTTGTGCAAACCACCAACCTGGATGGCTCCTCACCGTCTCCCACCGTAGCAGGCCCCTGTGGGGGCTCACCCACCCCTTCCGCTGCAGCCGTGGGGGCATCCCTGCCGCCTTGCTCCACAGCGCCGTCTCCGCCCTCTTCTTCACTAGCCGCTGCGTAGAGGGAGACAAAGAACACAAGCATCAGGGTACTGTACAATGGTCCCCTAGACAGGTAGCAATAGCAGATGACCACCACTGTCAAAGTACACTTCCATCATGTCCCTCCACAACACATGGGTCAGTCCAGGCAAAACACACACAGTAACAGGCATGCTGCATGCCATGGACATTTCCATGCATGTCCAATGGACTCTTGAAACATTCAATGATATGGAACTCACATGCATCATGGCTCATGCCTTTCACATGCACACACTTCACCTCAGTCACATCCATCTGGCCCCAAACACAACAAACACAGCGGATACAAGGGCAATTTGGCTGCTTCACTGAATCTGTGCATTGTCACACACATGTGTCATGCATCCATGGCATGCACAAGTCACAGACACGCAGGTCAGCCACACAGACATGGCTACCACATATGTACCTGGCATCAGCACCCATCCCTCACCCCCACCCATGTCCCGGTACAGAGACTGGCATGCTCTCATGTTCAAAATCTGCATAGGGGTCCCCATGCGGCATTTGAACACATGCAACACCCATGTGGGTCACACATCACTGGTTGCACATGCATTACCATGATGTCCATGCACACATACATGCATACATGGTCTATGGCACACATACAGGCAAGTATCATAGACCCAGCACACAGCAACATGCCCTGTGTCACACAGTAATGCTTGGACACTTACCGCTCAACTCCAGACGGGCCTCCCTCTCAAGGATCTGGGCGTGGAGCGCTGGGCGTACGCGTTCCAGGACCCTCATCTGGATGGAACTCATGCGGCCCCGGCCCCCCTCCACGAGGCGCCGGGCCTTCACAAGGGTCCTGGACCTCAAGTCCTCCCAGCGCTTCTTGATCTTCTGGACGTTGCGGGTTGCCACCCCCTCCGCGTTGATGGCAACCACACAGTCGGCCCAGATCCTCTCCCTTCCATCCTTGCTGGCGCGGGACGATCCAAAGAGGGCATCATACTGCCCCAGGACATGCTCCACCAGGACACCAACTTCGGTGGCAGTGAAGCTGGTGCCCCTCTGCCCCTCTGGCCTGGGGTTGCCACTGGTGCCAGATGTGGAAGTGCCTGACATGGCAACCCCAGAGGCAGGTGTGGGTGGGCAACTGGGTCCTGGGGCTGGGCTGTGGAGCGATGTAATCCCAGTCGGGAGTCTTCAGTTCCAGCAGGGGTGGACACAGCAACTGGACCCCTGCAGATGGCTGATGTGCAGGCACCAAATGGCAGGGCATGGTGGCAGCAGGCAGGCAGGCAGCAGCAGATGGCACGTGGGAGGCTGCTCGGGGCACGGGGGGCAGTAACTCGGCCTTCTGGGCAGGAGCGTGGTCTTCCGTGTGTTTTTGCGTGGCCAGCTTGATACGGAGTGATTTGGCACGTGAAAATTCGGCACGTCAGCGTGAAATCCGAGGAAAGGCCCTTAGCGCGTAAGCGCGTAAGCACGCATACGCGATTCTATTGGTCCAGAGTCCCTCAGCGCGTAAGCGCGTATGTGACGTGACCCGCACGGGTGTTCCCCACCCAGCACGTGATGACGGAGCACACGTGTAAATACTGCACGTCAGAGTGTCATCGCATGTAATTGGACAAAAGTGCGCGTACACGCGATTGGCCTATGTACGTGTATTTCAGGGGTGCGCGGGCACTTACACACGCAAGTACGTCAGCGCACCTGTATCCCGTTGTGCGTGTGAATTTCCACACGCTATTGGACTGGGAACTGGATTCCAGGGGTGCGCGGGTCACACGCTCGCCTAGAACACGCGCAAAGCATGATTTTGCGCACTTTAACAATAACAAGCCAGACGCCAGGATGAACATACCGTTCCTAGCAGCAGTGGCAGTGGGCTACCAAAGGAGGAGGAGGAGGATAGTCAGGGCCAGAATATTCACACCCAGAACTAGCCTTTTCGGGGTGCCTGATGACCAGGTGTATGGAAGGTACAGGTTTCCACCACACATAATACTGGACCTGGTGAGTGAGTGGGAGGATGACCTCACATCACCCACCCTGTGCTCCCAAGCACTCAGCCCCCTGGAGAAGGTCCTCAATGTACTGCACTTCTTAGCCACTGGATCATTTCAGCGGACAAGTGCCATAGTGGGTGGGGTGTCACAGGCCACCCAGTCACGCTGCCTACACCAGGTCTTGAACATCATCACTGCACGCCCATCAGTCCGCAGGCACATATACCTGCCCAGAACACCTGCAGAAAGGCATGCTGCCGCCCTGGATTTTTACGGTGTGGCACGATTCCCCAAAGTGCTAGGTGCCATCGACTGCACCCATGTGGCTCTACGTCCCCCCAGGGCATCTGAGCACATCTATAGGAACCGCAAGCACTGGCATTCCATCAACGTGCAGGTAGTATGTAATGCCAAGGGAATCATCACCTCAGTATATACCAACTATCCCGGCTCCACCCACGACAGCTTCATTTACCGAATGTCCACCCTATGCCGGGACCTAGATGCTGGGCGGCATGGCGATACATGGCTGCTTGGTGAGTATGTATGCCACTGCACATGCATGCATGTTGGATACTGAGCAAGGTCACAACCCCACCAATGATACCAATCACCACCTGCACAGGGGACAGTGCCTACCCTCTCAGCCCCCACATGATGACGCCAATTTGGAACCCCACCGCGCCACCCGAGGTAAGATATAACACAGCCCACATTACAACCCGGGGCATAGTGGAGCGCACATTCGGAGTGCTAAAGTCACGCTTTCGCTCCCTTGACCGTTCTGGCGGGCAGCTGTTATACGCTCCCCCAGTAGTGTGCAGGATCATAGTGGCAGCATGTGTCCTGCACAACGTTGCAACACGCCGGGGCCTGGCCGTGGACATGGTGGTGGCCCCACATCCCCAACCACATGCACAGCCGCTGCGCATGGGAGGGGAAAGGGCACGTGGGGAGGCAGCCCGTACACAGCTAGTGGCTAATTACTTCACATAGAAATCACACCCCTGTGGAGTGCACACTGCCCTGGCACATTCCATCTGACAATCAATGATGACTCAACCTGACACTGATCCTGAATGTCTGGAGAATGAACCGTGAATACCATATCAGCCTGAGATTGTTCACCTGGAAGTGTCACAATGTGTGCATCCCTACCCACACAGACACCACCAATGCAGTTTTGTGGAGTTACACATTCAAGCAGCTAAAAAGAATACCCACTTGCAAAATGCAACAAGAGGACAGTGCCATGTCAGCCAACCCAACCCCAGCACCGCCACACGACACACCGTACCATGTCATGCTATTTTTTTTTTTTTTTTTATATTTTTATTGGGTTTTGTTTTAACCCTTTAAAAAGCAAGAACAAACACAAACCAATCCTTAACATTCATCTCGAATCAGTGCCGGCCCTCATCTCCCCATCTATTTCCCCTAACATGAGCTCGGGTGTGGATCGCAGGGCGGCCCAACAATCATGTCCATCGAGATATCGTGTAGATGATCTTTTATAATACGAAGAAAGGATACTAGTGCATATAGCATTGCTCTGTTTGATCCTTCAAACAGGGCTCTCCACCAGTCATCTCGGGTGAGGAACTGAAAGTTCATTGTTATTGGACTAAAGATGTTAGCTCTTTTGGACTCAAACACAGGGCACATTAGGATTAGATGTTTCAGAGTTTCTTTAGAAGAAGCACAAAAACGACAGGTCAGATCTACGTCCGGAGATTGTGACCAGTAGCAGAGGCGTTCTTTGGTTGTCATGACATTCAGTCTAAAATGGAGATAAAGAGCCCGAGCCCATTGGTCAGGAAAACAGGCCAAATACAGGGGTACACATCCATATGCCCTTGCCTCGGCCGGCACTTCGAGCATAGACCTCGATTTGGCTCGTTTGTCACAGGTCTGAATCCAGTCATTTCTCCAGATCTTTAGTTTTGCCGCATCTGGATTTTCAAGCAGCAGTTGCATCGTGATGTCGTACGTGTTAAGCACTTCAAGGCATAGCTTGTTCCATTGGAATACAATTGTAGGGGCCTTGGCAGACTGTAGGTTGTGTAAAATATCCATCTGGGGCAATGTGCTCTTCATGTTTAATTTCCTGAAGATGCTTAAGAGGTTCCAGGCAACTCTCGCTTGCAAAGATATGTATCCAAGTTCATATCTAATGCACACTGTGGCGGTGCCCTTGGGAAGATGGAGAACCCTAGACCAAAAGATGTTTTCTAATGAATTCCACACATCAGATCCACACCCAAAGGCATTTTCGCCAGCGTATATCAGAGACGGTACCACCTTCTGCTGAAAGAAAGTTAACGTTGGTCTTAAACTAAATTTGCCAAACTTTTTGTTGATTAAGACTGCTTGGCATGCTATTTGCAGGTAAACAAAGTAATCCCCACAACATGACACTAGTGTCACTATGTACAGTGTCCCTATTAGAAACCTGCAACACCTGAAATGCTCACAGCAATGCCGGACCAACAACATACTTGAGCACGTACTACCATTAACATGACATCACAAATTTTACATATTAGTAGTCTCACCACCTGGAAATGCCTGCACTCCCACCACCACCAACTGTGCAGTGTTGGCGCCATGTAGAGTTGTAGGTGCACTGCTGCCAACATGGACCCCATCTCCAGACTAGAGGTCCTTGTGTAGACATGAGGAAGGGACCTGCAAATTGGGAGGTAGACACAGAAGATGAGTTACACATCAATGCAACATGCAGTGTACAACACAACAGCAATATGCACTAGGAATGTATACGCAGTATTGACTACAGACTGCCCACACAGCTCATGGGAGTCCAACGTCACTGTGTAATTCACTGTCACTTGGGCACACCCTTTGCAAGCCCATGGAAACGGGAAGCAGGAGGGGTGTGTGTGACTCAAACCCAAGTATCTGAACCAAATACATTACAAGCCTGCATGTGCCCAGCCACAATGCAGCGTATGCCCACAGGAACCACGGAAGCCAACAAATCGTCCCAAAAAAATAGGGAATAAAATAAATAACAATAAAAATAAAAATAAGAAACAATCAAAAATGGCCATTGATGGGCCCGGGGGGGTTGGGGAGGCCACCCAGGAGGTCCGAGGACAGGATGCACACCAGAACCCACCTGCGTGGATCCTGGGAAAATAAAACACCTCCATGGGCTCATGGCCCACACGGCTACCCTGTTGTGGGAGTATCACTGCTGTCGCTATTATCACCCTGTGCAGCTGCATCCGGGGGTGGTTGCACTATGGGAGGCAGCCCACGCAAGGCCCTAGTCTGCTCCTCCATGGCTGCAAGCATGCGGGTGTGGTAGGTCTGGTTCTGGAGGATGAGTGTGCGGAGGTCCCCATGCAACAACTCACGGGATGCCTGGACCTCCGCCCTCGTTGCCTGCATCTCAGCTGAGAGCGTACGGGTGAGACGCTCCAGCTGCTGTTCTGTCCTTTGGTGTGTTGAAGCCTCAAGCTCAACAAGAGTCGTCCTGAGGTGAAGGAGCTCCTGCCTCAGGGCTTCCCTGTGGCCCTGGGACTCAATGGAGATGGCCTCCTGCAGAGTCGCCAGTGCCACCCGCCTGTCCCTGTTGGACCCCAACATGTCCTCCCTGTGTGACTGGCAGATGGAGTCGGTTGCCTGCTCTAGTCGCTCCATCAGCCTTTCTGGGGGGACAATGGAAGTGGCCACCCTATCCATGGCCTGAGCCATCATCTCGGATGATGCAGCCTGTTGGGTTGCCATACCGTAAATGGGTTGGTCCCATGCGGTATTGCCAGGTGGCGTACGGCCACCACATCGGCGGGCACCACACCTGTCTGGGGCAAGGCGAACTGCGCCTTGCTGTGCCGGCACTGCCTGAGGCTGCAGGACTGCATTCCCCCTCTGATCTGCTGGCCCAGGAACAGGATCAGATGTCGCGGAGTGTGACCCTGCAGCCGTAACCACCAAAGGCGTAGCTGCCAACACTGACATCCCCATGGAGGGTTCTGACCCTGGTGCAGGTGGGTGAGACAGAACAGAATCCCTCCCTGGAACACTCACCTGCGACGGCACGTAGGTCTCATCCGAATCAACACCTGAGTACAGCTCGGGGGAGGTGCAGCCAGAGACACCCCTTGAAAGCACGACCTGCAGCACTTGTGGGTTCTCCCCCACCACCACACCACTTCCCTCACTGGTGGTTGGTCGGCCCTCGGACCCCTCCTGGGTCTGCACCATCTCCACAACCCCAGCAGTATCAGGTGCGTCTTCCCCTGCAAAGACATGAAAACAAAGAAATGGAAACAGGCATTAGCACCATGGCACACAATGAGGGCTGAGAAGCAAGAGAACCAGTACTTGATTGACACATGTCCCACATGACTAAAACCCTCCCATGCATGCACCCTCACTGCGTATGAAGTGCAGGCAAATGGCACACACTGATGACACCAAGATGGTAAATGAACACATTTTCTGCATGCTGCCTGGCAGTGGCATCACACATTGGCCTGTGATTGCCAGGTGAAACACACATGCCATCACACAGATGGCATGTACCATTGCTATTGAGTGAAGATGGAGAGGAGGGCAGCACCTATTCATTCAGTCCAGTTCCCGCATGTAATTGCTTTTCTAATTCTAAGAGGTCAGATTTTTCACCTGGAGCTGCCAGTCTGAAATGGTCCAATTGCACAGGGACATGTGTGTACAAATGATATCCAGGTAACAAAGTCACTCCACTTCACCATAGCCATGTCAGACATGTGACTAGTGGACAGCGACATGGCTAGTAAAAGTGGGGGAATGCAAAGAATCTGACTGAATGAACAGTGAAAAATAAGCAACAATGTTGTGGCAAGGTGACACTTCAAGGACAACTGGCGTGCAGTTGGGCTAGATGTCTACTGTTGGCAGAAGGGATACTGCTATGGCCAAATGCAGCTGCGCAGGAAGTATTGCATGAAGCACATGGCTGACCCATACGACTCAGGCGCACACACTCTCACCTGGCACACAAACAGAAGCCCTCACACACACACCATGCACATGGATGACACACACATGCATGTGCACTCACCGGACAATGCCTCGTAATCAGCCAGATCTCCCACGCCTTGGATCTGTTCCTCCGTGACGTAGGTCCCAGCGACTGACTCATGTGGAGTGAGTTCCGTGTCTACTACTGGAGACCCACTTCCAGTCACTAGAGTTGCGGCATGACTTGAGGCCAGCTTACTCTTTGCCCTGCGCTTTAGGTCATTCCAGCGCTTATAGCAATCATTGGCTGTGCGCCTCACGATTCCAAGGGCACTTACGATGTCCGCAACGGTCTGCCAGTGTGCCTGGCGTTGTGCAGGTGTGGTCTTGGATCCTGCAACAATGACCATCTCGTTGTCATGTCCGGACACATACTCGACAAGTGCATTCAGTTTGTCATCTGTGAAGCTGGGCTTCCTGGACGGGCCGGACTGTGTAGCCGTGTCTGGGGCATCAGCCTGTGCCGGACGAGCACTCTTCCTCTTCCGCTTGGAAGGTGGTGGTGATCCTGAGTGTCCTGCGCCGCTCTGGACACTAGGGGCAGGAGCCCTGGTGGACTCTGTATCAGGAGTGTGGGATTGCACACTCAGCATGGGAGTTGGTGCAGGCATTGGCTCTAGTGTGATGGTGTCAGGGGGAATGTCAGCAGCATGGACTAGGACCGACACTGTCCTAGCTGGGTGTGTGAGGGCTGGGGTGGATGGAGCCGCAGCTGCCCCTGCAGCCTCTCCGCCCTGCCTCCTTGGTGCAGCAGATGACCTTGCTGCCCCAGATCCACGTGGCATGATGGCATCAACGTGCACCAGCGCACGTGTCGTAGCCCTGCTGACCTGGAAGTCAGCCATGGAGTCAGCCAGGTCTGGTGCCACAATGGGCTGGTCCATCAAGGGCTGAGCATGGATGGTGTCAGCCACATCAGCCTCAACGGGAGGGGGGGAGGGGGGGATTATGGGTGCCCGTCACTGGTCCTCCACACATGGGGGGACAGGCTCACCCTGCAAGTTACGACCACATCCCCTACCGGATCCACCACGGCCACCACTTGTGGCTCTTCCACCTTTGCCACCCTTACGGAATCCTCGCCTCCCAGCCATGGCACTGATGTTAATGTGCGTATGGGAGTGGATGTAGACTATTGTCCTGGGCAATTGGGGGTCAAAGGGGTTGGGTACCAGATGGTAATTGTACCCTAGTGCTCTAGCAAGGCTGAATGTAACCCCTGGGGAAAGATGACGGGTCACGCAACGCACAGGAGGCCCAAAAAAGGGAGATGACGTGCACGCAACCCCTCCTAGACCACGTGTGCAGAAAGAAAAACCTGCACTACGCTGTGGCACCCAGTAACACAAGAATGAACGCAGCCTAGAATGACCTCTGAAGGGGTAGGCTACACACGGGGCGAGCACAGATGTTAGATACGTGCGTGACTCACCGTCTGCCTGGTAAACGAGCGTGTAAAAGGAGCACGTTTGGTTGGCAACACCCCCGCCAAAAGAAGATTTGTACGCTGTCTGAGGAGACAGGACAACAGTAGAAGGGAACACTGTTTGAGGGAACAGGCCCAGGTAAACCAGTAAAAGAGAAAAAAGAGAAAAAGCTGTCAGAGGTAACAGGGAATACGAACTTGAAACACCGTGAAGTAAATCGCGTGTGAAACGATAAGAAGTACAGAATTCACCCACTCGCTCTCCACGAAAAGCACGTACAAGGAAAACGTGTTCTACACGTACCTTTTATACAGGCCCACACGTCCAGCGTCACTTACGCGGCGTGTACGCGCTAGGGCCATTTCCACCAATTACATGCTTTGTCACTTCTACGTGTAGGGCCATTTCCACCAATTACACGCTTTGTCACTTCTGCGTGTAGGGCCATTTCCACCAATCACACGCTTTGTCACTTCTGTGTGTAGGGCCATTTCCACCAATCACACGCGATTACACTCTGACGTGCAGTCTTTCCACGTGTGCTCTGTCATCACGTGCTGTGTGGGAAACACATGTGCGGGTCACGTCACAGACGCGCTTACGCGCTGAGGGCCTTTCCTCAGTTTTCACGCTGACGTGCAGGATTTTCACGTGCCAAATCACTCCGTACCAAGCTGGCCGCGCGTACGCACACGGAATACCACGCTCCTGCCCGGAAGGCCGAACTACTGCCCCCCAGAGCCCGAGCACGCTCCCACCTGCTGCTGCCTGACTGCCTGCTGCCCCTGCACTGCTGGGGGGTGGGGGTGGTGGGAGACATGAGTGGGGGCCTGGTGGAGGGTGCCCCTGGTGACTGGGGGGGTGGGGGTGGTGGGAGACATGAGTGGGGGCCTGGTGGAGGGTGCCCCTGGTGACTGGGGGGGTGGGGGTGATAGGGGACATGAGTGGGGGCCTGGTGGAGGCTGCCCCTGCACTGCTGGGGGGTGGGGGTGGTGGGAGACATGAGTGGGGGCCTGGTGGAGGGTGCCCCTGGTGACTGGGGGGGTGGGGGTGGTGGGAGACATGAGTGGGGGCCTGGTGGAGGGTGCCCCTGGTGACTGGGGGGTGGGGGTGATAGGGGACATGAGTGGGGGCCTGGTGGGGGCTGCCCCTGCACTGCTGGGGGGTGGTGGTGGTGGGAGACATGGGTGGGGGCCTGGTGGAGGCTGCCCCTGCACTGCTGGGGGGTGGGGGTGGTGGGAGACATGAGTGGGGGCCTGGTGGAGGGTGCCCCTGGTGACTGGGGGGTGGGGGTGGTGGGAGACATGAGTGGGGGACTGGTGGAGGGTGCCCCTGGTGACTGGGGGGGTGGGGGTGATAGGGGACATGAGTGGGGGCCTGGTGGAGGCTGCCCCTGCACTGCTGGGGGGTGGGGGTGGTGGGAGACATGAGTGGGGGCCTGGTGGAGGGTGCCCCTGGTGACTGGGGGGGTGGGGGTGGTGGGAGACATGAGTGGGGGCCTGGTGGAGGGTGCCCCTGGTGACTGGGGGGGTGGGGGTGATAGGGGACATGAGTGGGGGCCTGGTGGGGGCTGCCCCTGCACTGCTGGGGGGTGGGGGTGGTGGGAGACATGGGTGGGGGCCTGGTGGAGGCTGCCCCTGCACTGCTGGGGGGTGGGGGTGGTGGGAGACATGAGTGGGGGCCTGGTGGAGGGTGCCCCTGGTGACTGGGGGGGTGGGGGTGGTGGGAGACATGAGTGGGGGCCTGGTGGAGGGTGCCCCTGGTGACTGGGGGGGTGGGGGTGATAGGGGACATGAGTGGGGGCCTGGTGGAGGCTGCCCCTGCACTGCTGGGGGGTGGGGGTGGTGGGAGACATGAGTGGGGGCCTGGTGGAGGGTGCCCCTGGTGACTGGGGGGGTGGGGGTGGTGGGAGACATGAGTGGGGGCCTGGTGGAGGGTGCCCCTGGTGACTGGGGGGGTGGGGGTGATAGGGGACATGAGTGTGGGCCTGGTGGAGGCTGCCCCTGCACTGCTGGGGGGTGGGGGTGGTGGGAGACATGAGTGGGGGCCTGGTGGAGGGTGCCCCTGGTGACTGGGGGGGTGGGGGTGGTGGGAGACATGAGTGGGGGCCTGGTGGAGGGTGCCCCTGGTGACGGGGGGTGGGGGTGATAGGGGACATGAGTGGGGGCCTGGTGGAGGCTGCCCCTGCACTGCTGGGGGGTGGGGGTGGTGGGAGACATGAGTGGGGGCCTGGTGGAGGGTGCCCCTGGTGACTGGGGGGTGGGGGTGGTGGGAGACATGAGTGGGGGCCTGGTGGAGGGTGCCCCTGGTGACTGGGGGGGTGGGGGTGATAGGGGACATGAGTGGGGGCCTGGTGGGGGCTGCCCCTGCACTGCTGGGGGGTGGGGGTGGTGGGAGACATGGGTGGGGGCCTGGTGGAGGCTGCCCCTGAACTGCTGGGGGGTGGGGGTGGTGGGAGACATGGGTGGGGGCCTGGTGGAGGCTGCCCCTGCACTGCTGGGGGGTGGGGGTGGTGGGAGACATGAGTGGGGGCCTGGTGGAGGCTGCCCCTGGTGACTGGGGGGGTGGGGGTGGTGGGAGACATGAGTGGGGGCCTGGTGGAGGGTGCCCCTGGTGACTGGGGGGGTGGGGGTGATAGGGGACATGAGTGGGGGCCTGGTGGAGGGTGCCCCTGCACTGCTGGGGGGTGGGGGTGGTGGGAGACATGAGTGGGGGCCTGGTGGAGGGTGCCCCTGGTGACTGGGGGGGTGGGGGTGGTGGGAGACATGAGTGGGGGCCTGGTGGAGGGTGCCCCTGGTGACTGGGGGGGTGGGGGTGGTGGGAGACATGAGTGGGGTCCTGGTGGAGGGTGCCCCTGGATGGTGGGGGGTGGGGGTGGTGGGTGACATGAGCAGGTGTGCAGGGTAGTCCCCTGTTTTGTGGGCTGCCTGCAGGGGCCGTGGAGGGTGTACAGGGAACACCTGTGAGGACCCACCCAGCCTAATCGCGTGTGTAACTTCCCACGCACCCCTGTAATACACGTACCAAGCCAAATCGCGTGTGAGAATTCCCGCGCACCCCTGAAATACATGTACCCTGCTGAAATCGCGTGTAAAACTTCCCGCGCACCCCTGAAATGCATGCGCCCAGGCTATTCGCGTGTGGAACTTCCTGCGCACCCCTGAAATACACGCGCCCAGGCTATTCGCGAGTGGAACTTCCCGCGCACCCCTGAAATAGACGTAGCACGCTGGGAGACATGAGTGGGGGCCTGGTGGAGGGTGCCCCTGGTGGCGGGGGGGTGGGGGTAATAGGGGACATGAGTGTGGGCCTGGTGGAGGATGCCCCTGCACTGCCTGGGGGTGGGGGTGGTGGGTGACATGGGTTGGGGCCTGCTGGCAGGTGCCCCACAGTGCTGGGGGGTGGGGGTGGTGGGAGACATGAGTGGGGGCCTGGTGGAGGCTGCCCCTGCACTGCTGGGGGGTGGGGGTGGTAGGAGACATGGGTGGGGGCCTGGTGGTGGGTGCCCCTGGTGGCTGGGGGTGGGGGTGCAGGGGGACATGAGCAGGTGTGCAGGGTAGTCCCCTGTTTTGTGGGCTGCCTGCAGGGGCCGTGGAGGGTGTACAGGGAACACCTGTGAGGACCCACCCAGCCTAATCGCGTGTGATAATTCCCACGCACCCCTGTAATACACGTACCCAGCAAAATGGCGTGTGATAATTCCCACGCACCCCTGTAATTCACGTACCCTGCCAAATCGCGTGTGATAATTCCCGCGTACCCCTGTATTACACGTGCCCTGGCTAATCGCATGTAAGACTTCCCGCGTACCCCTGTAATACACGTTCCCTGGACAATCGCATGTTGAACTTCCCGCGTACCCCTGTAATACACGTTCCCTGGACAATCGCGTGTTGAACTTCCCGCGTACCCCTGTAATACACGTTCCCTGGACTATCGCGTGTTGAACTTCCCGCGTACCCCTGTAATACACGTTCCCTGGACTATCGCGTGTTGAACTTCCCGCGCACCCCTGAAATACACGTACCCTGGCACCCCGGCTAATCGCGTGTATAACTTCACGCGTACCCCTGATATGCACGTTACCCGCTTTGCGTTCCTTGTTTGGCAGCCCTGTAAACTGGTCCAGGGTTAGCGCAGCCCTTTGCGATGATTTAGCGATTTTGATGGCTTTTCCTTGCGAGAGGGCGTTCTTGGGGGCGTTACTGGCGCTGCTGCAGGGTCGCTGCGATACTCTGCGCCACGGCTGGTTTGGGAGCCTAAAATCCATGAATACGCTGTGCGCGGAAATCGGTTTTAGCGCACGTGCCTGGCGCAGACAATCGCACGCGGACACTCTGCGCCAGCCGCTTGCGACACTTTTCTGCGAAATTCTATGAATTACCCTGTTAGCCTATGGGCCAATGTTTTTGGTTTTGGCGCTTTGTGGCGTAAGCCACAAATATTGCCAACAGCATTGCTTCTGTAAAAGAAAAGATAAAGGGCAAGGGGGGTTTGGGAGCTGTGTATGGTGTTGGCATGGCAACTTGCTGATGCTTTGCGATGAAAAGGCCGAAACACCAACCAGGCCTTCAGCCTTTCGCTCACATCTGCCGGCCTGCTGCTGTTGCTGGGAAGCTCTGCGCACTCCGAAGTAAGAGCAAAATGACTGCACTTAACTATATACCAGTTAAATTTGGATTTGTATGCATTAATGCTTTTTTTCACTTGAACTCCTGTCGGACTATGTTTAAAGTCCATCGTGGAGTGATCAGTTTTCGAGCCAATCTGCAGACATTTGCCGCCTGGCTCGGCTGCTGGCATCCCCGGTAGGGTGGACTAGATGCTTTCCAGGGCTGCTTCCGCTCAGAGAACAGAGGAGCATGGAGGAACAGTTTCCTGTGGCAGTTAGTCACGGTGCTCCACTTTGAGCATGAGATGTAGGTCAGTCCCTGTGATAGGTAAATGTGGGAGCAACGCACCGCTCCAAAGAGGCATGCACCACATGTGCTCTGCTTACCACTGTGCCCGGCTGATTGCAAAACCAGCAGGCAGCTGCCAGCCCGGCTCCCTCATCTAAATCCCAGGTAGGCCTATAGCTGCAACGAGGGTATGCGCTCATCCAACAACCATCTCCAGTCTCAGGGTGGTTGTTAGTGGGGCAGTCACTCTGCAAGCTGTTCCTACCACCTCTGGGGTACCCCACTTTCCAATCTCAGAAGCACTTTGCTTTCCAGTCTCAGAGGCACAATTTCTACGCATCTGAGGGTCACCCCCTCCTATCTCAGAGGCACACCTCCCCCTACGACCTCATGGTCATGTCGCTTTCCCATCTCAGTGGCATACCTCTGAAGCAAGTCTCTTTCCCAAGTCAGGGGCACATTTCCTTCCAACATCAGTGGTACACGTATTTCCCTCCCACTTCAGGGGCCCTTAGCCCACCTCTCCCTGGTGCTTTGTTTCTCCACTTCAGGAGAAACCTTCTATGCAATGAAATACGCAAAGGACTGTATTCATCACCTCTTTAGTGCACTGCTCTTCTCTGCCCACAGCCCATCTGGTGGCTGCTGGGTGTCATCTTCCCACCGAATTTGCCAAATGTGTCAGATTGGAGCTAGTTGCAAACTGTCGAATGGTTAGTCCATCCCACGGCACCTGGGTCCTCCCGCTTTATAGCAGGAACGGGTCCCGTTGCTGGCGGCGCTCTGAATAGTGACATCAGGTGTCGAACACGTTCCCCTACTTAACTAAAGGGGGAGAGATGTCTTCACGGTGACGGGTATGAGGGACATCATGTCAGGCGACCTCTTGGGGCTGGGTCTGACCGGGACTCAATCATTTTTGCTTTCAGATTAAACTTCGAAGAGTATGGCAGCATGTGCCACTGCCAGCCTCTTACTAAGGCCCAGGGCTGGCTCTACACACTGCCCAGCCTCTTACTAAGGCCCAGGGCTGGCTCTACACACTGCCCAGCAGCAGTACGAACCTCTCACACTGCCCACGTGAAAACCCGCTCACCATTGCCCAA
Source organism: Ambystoma mexicanum (assembly GCF_040938575.1). Lineage (NCBI taxonomy): Eukaryota > Metazoa > Chordata > Amphibia > Caudata > Ambystomatidae > Ambystoma > Ambystoma mexicanum. The sequence continues at coordinate 641,718,773 of NC_090935.1, forward strand.
ACCTCACTAGCACCACTTACTGCCCACCAGGCCATTACCATCTCCTCATTACCCCCAGGGCCAATGGACCCTCTCCTCATTTCTGCTTGTGCCAGCACTGGGAGAAGCTCCTTATGCACGCGGTGCCTGCGCCTTAACTACTTTAGTGCTGGCGCCTTCTGTTGTCCACCAGATCAACTTCCTTATACTGCCCACCAGTAGCTGCTCGTAACATTGGCTACCGTAGTGACCTTTCCACACTACCCACCACCAATGCCACTTGCTCATGCTGTTCATCAGTGACAGCACCACTCACTCACATGTGCCATGGCGTGTCTAATACTGCCCACAAGCTATCCTAACAGCCCCTAAACCCTGAAACACCTTGCCACCTCTCTCCACCGAGCAGAAGGGGCGTTTGAGAGTTGGATGGTTTGTGGGGTTCACCCTAATGTTCTACAGCTGGTGCCTTGTATTTAATTTCCTACTGGGTTTCTCGCTATGCTGTCAATGGGCCTTTGTTACTGGGAGCTGGTGGTGTGTAACCAGAAAGCTCTTTATTGCTGCATTCCCAGCATTGCCGCTGAAGGGGGAAGACTTATGGCAAAGCTCTGCTGTCTAATAATGCAGGCATGATCATAAAACCCTCCACAGCTCACTTTGGCTGCCGTCTACTCAGAGGAGCCAACGGATGGCACCAAACTTTATAAGTGGTTTCGAAAGTTGGTTTTATTATCTGGCATCGTACTGTACAAATATGGCAAGGCTTAAATGAGAATTTAGCTTCAGAAAAGATGATGCATTGACTTATGTAAATTACCAGGTTCATAAAATGTGGTGTTTAAAAGCAACGTAGTCATGCATTATCGTACACATTATGTACATGTTAGCACCAAATCTGCATTGTCAGGCAATGCAAGCCAAGCCTTTGTGTTTCCTGCCTTCTGTGGTGCCATCAAGCTTGTCATTCTGTCCTGGCTAGTCTGCTCACTTCCACATGCTCATCTGGGAAGGCCAAAGAAAGTGCAGTGCCAACAAATAATGAGTTCCAGAATATTCTGGTCGGTCCTTTCCCTGCTTCTTGCTGATACACAGACCTTAAATGGTCTTAATGTTTACCCACTCTGTTAGAATCTGTTAAAATGCATATATTATAACAATGCCTTTAATACTCACTGCAAGATGCCGCTGTGGTCCATTCTTGGATTGCAGCAAGGGCTGAAGGGCAATTTTCTGAGCAAACACACCTCCCAAAGACCCTACTTCCACTCTCTACGCCATCCACTCTACCCCTCTATCTCGTCCCACACCCACCCTACACCCACTTTCTCTGAACTTCCCCTACCCCAGCTCGCTCTGCCCCCACTCACTATCTCCACTCTCTCTACACCTCTCTCTCTTCCCCCACCTACCCTACCCCCCTTCTCTCTAGCCCCAGTCACCATCTCCACTCTCTCTACCCCCACTCTCTCTACCCCCACCCTCTCTACCCCCACCCCGACTTCCTCCACTCTCTCTACCCCAACCCACCCTACTCCCACTCTCTACCACCACCCACCCAAATCTCCAACTCACTCACCCACCTCACTGCCACTCTCTACCCCTCTCATCCTTCCTCTCTCGCACTTGCTTTATTTCTTACCCTCTCACTTGCAACCTTTCTCAGTCATATTTCCTCTTGCTCCTCATCGATGCACTCTCTCTTAATCATATCCTCCCCTGCTCTATTCTCCTTCCTTCTCATTCTCTTCCACACCCGCGCCCCTTATTGCACCCTCCATTGAAACGTTCCACCCTCCTGCACCCTGGTACCTAAAAATGCAAAATGCAAATAACATCTGTAGACGCCAACACTCTTTGGCATTGCTAATGCTGGTTTTAACTTGGTCATGGATCCCTGTCACACAGGCAACCATCCCCACCAATGGCCTTTAAAGTAAAGTAAAGTAAAGCATGTCGTTAAGACATTGCAGTATTCGTAGCGTGTCTTGTGGCACTTTGTCTTGGTAGCATGCTGGGAAGATGGAGGCCTGTTTTAAGACTGATTAAAATGCTGTTTAACCATAGCACAAAAAGCACAACCAACAATGGCAGTCTATGGCCAATGTTTTTCTTTCTCTTACTTTGGCATGCACATTAAATACACGTTCGTGCCCGCTCTCTCCTGCCCCCAAACCTGTGAGAGCTTTGAATTACTTCCATGACTGGTGTTAGAATCCTGATAGTACTGACTTCACCATGTCTTAATCCTTGCCCAAAAATGACAACAATTTGTGTTCGAAAATCACATGTCATGTGCTCCCAATCGTTATTATTTTCCAATTTGATGGTACTGTTTATCGACCTCAGAGGGATGAAGGGCTGATTTGACCCTGCTGAGAGATTTGAATTTATAAAGTGCATGCTATCCCATATTAGAAGTGAACATTACGTGTGTTCTCTCTCCACCCGAGTATACACACACACTGATTTTAGTGTCATGTAGGATTCCTCCTGCCTTGCCCAATGCCAGGAAACTAGTAACCTTAATTCTAGGTCAATAACTTGTACTCGGTCCCATACCAATGCATGCAGACAATTGTATGGAGCGGAGAGTGCCTGATTCACTAACAAAAGTAGAAAAGAATCAAGCTGTGCTACCAGCAAATTTCTGTCTGCTCCTAGTTGCAAAATGCTTGTTTTGATAACTCACAAATCTTTCTTTTTGCTGCATCTGCAAAATGACATGGAACAAAATACTGATATATATAATTACCTTGAACATGGGAAGACGATTCTAGAGCTGACCAATCTCTGTTTGATGAGCAATAATTTTCTGTTCAATAAGAATTTTTATATACAGTTGCAAGGAACAGCCATGGGTACTATCTTTGCGCCCCCATACGCCAATCTAACTATGGGCTGGTGGGAGAAATTTACAGTCTGGGCCCCCACTAACAGTCACTATACAGATAAAATTGTACTTTGGTTACGTTACATAGATGACCAGTTTGTAATCTGGGATGGAGAGACTACTGATTGGCTGGAGTTTGTTAAATCACTTAATGAGAATGAATTAAATTTACAATTCACCGAGTGCCACAGCAAGACTGCTGTCATTTATATAGATATTCTTGTAAGTGTGGCACAAGGTGAAATTGTTACTGAACTTTATCGCAAACCTACAAGCTTCAATATACCTTTACATGCCAAAAGTTACCATCCCACAGCCCTTAAGTGGAGCATACCCTATGGTGAATATATTCATATAAGACGCAACTGTTCCCAACTTGAGACTTTTGACAAAGAATGCAGATAGCTGGCTTTAAAATTCCAACAAAGAGGTTATCCGAAGAAAGTGTTGGAAAGGGCATACAAAAAGCCACAGAAAAGGATCGTTCTACTATATTGATGTCTAATGTTTTTACCCAAGTAGACCCAGATGTAACAGATACCCGGCTCATCTTGACGTATAGTAAAGTTTCAAACAATATACGCCACATTATGCAAAAACATTGGCACATACTTAAATAAGATGAACATCTGGGAAATATTTTGGGCAAAAACATCAACATTACTTTTAGACGTTCTACCTCACTCAAGGATAACCTAGTATCCAGTTTTATGAGCCCTAAAAATATCTCAACAGGTCAAGGTTGGCTTAATGCCAATTCAGAAGGCTTTCAGAAATGCATGAAATGCAAGGCGTGTAAATTTGCCTCAAATACCAAAAATTACCTACATCCAGTACTACACACAAATGTGATCATTAGATCTAGGATCACTTGCGAAACTGAGTATGTTGTGTACGTACTCTCCTGCCTGTGTGGCAAATGGTATGTAGGGAGTACAATTGGAAATTTGAAACTGAGGATACTTCAACACATAAGAGCGATAAAAAATGTGGACCCTACATACCCTATGTCCTTACATTTTCAGGAAAAACACGGAGGGGCACTTGAAGGTTTTTCCTATTTTGGCATACATACCATTCAGAAAGCACCAAGAGGAGGCAATCGGGAACTTCTCCTCAGACAAACAGAGACAAGATACATCCTAGAACTGGAGACTAAGAAACCAATGGGCCATAATCTGGATGAAGAACTCTATACTTTTTTAGGCACATAAGCACCTGGATTACAAGTGGACTCGAAACCTATTAGGAACGTTGTTTTGTATAGATTTCGGACATGTTTCTAGCATTCTTTTATCCCCTTTTCTTCCCCATACAGTGTCTCTTTCATAACGATTTTTAGATAATCTTTAGTAGAATCTTCAGTCTCATAACTTTCTACACTGGTGCTTTTTATGAATTCATTCTGTGATTGTTTTACAAGGCTTGTGAAGTTTGTTTCTCACATTATCATTTAAGACTGAGTAATCATTAATTCAATATTCTACTCATAACTAGTGATTGAATGAATTTTAGATTTTCTTTTCCCTTCTTTTTTGCTACCTTATTTCATACCTTCTTCCTTTCATAGGGTAAGCAATGGTTTTGCTTTTACACTCATGAACACAGACTAACTGGTAACTCCATATTTGTACGCCCTCTAGCTATACAGTCCAGCTTCCTCTTTAATTGCACACATGGCCAGTAATATCGTAGGTGTTTTTTATTATGTATCAAGGTGTTCTTTACAATGGTTTTAGGTGCTCTTCTATGTATTTAAAGAACATCTAGCTCTATGAGTGATGTAAAATATGGTTCGATATTGCCTTGAATTAATATGCACTAAGCACTTTATGTATCCCCACTATGGGTATACTATCGTTTTGCTGCTATATGCACTTTGCACTTTATCAATATCAATCTGAAAATTGCGAGTTTGCACAGAATGTATAAGGTAATTCTCAACTTAGGGAACACCAACATTGAGCAGCTATACGCACATTGCACTTTATCAGCATTTGCTGTATATTGCATATTGCACAGCTAGCAAAAACAGGCAGTAGTACTTTTGACAGCCAATTCTTGACATAGTAACCAAAATATGGTATACCCAGGAACACTAGGCACTTCAATTATAGCACCTTGCATCCCTTACACCGTTAGACTCTACTGGCGAGTTATGAATTTATACTTATATTACCTATTTTTTTAAAGCATATGGACAGATACACACCTTTCACTACGAAGGCCACTTTCCAGATTGGAGAGGCTAGAATCTATGGTCATTCTGATTATAAACATACTCGACCGGTGTGTTTACTGATGGCATTGTGCATAGTTATACATGTTTAACTACCATATGCCCTTCCGTATTCGGAACGCAAATGGCAAAGAGCCAGCACACGCGCAAGGATACCATATAGCATATATTTTATTCTAGTCGTAGCTGTAAAGGGTAATCTTTTACATTGAAAATAATATCAGGGTTTTGCAATCTTTTTTTATCTATATTGCTCAACAAATGTGGTATACTGATTGACTTTTGTAAATCATGTCCATGTTTCCTTTATTGTACATATTCATTTGAATCTGCAATGTTAAACCATGTTGTGTGCAATGTTCCAAGATGGTGACTTCTGCCAACTGGCAGATTGTTTGAGTACAATGTTCTATACATTAGAATCATAGAGAGTACACCAGTTTAAGAGTCCTTTGTTTGTGTTCATACCCTGAACGTGATCAAGCGGTGTGTTTGCCGTGAAACGCATCGTTTTTCGTGTGTTTCTTTCTTTGTCCTTGACATTTTCATTAATTAAAGAAATATAATTTTATACCTGGCAACCTGGCTTCCTGACTCAGATGTTAAGTGTGGATTGCACGCACTGAATTGCCTTCTAGAGTTCACTCCACCTACTTTGTACTGCTGTACAAAGTCTTTTCTACATTTATATATTTATAAATCGGTACAAAAATTCACACCTAAGCAAGTCACAGCCAAAAGCCTGTAATGTCCCCTTTCTGGGCCCATCTGTTTGAGGACACAAGGACAGGCATTCCACTTGTCCTCTTTTTACTCTTGTTGTGGGTTGCAGCTCACCAAGCTAACTGAGATACGCTCCTAGCTTCTGTCTTTATTTGCTGCATAGTTTCATTTCTACTTGTTCAATTGCATCCGCTGCTGCGGATATAATATTGGCGACGAGGAGGCCTAACCACCATGTGTCTCAAGCTGGGAGGAACAGCATTGCCCGCCGAGACCGTGTCGCTGGTCCCCAGCACCCATGGACTTGACAAAATACAGGCAGCTGCAGGTGCTCCCCCCACCCTAATTGGGAACCAGTGCCATGGCTCTGCACGGAACTAAGTACTCAAGAAAAACCTGCAGTGCGTCGGCAGGCCTGGCCAGTGCAGTCTGGCCACATGATACATGTCGCACAACGGCACGGGAACGCAGCAATGAGAAACCTTGCCCCGCGCTGGAGCCTGATCTAGTCAGCATGCGCAGCGTGCTCAACGTTTACATTCCACTCTTCATCTGCATCGCTACAGAGGAAATTATATTCATTCTCAATCACAGCCTGTGCTCTACATTTCAGTGCATCGCCATGGGAGAAATTGAGACATTAAAGCATTTCATTGCATTGCGATGGAGGAAATTTTGACATTGAAGTTCTCAGCACAGTCAAAAGGGAGAGAGCACGTGACCTGGAAGGCTCCGTTTGGTCATTCACCTATACAAACAGTGCTGCCTGCAGGAGCATGCACGTGGGGCACTCGAAACATTGATTAAAGACAGCTTCAAGGTGAACTTTGCCATTAGAACCCTGTCATCATGTCAGACAATGAAGGTGTCAGCAGCTCATGAAGCCCACCAGCCAGCTCATCCCCTCACAACCCATTGCCCAGGGAGGTGGGAGTACATGAGTCCCTACAACTTGAGGCCATACAACCATTTGATATGTCAGATACAACCAGCTTGGCACCAAGGTGGAGCTGGTGGCTGAAGAAACTTAATATATACATTGATGCAAAAGGCATCAGGGAAGAACGTCGCCTTAGAGGCATACTTCTGCACTCGTTGGCCCCATTGTGCAAGACATTTTATTTGAAACTCCGGAAAACTCGACTGACACTTTCCAAGATATTATTGACTCTTTGAATAATTATTTTGCCCCGCTAACAAATGTAGATTATGAACGCCACATTTTCCATACCTCTACACAAGTCAATGGGGAAAGGATGGACAACTTCATCATGAGACTGCGGAAAAGTGCAAAATATTGCGACTTCGACCACTATTCAACAAAGGAAGCCTTAAAGTCACAAGCTATTGCAGGCTGCGAATCTCCCGACTTTAGAAAGAAATTACTGCAGAAGAGCAGGACCCTTGATGAAATTCTACAACTCGCTAGAGCAGACACTGCATTGTCCTGGCAGACTGAATCTTTAAGCAACATCAAAATCACGCAGACTGCCTCGACGGCATCCCAATGTCCTGTGAGTATGTCAGAGCGCAGACCAGAAGAAATGTTATAGGTGTGGCTACAATTTCCTGTACATCGGCCCATGCCCTGCCGTAGGCCACAACTGCGACAAATGCGGAGGTGAAAAACACTTTCAATCAGTGTGCAAAAACATTACATTATTCCAGAAGGCAGAGAATCACAGTGAAACCAGAAGGCGGGAAAGTCATTGTCTCTGGCGGGAAAGCCCTCGCCCAAGAATGTGGTCGTTCCAGCACCCAGTCAACCCAGTTCGCACAGAAGAAGCAGGGAATCATCTCACAGGGACAGACGACATGAAGACAGAAGAGGAGACACTGAGCATTCACAGCACAAAAAAGAATCACAAAGGAGAGCGATGCACCAGAAGATAAGATATTTAGAGGCCTTGCCGAGGCAGAAAAATGAGTCAGACTAATCATATCGAGTGGTGACCGAAAAAGAGGCTGCGTAAATGCCATAGGAAATGCCACAGCGACCCAATGTAGCCCAACTCTGCTGTTGCAGATAAATGGACACAGTCGAGAATTTCTCATAGATACCGGAGCCACATTTAATGTAATCAACAAAGAGACCTACAAGTCCATCAACAATAAGAAAGAAGTGAAGAAGGCAGACAGTGACATATATCCGTATGGCACAAACAAACCGCTCAACTGCAAGGGAATTTTCAAGGCTACGTGTACATACAAAGACAAGAGCACGTGGGTCACTATATACACAGTCAAAGGTGAAATCCCAGATGGGAGCATCCTTAGCTTCCGATCGGCCATCCAGATGGGCCTGGTGCATGTGATGTATCAGATCATGTCAGCATACACGACCAGCCCAATAGAGATGATGCCAACAAATTTCTCATCGCTATTCAAAAGTCTATTAAAGTTAAAAGGGAAGTAAATTAAGTTGCATATCAGCACTCACATCAAACCGATAGCACAACATTACCGTGGAATACATCTCAATATACAAAAGCAAGTTGAGGACGAGATACAGTCTCTACTAGACCAGGACATCATCGAACAGGCATTGGGACCCACCTCCTGGGTGTCGCCCATAGTGGCAGTACCTAAAAAGGGAAACAATATAAGTATTTACATCTGCGTGGACATGAGAGCACCCAATGTTGAGATTGAAAAAGAGCGGCACAGGAGAGGGCGCTAGAGGGCCATCCAAGATGGCCGCTTAAGTCTCAGCTCCCGTGTAGCCCCGCATCAATCCTGCCTGATCCTGCGGTTCCTGGCTCTGCTGTGCCCCGGAACCCCTGTCCCTGAAGTGCTAGCCTCCTTAACAACACTCTCCCGAAATCTGGAGGAAAATCGGCGCTCAGACTATCCCCCCTCCTCCTCCTGCGCTAGATTTGCTCAACGTTAAACATCCCGGTCATCTATCAAAGGCACCCCATGACTGTCGGCTCCCCATTCTAAGAAGCCCATGGGCGGGCATCCCTCGTCACACATCAGTCCTGCAACGAAACTATTCGTGGAATCTGCGCCCCCGGAGGAGGGCTCCATATACGACGAGAAACGACCCCCCCACCCTTCTCCTGTATTGGCGCCAATTCTCCTATAACCCTCAACCTCGCCCAAAGGTGGACCCCAAGAGAGGTGAAAGGACACAGCAAGACCTCCCGCATCCCAAATTTAAGCTGCTTCGACCCCGCAGCCACGATGGGGAAATACGATAAATCACAGAGGAAGCTGAATTTCGAAAGTGGCACGACCCCTAGGGCTCTACCCCCCCAAGAAGACCAAGCTTCTTCGTCTGTTTGCCCCCAACAGGAAGCAATCGAGGAGAACCCCTTTGAAATAAAAGAAATCCTTCTGGACCTGAAAGCTGGCATCGGCAGTTTGAGTAACAAAATGGACGGTCTAGCGTCCAAGGTCGATCTCCTACAACATCGCATGGATTCCCATGCCGAACGCATGAACGAGATGGAGCAAAGGGTGTCGGATCTCGATGATAGCTCGGCAAACCTAACCAACAGAGTCTCTCAGCTGGAAACACAGATGAAACTAACCACTGCCAAGTGTGAGGACCTAGAGGGTCGATCGAGGCGGAACAACCTGCAGATAGTCGGGGTGAGAGAACAGCAAACGCTGGAGAAAATGGAAGACTTTGTGGAATCTCTATGCATCAATCTATTTGGCCGGGAGGCCTTGTCCCAACTATTTATTATTGAGAGAGCCCACAGGATTCCCGTGACGAGACCAGCTCCAGGCGCTCCTCCCAGGCCAATAATAGTGAGGTTGTTGAATTACAGGGATCGCGACGCCCTGCTCCGTCTCGCCTGGGAAAAGGGCGAGCTATGCTACGACGGGGACACAATCCACCTCTATCCCGACTTTTCCCCAGCAGTACAGTTACAAAGGAAAACATTTGCTAGTGTCAAACAGAGACTCCGTAACAACCAACTGCCGTATTCAATGCTCTATCCAGCACGCTTGAGAATCCAGCACGAGGGGAGGGTCCAGTTCTTCCAAACCCCGGACGAAGCAAATCTGTTCCTCGATCGCCTAGGTCTCCCAGATCAGAACCAGGCTCGCCCTAGACCTCAAAGAGACAGGAACGCCAGGAATCCTCCTTAAAAGGCACTTAAAAGCTACGCACAAAATGCGGCACAGCAGCGCAGAGTAAACCAGTTCATTTACAGCAGTATGAGTCGGGGCAAGGCCACTTGGGAGGCCCCAGGTGCCCCCAGCACAGCTACTGTTCAGTTACTGTTTGCCTACGTTGAGTCGGTACATTCGGGGTGTGATTTAAAGCCTCGGCATGGTGACTCCATGGGCCTTTTTGGTTTTGGGTTGGGTAATGCAGAAACTCCCGGCGGGCCAGTTTGAGGTTGCCCGCCCAGGGGAGAGTTACGTCTCGGGCCTGTTGAGGTTAGCCCGCTGTTCGAGCCCCTCGATGTTAAGGGGAAAGTTAAGCGCCACCGGATCACGTCTGTCCGGCTCCTCGCCGGCTCCCTGCCTGCTGCCGAACCCGTCGCCGCACCGAGGCCCACAGCCCAGGAGCAAAGACCCCAACGAAAGCTCAAATACCGCCAGACCTTCACAACCCGTGAAACCAGAAACACGGCTCGATATAAAATCTAAGTCGCCCCATTCAATGTTCTAACATGGAATATAAGAGGCGGCAACATTCCGGCTAAATCCAGAAAAATTCTGCAATACCTAAGGCGCCACGAAGTGGACGTAGCATTGATTCAAGAGACTCATTTTGCTCAAGGGAAGGACCACCAGTGGGCCAAAAGCTGTGGCTGCCACAGATACTTTTCTTCTTACTCCACATACTCGAGAGGAGTCGCTATCCTTATACACAGGCGGCTCAGCTTCCGGCTACTACACACGGCAAAAGACGACGAAGGCAGAGCACTATTGGTGAGCGGCATTATCGCAGGTCAGAAAGTGACATTTGTTAATTCGTATGGACCGAATATAGATGGCCCCGACAACTTTGGCTGGGTGCTAACACAGCTCTCGTCGCTCAACCCGGCAACAATCGTCTGGGGCGGAGACATGAACACGGCGATAGATCCTGTAAGAGAAAGATCGGCGACCGCTCAACATCCACCCTCCAAGGCCAGTCTCCAGATAAAAGAAATTTGTAGAGCATTTGACTTACAAGACTCGTGGAGAGTCTCCAATGGAGAACAGCGCGAATACACCTTTCACTCGACAGTCCACAATACAAGCTCCAGGATTGACTACATCTTCACCTCAACAAACAACCCCCTATCATGCGGCCGGTGCTCCATCCACCCGAGAACACTCTCAGACCACTCACCAATCCTTCTTAAGCTCAAACCTGCCAACCCCGCTCCACCGCTACAGCGTTGGTGCTTTAAGCAGGGATCACTTTGGGACGAGGTCTTTGCATCCGAGCTAAGAGAGGAGATCGACGTGTTCCTGGAGGCCAACCTGGGGTCGGTCCCCTCAGCAGGCACAATCTGGGAATCCTTAAAATGCTTCATCAGAGGAGTCTGCCTCGCCAAAGAGAATGGCATTCTCAAACTTATTAGAAGCAAGCTTACAACCAGCGAAAAAACATTGAAGCAACTCGAGATCCAGAATCCGAACAAAGCCAACCCGCAGCCAGCAGCCGCCATAAAAACGGAACTACAGAAATTCAACGCAACAGCGGAACGTGAGGTTAAGTTTCTATACCGCACCAGCCAAGTCCGTCAATATGGTGAGGGCCAGAAACCAGGAGCTCTACTGGCAAATCTAATCAGAGCCGACAACAAGCAGTCCCAAATAGAAAAGATCAGAACCAGGCAAGGAGAGGAAGTCCACACGGATGAAAAGATAGCAGAAGAATTTAGGCTTTTTTATCAAGATCTCTACAGCGCCAGGCTCCCGAAAGACTCGAACCTCCCGCTGAAATACCTAGAAGACACCGAACTCTATTGGGTCGAGCACCAACTATGCGAACCTTTGAATGAACTGATTTCACAGGAAGAGATCCGAGCAGCTATAAAAACCCTACCATCCTCGAAGGCACCAGGCCCTGACGGCCTAACGGGTGAATTTTATAAAGCCTTTGCAGAAACCCTGGCCCCCCTGTTGGCAGCTGTATATGAGAAAGCTTTGGAGCGTGGGTCCCTTCCTCACTCCTCCCGCGAAGCCAATGTCATTCTACTACACAAATCAGGAAAACCTCCGGAAGAATGCGCCTCGTACCGCCCGATCTCACTGCTTAACCTGGACAATAAAATCCTTGCCAAAATCCTAGCAAATAGATTGATTTCCCTGATGCCTGCCCTGGCGCTAGCTGACCAAGCGGGCTTTATACCAGGCCGCAATACGACCTTCGGCATCCGAAGAATGTTTGGAATCATCGAGGCTCTTGACCCACCAGACCAAGCAATTGCAGTCCTGTCAGACGCAGAAAAGGCGTTCGATTTGGTGGAGTGGCCGTTTATGTTCCTGGTTCTCACCAGGATGGGGTTGGGGGCTCGCTTCATCAAGCTCGTCTCCCTCCTATACACCAATCCACAAGCTAATATCGTAGTGGGCTCGGCAAAATCATACCTAATAAACCTACAGCGTGGCACAAGACAAGGTTGTCCTCTTTCGGCACTAATATTCGCTCTGGTAATGGAGCCACTAGCCTCCAATCTGCGGGAACTCTGTCAACAGAGGGGTCTCATAATCGGCCCACACAAGCTCATAGTTTCTCTATACGCCGATGACGTGGCCCTATATATATGTGACCCAGATGTTAATCTGAACCCAGTCATGCGGGAAGTCATCAAATTTGGGGCGGCCTCCGGATTGAAAATTAATCATTCAAAATCAGTCGTCTTCCCCCTGACCCGAGACACAAAACAGTTTGCCGACGACTTCGGACTCACGTGGAGAACCGCCGGGGTTCGATATCTGGGGATCCAGCTGTCACTGGACCATCAAGTAGTGTTCCGGGATAACTATGAAGAGGTGCTCAAATCCCTGCACGACAAGGTCTCTCGCTGGAAGACACTCCCACTGACACTCTGGGGCAGAACCTCATTAGTCAAAATGGTAGTATTGCCAAAACTGCTGTACCTCTTCAACAATATACCGCTGTTACTACCACAAACCTTCTTGAAAAGGCTCAAAAGCTTGGTCCTTGAGTTACTCTGGGCTGGCAAAACAGCTAGAGTGGCATATACGATACTGACACTCCCCGTGTCCAGCGGCGGCCTGGCCCTCCCTGAACTTGAAAAATATTTTTGGGCAGCCCAGGCACAATACCTCAGCCACTGGTATGCAACGCAAACAATCCGCCCTCATGTACAGGTGGAACGAGCCCTGGCGACTCCCAACTTCCTGACTGTAGTGGTCTTCGCCCAGCTCCCCGTTCCCAATCGCACGATGAACGTGATGCTCACAACATACAAGATCTGGAGGACTGTGGCGAAGAAGTTGGGGGTGCGCACAAGGTACTCTCCCCTCTTGCCACTCAAATTTATCCCTGGAATCCCTCTGACATCAGAAAAAGTGTTTCACCAGTGGGTTGATAAACTGCATATACGATCCCTAGGGGACCTATTCACAGAAGAAGGTTTCATGACACCAGACCAAGCCAAACAGAAAGGGGGCAACACTGCGCTAGATGTGTTCCTCTACTTCCGAACTCGCGACACCCTGCAGACCCACCTGCCAGACTTCCCGCGTCAACTACCTACGTGGCAATTGTTGCACAATGTCATTCAAGCACAAGGAGACGGCAGGTTGGTGTCGCAAATATACAAAACTCTAACCACTGGAACACCCCCCGTCAACACTGGGGCAAAAAACAGATGGGAAAAAGCGCTAAACACAAATATACCAGAAGCAGATTGGAGCTACATATTGAATCAAACTCAGAAAATTGCACTTAATTCCCGGCTCAAACTTATTCATTTCAATTTCCTTCACCAAACATACTACACACCGGAAAAAGCTACCAAACACCATCCCGACATCCAGGCAGAGTGCAAGAGATGTGGAACCACAGCCGCGAGCTTTATACACATGGCATGGGAATGCCCCGAGGTAGCCCCCTTCTGGAACAGGGTGCTAGATACGTCAACGGCAATCCTGGGAGAAGCAATACAACCGAGATGCACGGCAGCCCTGCTGGGGATGACCAGACTGCTATCCGTTCCTTCGAGGAAACTGGCCGGTGTCCTACTAACACTAGTCCGCAGGAGAGTCGCCCTGGCATGGGGCCGCGGCCCCCCGCCATCCTACACAGCCTGGCGAAAGGATCTACTCTATTACCAGGATGTAGAGGCAGACTTCATTAAACTCCTTCCTCAGCACGCGCGCCCGCCTGACATCTGGGGCCCGCTGATAACTTTTCTGATAAATGAAGATGAAACCTCTTCAACAGACACTTCGGAGTCAGGCAACGCACCCTGATACAGTCTGAAGTCAGGCCAATAATCCCCAGTGCGCGGACCCAGTGGGGCGAACTGTTGCTCACCAGCATATCTGCCTTGAGGCGGCGTGGGGGCGGGTGGGGAGCATGGGGGGGGATGGAGGGGGTCTAAGTTAACGGCGCAAAGTTGATAATCCACCCTAATGGGGGTGTGTAACTGTTCGGTGTGTTAAATACCAAAAATAAAGGTTTTAAAAAAAAAAAATAAATTTAAAAAAAAGAAAAAGAGTGGCACATGGAGCCCCGAATTACCAATATGATGCACCTGTTGCATGGAGCAAAAGTATTTTCTAAGTTTGATTTAAATAAAGGACATCATCAGCTTGAACTACATCTGGACTTTGAGTATCACTGGTCAGGCTCTGGCGTGGCTGACTTCTTTCCTTTCTGACTGACCCTCCCAGGTCCAACTTGGGCCCTTCCTCTCTGCTATCTTCTTCTCTACCTGTGGTGTCCCCCATGGGTCTAACCTCTCTCCCTGGCTGTTCAACCAATACCTGGCACTCCTTGCCCACCGCATAGCCGCTCTCTGCCCCAACTTTCAGTGCTATGCGGATGACACCCAGCTCATTTTCAGACTGCCCTCGGCCTCCTCCTCTCCTTCTCTCATCTCTGATTGTCTGTCTGCTATCCAGGAGTGGTGTGCCGCCAATGACCTCTGCCTTAATGCTAGTAAGACTGAGATTCTCCTCATCGGCAAACCTGCTCCCTCCTTTCCGTTAGCTCTCTGGCCAGCCTCTCTTGGCCCTCTTCCTGCTCCCACCTGCAAGGCTAAAAACCTTGGGGTCATCTTCGACTCCACACTCTCCTTCTCTCCTCACATCTCTGATGTCTCTAAGAAGTCACACTACCAGCTGCACCTCCTCAGTGGTATTCTTCCTTTCCTCTCCTTCCCCCAGAAGCTCACTGTCTCCAGAGTCATGGTTCTCTCCAGGCTGGACTATTGCAACAGCCTCTTTCTAAGTCTGCCTGCTTCTACTCTCTGCCCTCTGCAACTCATCCAGAACAGGACTGCAAGACTTGTCCTTGGCCTCAAGCCCTGGGATCGTATCTCTCCAGGACTGAAATCGCTGCACTGGCTCTTAGTGGCTGCGAGGATTAAGTTCAAAACCCTCTGCATCGTCCACAAGGCCTTCTGGGGCCTGGGGCCTCAATACCTTCTACTCTCTCTTCCTAAATATCTTCCTTCTCGAGTCCTTCGCTAATCCACCTCCAACTCCCTCAGGGTCAGTCACTTCTCCAAGCAACGAGTTGGTGGTAGATCCCTTTCCTCGGCTGCTGCCTCCCTCTGGAACAGCCTCCCTTAAACTTGAGGATAACCATCTCCGGTTCTGCAAGCATCTCAAAACCTTTCTCTTTGCTTCTGCTTTTTCTCCTCCTCTCCTCTGCTGACCTCCTTGCTGTAACCGGACCTGCACTGGCTACCTGGACACCCTCTGATCTCGGGCCCAGGTCCCTCCCTCGCCAGCTTCACACACCTGCACCTGGCAACCCCTGCACTAGGGACTGTTTCTGTATCCCTACAGTCTCCCTACCAGCCCTTGACACCTGATGTTCGACACTTACCCTTGAACTTGCCACATGCTAGCCGTTACTTTACTTATTGTTATTATCTATTCGCATGTTCTGCACTGTCCCTGCCCCCTTCCCACGCATTTGTGCAATCTGAATGACACCTGGCCTAGTAAGATCGGCGTCTGTCCTCCCTTTGTTCCCCTCCCTTGCCTCGTCGCGCCTTGAAACACTTGTGTATAGACGCGTTATAAATGCCATATTATATCATTTCATATCATGTATAACCACTTTCTCCACAAACTTAGGGCTCTTCAGATGTAAATGTCTCAGTTTTGGGTTATTCTCCACTTCAGAGATCTTTCAGAATGAGATACACCAGGTCATCAAACACATTCCCCATTGCCTAAACTATAGAGATGACATTCTGATCTTTGGAGCGACACAAGAAGCCCAAAATGACATGCTGAGGAGGGTGTGCATGGAACTCGAAGATGCAAACCTGACCTTAAACGCTGACAAGTGCAAACTAAGCAAATCAACGCTCAAATTCTTTGGGCACATCTTTTCGCACAGAGGTCTACAACCAGATCCGGGCATGGTGCACGCGCTAGTAGAAGCTCCCACGCCAACATCGGTGTCTGCCATCAGATCATCCTTAGGCACGGCAAGTTATTGCACCATGTACACCCAAGATTTTACCTCAGTCAGCACACCCCTCCGTTTACTCACTGGCAAAGGGCAAGAATTTGCCTAGTCGGCTGACTGTGAAGAGGCTTTTCAAGAAATTAATAAATGGATCGCCTCTGCTTTGTGCATGGCCTACTACGACCCAGAACTAGAAACCGAACTAACAGTTGACGCCAGCCCCGTTTGCCTAGGGGCAATTTTAGCGCAAATAAAACCAGGCGCGTCACCATCCTCGGCAAGATGAGTAGTGGCCTATGCAAGCCGCAGCCCAGCTCCAACCGAGTGTGCCGACTCGCAACCAGAGAAAGAGAGCCCTGCTGTTGTATGGGCATTCAAACACTATCATTTGTTCCTATACGGTCGACCATTCACCATCCTAACATATCCCCAAGCCCTTACAACCATATAGGGCAAGCCAACAGCCAAGATGCCATCTCCCATCGCAAGATGGGGACTCAGTTTACAAGAATATTCATTTACCGTCATACATCAACCGGGCAAAGACAGCAATTCCACTGATTTTCTATCCAGATATCCTTTACCAGCCAAAGATGAACGACAGTCTATTAAGGCAAAACAATATTTAAATTACATTGTGAGCAATGCACTGCCAAAACCACTCATGCTACCGCAAATACTGGAAGGCACGAAGCATGACCAGGGAAATGCATAGCGTGTAAGGCAGTCGCTCCATACACTTTCCCTGAACCACTCAAAATGACAACGATGCCTCAGCAAGTTTGGGACAAGGTCACCATTGACATGTTTGGTCCGCTCTCCAGTGGCAAATACATACAAGTAGTAATGAATGAGATGTCCAGATTTACAGAAATACATCTGATCCATTCCACGAGTACTCAGTTGGTCATACCAGCGCTAGACAAGACTTTTGCCGACTACGAAATCACCAACATCATGAAGTCAGATAATGGACCCCCATTCAGCTGGTATGACTTTGCTGTGTTCGGGTAACACCTAGGGTTCCAGCACTGCAAATTCACACGCCTCTGGCTCCAAGCCAACGGAACAGTAGAGAGGTTCATGGCCATTCTGAAATGTGCTGTCCAAATGTGTTCGATCACTAAGGGATCTTTCATGCAGGCCATCTGTACACTACTCTTGGACTATAGGAACACCCCGCACAGCTCCACAGGGGTATGTCCATCAGCACTCATTTTGGTCATGTAGTGAGAACCACTATTCCCCACAATCCCAACAGCAAGACATCCAACAACAGTGCAGACAGGGCCAGAGCGAAGGATCAGGAAGGCAAACACAAAATGAAAGAGTACGCTAATCACAGAAGAAAGGCAAGGAACAGTGACTTTCAGATAGGAGATCAAGTGTCAGTGCATCAAGCACAAGACTCCAAGGAAACACCTGCCTTCAAACCAGAGCCAACAGTCCCACCGGCACTGTCACAAGAAACTCTTCATCTTCTGATCATTTGAAGGAGATCTGACTCATGAGAGAGAAGAGTCGCCAAACTGTGAGGACTCGTCTGATGCAAATGAGTTCATGGACGGTGTTGTGGACACAGACACTCTTCCGACCCAGCGAAGCCCATCCTGAAGGGTGATTCGCAAACCTGAAAGATGGACTGAAGAAATTAATTAAACGTCCCAGGTTGTTTGTTAAGCAAGGGGGAGATGTAATGTCCCCTTTCTATGCCCATCTGTTTCAGGACACAAAGACAGGCATCTCACCTGTCCCCTTTTTACTCCTGTTGTGGGTTGCAGCCCACCAAGCAAACTGAGAGGCGTGGTTACCGCTTAACGGGCAGTCTAGATGCTGTAATAGTGCTGTGTGAAAAAACAAATTGTTCAACTAGCCACTACAGGGGGGACATTAAATGATCCTTCTCTTAATAACACCCTATTTCCATTTCCAAATAGATCGTCAGGAATAGGCAATGCAAGTGATAGAAGCAGAATGTGCATGTACAAACATGTGAATGACTGGGAATTGAAAGGACAGTAGGGAAATACCCTGAGCAATGCACTGATTGTGATCGGTTTTCAGACAAGCCAGAGATGGATCAGTGAACGACCACAAGTGCAATACATAAGCTGTGTACGAGGTAGGGGCCTGCAATGGCACCCACAATTGCGATAATCGCAGTCTCTACTGCCCCAGTTACTTACACCGAGTGCACCAAATTCCAGACACAATCCGTGTAAATCAACCCGTTGCTCTGGGCAACGAATGGTGTTTCACAGTGTCATGGAGCACCTCTGCGGCCGTTCTGCTGCGATGCCCACACGTGGGTTTGCACTGCCTCAAGGGATTCAAATTGACAGATGTGGAGAAAAACGATGTCAACTTCCAGACATTTTCTCCGCATCAGGGCCCATCTGAATAAGGCTGTTACCTGTATATCGTTTCCTTTATAGTGCAACCTCATCCATTCCGTTGTCAGTTTCCGTGTCTGGACGTGGCGCATGTCCTAATTGTGATTGCTTCAGTGTGTCGTCTTCAGATCTGCATGACTCAGCACCTGCTGTAAATTGCCAAGTCACGTGGAATGCTAAAACGAAAACCCGAGAAGAAAGCCCGGGAGAGGCTCATGGGACGGCAAGGAGATGTGCCCCGGGAATATCGTAAAGGCTCAACTTTAGACTGCCCTTTGACCTCACCCGACCCGACTGAAACAATAGTATGTCCAGGTACACGAAATGACCAAGCCTGGTCAGTTGCTGCCAAATTAACGAGCCATGTCATTTTAAGGTTTTCAGTTCAAACACGAGGCAGCCAAGCAGAAAATGAGTTTGTGATAATTAAGGGACCTTTTGCCATTTGTCAAAGTCATTTGCAGTTCCTCCCATGTTGGCCGGACCTTCAGAAGAAAAGAAGCGCAGCTCTGCCCCTGTGGACATTAGGCCAAGATACGTTTTCTCGTGCACAGCTCTCTATCGTGTCCCTGTTGGGTCCTAAACATATTTGAGCGTTGTCTGCCCTAAGAGTTTTCCTGGCAGAAGATACCGACTGCATCCTGCTTAAAACTTTGCGAAACGTTTACAGCTAAACAGGCACCTTAAGCATCGTCCGCTCAGCGACCAGTTAGTGCTACGTGGGAATGCTTTCGTTTTAAAGGGCGTCAGGGTTACATCTGCAAATCAATTGTTCACGCCCAATTAAAAAGTGCACCAGGGCAGACGGGATCCTCTCCCACTTATTGTGGGCGAGGGAAATGAAATGGAGTGCAGCCAGCGCATACATGTATGGCCGTTGAAGAGAGGCACAGGTGAAAACAGCCAGACAGAGCAGAGGACAGACAGACAGGGCAGAGGACAGGCAGACATGGCAGAGGACTGGCAGAGGACAGCCAGACATGGCAGAGGAGAGGCAGACAGGGCAGAGGACAGCCAGACAGAGGCAGAGGGAAAGATACCCTTGAAATGGCTTTTGTTGGCTAGCATGGTTACCTTTCCTGATAACTATGTGCTCAGGGCCGGAGCCAACCTCAACATTCTCAGGGGGCCAGGGAGAGTTTTGAAAGCAGGTACTGAGTGGGGCCATTAAACCCATTGCACTGTTGGCCACACTCCATTCCTTTGAGCCAAGGAGGCTGAACAACTATTTCAACTACCTTTGGCGGATTAGATGCATCTTTCACCCCATTCCCGGGCTGTTTATTTCAAAAAGATGCTAATCATTGGGCAGTGGTCTTTATACTTTTTCATGCCAAGATCCCCTTGAAGAATTTGTTTTACGGGTGGGCCCTCTCACCTATCCATAGTCATGGGGTTAAGGAGGTACAAGCTATCGGTGATGGCATGCCAAATGTCACCTTCACCCACTCTAAAGCATACCACTAAACATTAAAGGGGAGGATAAGCTTGGCTGCTTTCAAAGGGTATCCCGTTGAGGTCAAGATGACCTTTGGTTTGGTAGGAGGTTGAAAATGCCTACCAAGGACGCCACGAGAATTGAAAAGTATCCTTCTGCTGCAGAAGGAATGAAGAGGGGTCGAAGCCGCTCATGAGACCAATTGCCTCAGATTGTTTCATTGCAGGTGGAGCATATGTTTCTAATTTAAAAGATTCGAAGACTGACTACTGAGGATGGAATGTACACAGTATGGATCAGGCTCACTCAGAACATATGTCTTTTTCGTTTTGGATTCTTAATTAGCACTGCCTTCTTTTCTCCCTCATCACTCGCCTTCCCATGCTTTCTCCACTATGTCTAAACTCTTCACACTTCCTCCTCTGTTTTTTCTATCCCTCCCCTGTTCTGCCACACTTCCCTCTCTGCCTCTTTCAGATGTCCTTTCTGTACTCGTACCCACTCTTTCATACTCCCTCTTGTGTTCTCATATTCCCTATTGCAATTTGATCACTTTATGCCTTCATTCACTTACTATATAGTATCATCAGTCTTTGTCACACCTTCCTGTTTCTTCTCTTTTCACTCCTTTTTCTCCCATTCTGACTTTACAATTTGTTTAGTGTCTTCGCTTTACCTCTACAATTCTCTCTGCTCTGCCTTTCATTCAGTCTCTTGGTCCTCCCTCCAGTCCATTTTGTCTTGTCACTCACTTTTTATTTTGTTAATTTTCTCGGATCCTCCTACCTCACATTCACTTTCTAACCCTCTTTCATTCCATTTTGTTCATTCTCTACTCTCCCTCCCAATCTGTGTCTCCTTTCGCCTCCTTTTTGTCTGCTCTATTTTCACCACCTGTATTGTATTCTGTCTCTCTTGCTACCCTTCTCCAGATCACTGAAGTTGGTCCATGCCATCCAAGAGGAAGTTTTGCTTTTTCCTTTCCAGCAAGACTAAAGGTCCCAGTACGCAAAGAATAAAACCTAGACTGGATGGCCAAGTTTGTGTCTCTCCCTCTCCATCTCTCTCTCTCTCACTCTCTCCCT
Organism: Ambystoma mexicanum; assembly: GCF_040938575.1. Taxonomy (NCBI): domain Eukaryota; kingdom Metazoa; phylum Chordata; class Amphibia; order Caudata; family Ambystomatidae; genus Ambystoma; species Ambystoma mexicanum. The sequence continues at coordinate 641,740,105 of NC_090935.1, forward strand.
CCCTCTTACTCTCCCTCTCCTCCTCCCTTTTCCACTCCCGCTCCCTACCCCTCTCCTTCTACTTCTCTCTCTCCCTCTTCCCCTCCTTTTACTGCTCTTTCTCCCCCTCTCCCTCCGCCCTCTCTATCTCCGTCCCTCTCCCCCTCTCCCCCTCTTCCCCTTTCCCCCTCTCTCTCTCTCTCTCTCTATCTCTTTCTTTCCCTTCCCCTTTGTCTCCACTCTAAGTGTCACTCTCTCTCACCTCCACTCATTTAATATCTTGCTTCTCTAACACTCAGTGGTGGATCCAGGTTTTTAAAAGGGTTCTGCGTCCTTTCAAGATTGGAGCTCTGGGACCAAGGCATGTGTGAGAAAATGATGGATACGAGGAAGGGGGCATAGATTTAATAAGCAAACTGCTGCATTGAATTGTGCTGAACTGTACCATCCAGCTGTAGGATAGATTTTGAAAGTACACATTTGGCAGTAGCGCCTTGATTCCAACATGTGGTGAACCAGCTGTAGTCCCTGTCGCCATGTTAGTGTAATGGTGAGAAAGCCAAGTGGGGCTCAGACGAGCCAGAGCCAAGTGGCTCACTTTATTTCAAGGCAGTACCTGGGCAAAACAAAAGCCGAGCCATGACCAGCATTTAGACCGCTGATGCAATGTTATACTTTGACCATCATTCTTTTTTTCAGATCAATTCTGGGAGTTGGGGTTGGTATTCCAACACATTTTGGATTAGCTCAGCTTTCTTTCCTTTAGCACTGAGGCATTTATATTTACACATTTCTTTGAGTTTTTCAACAGTAAGATTATTAAGATCTTCTGCCTTATATCTTTCCATAGTGGACATGGTTTAGTACTTTACAGTATAGTAACTAGCCTTGAGGACAGATTCTTTGAACACAATACAACCAGGAGTCAATGTAATCCAACCTACACAGATCCCACCAGCTCTAACACCAGTGTTAGGAGAGTTTTCCTATAGTAAATCGTGAGAAAAGACTTCATAAAAACTATCCCAATGGTTTATAGATCGCCAACTCTTAGTATCAGTCTGTACTACTCATGGAACCTTGGTAGAGTGGCATCCCAGTCACAGATTTATTCAGCTCTTCTGGTCAGTCTCCGGTTTTGGCACCTTTTCTGCAGCACCAACAAAGGACACGATTCACCTGATCAATCTTCTCCGATTCCTGGAGTCCAGCACTCTGGTGAGGGGACCTAAATGAGTTGTATTGTGTCCCTGGTGGTTCACCTGGAGCTCTGCAAAGACTTGGATGTATTCAGCCTTTCTAAGATGATGCACTTCAGTTGAGTCAGAGGTCTCCTGTTATTCCCGGTCCGCAGCTCTGGAGAGGCACAGAACCTCGAGAAAGTCGCTGTGATTGGAGTTCATCTCAGGACTGGTTGTTCCCACCAGACAAAGGGAAGGGGTCGTACTCTATGGCGCTCCTCTGTCATATAGAAAACGGGGTCAGGACAGCAGTGGTCGCTTCACAGTGTTGCAAAGGGTCTGCAGGCCTCTCTGGTCATCTTCGTCTTTGGTTACTTCAGTTTCCATTGGTTGAATTGCCTTTCACCTCAGGAACGTCACCTTTTATTCAGTTTCAGCACACACTCTGCAATCTCTCTCAGCAGTTTACAGAAAGGGGTGGGTGGCTGTCCAATCAGGACAGTCATAACCCCAGTGGGAGCTGGTTCCATTCAGGCACTCAGGCAGACAAAGAGCAGGGGATTGAAAAACTCCTCCCCCACTTCCTGCCTGCCCAGACACATTGGAGCCTAGGCGGGGACACCAAGGGTTCCCGCCACAGACAAAACACACACACAGACCTCCGCCTCCCAGAAGGGCTAACAAAGAACAAGCACACAAGAAAAGCAAACCAAGAAAGGAGCCACCAAGTTAGTACTTGGGTGATCCTATTGTGCATAACCGAGACTCTGAACACAGTCTGCGGTAAATAATAACACAATAGTTGGTAGAACACGTCCACTGCCACAAGCCATAACTAGAGGGTTGTCTATGTGACCAAAATGTCAAAGGAGCAGAGAGAAGGCGGATACTAAGTATCCTCTTGGCACTCCACATAAGGTGGTGTGTGCCAATCTCTCAGAATATAAAGATTTAGGAGAGATATAAATTATCTCTCTATCCTTATGAACAGTAGAAAGTAAGGCTAAGGAAAGAATCTCAAAGGAGAACCGAAAGGTTTCCCCGCAACACTGCCCAGTAGGAGCTGTGTGCTGCAAAAGTGAAGTACAGGTGCTTTAAAAGTGATATGTAGGAAAGTAGACTCCATAGTACAGGTAAAACACAAAGACAGAGCCCATAAGAATGAATGAGTGGAAAAGGCTCCACTCATTCAGGATAGAACGAGAAAGGTCCAGACGTCCAGCAAAAAGTGCTGGGGGTCTCAATAGGAGAGGGGATGAAGCATAACAATGATAAATATCCCTTTTTAATTCACTGCAGAGGCAGGGAGCTACTCCAGCTTGGTCTGCCCATCAAAAGGAAAAGAAAGACCCCTAAATAGTGTAGCTTTTCAAACTGTTGGTCCCACCCCCACAATCATTGCCAGTACTTCTCTCTGACCCCCCACCCCCAGCCTTCCACCACCCTCTGCCGCAGACTTTGAGAGAAGGGCTGATCGGTCCAATCTACCTGACCTTTCCCCCTGCAGAACCCTTCCTCACAGGGATTCCCCTGCCCATTCCAGCTACCACTACAACCTCTGCACTATTCCTGTAGTGCCCTGGGTGTGTCCTCTATGTACAGCGCTCTGCTGCTTCCCAGCTGGATTTGCACTTTGTAAATCCCACACATAGATACATACAAAAGTGAAGCCTACGACACGCGCCTGATACACGCTTGTGACATGGACACTGTTAAAAGATAATTTTAGCAACCATTCTCCAAGATAAAAGCCACTAATAGATGACAATTAAGATGCATGTCTGATAATTATGACTACAAATGGTGCTTGATGTGGGCATTTGTTCTGTTCTCTAATCAAACCCCAATTGTTAAACTGTTATCTTCATCTAAATTATCTCTGCAAGTTTGACCCTAAAAGGTGTTTGTGGAACTTCACACTTTCTTTACATCATGCATGGTAGTAATCTTCATGCTTTTGTCAAACACTGACTAAAGGCCAGTGACCTTATCACACATTTTTATTTATTACCTCCCAACTCACCTGCAGTTGTCACACAGCCTGCACTTAGTTCACACCCATGGCAAGCCCCATTGCCCTCACTATATTTCAGTGGGCTCTCACCCGCTTAAAACAAAAACACTGGATTATACCTTCTTCGGAGTCTCAGTAGGTTGAGAGGTATGTTCATTTTTTTGTGGGCTTGAAAGTACAGTTTCAAAAACAAGAAGACAGTTTTTAGTCTCTGATTAATTTCCGTTATGACATATGTATTCTTCTATTCTGGAAGGGGGACTTAAACTGCAATCGCCTTTATTTTTCTTAACGTCTTTCTACAAGGATTTATGTGTACATTAACCTGGTTTATTTTGTGATTTGTGCACTTATCAAGTCATCGCCTTAAAGCAGAGTATAATTTTATCCTGTGGAACCCAAACGTGAAGACATATCTATACCAACTGGAGCTGAGACGATATGTGCTAAATTGTGATCTGGCCTCCAATACTGCCTTCAGCGCTTAACTAAAATATGTGATCCTGGGTAAATCATTACCTGCCAAAATCGGGAGTTCCTAAAAGAAAAGTGTTTTATTTCACAGTGCCCAATAATGTACAGCTTTATTAGGGTTTAATGGTCTATACTAGTATTGCTCTTTATAAAAATGACTATAGTGAGCATTTATATACGCATAACAGTTATTTGTCTACTGGTGCCCTCAATCTAACTTTTTGACACCTCATTAACCTATCTAGTATAAAAGACTGAGTTTACTCCCACTGATGCTATTTTCTGAGATGTCACCTACAGCATTGTACATGGCCATAGGTGGGCAACATAGGTGGGGAGGCAGGTATAGATTGTGTGTTCTGGTTTATATATATATACACTTAAAGGCACAGGCTAAATGAATCCTTAGTTATTAGCATAATTGTTTTTTTTTCTGAAAAAGCTAGCAGTTTAATTGGGAATGTGGGATCTATGTGGCTTTTGGCATTCAGCTACTAAATGTCCCATCTCAACTTTGACTACCCTAACTCTACACAATCATCTTTGGCTATTTACTGCATGACAAAAAACAAATACACAGTAAGGCTGCCAGCCCACCCCCTACTGTGCCTGAAGCACCCGACAACTTTTCAAACCTTTGAAGGTACTCAGGGAGCTTGACACGCTGCATTTCGAATACTCTACCAGAGCCGAGCTGCAACTATCAGCTTTGTTGCCATGGCCACACTGTGAGAAGGGTCCCGTGGGCCGCAGTTTGACGACCACTTTAGGGGGTCTATTTATACTGCCAGGGAAGGCTTTTGTCCTCTCTCCCACTGTATGTTTGCTATTGCGGCTGATGTCATAAGGTGAGAAACTGGACAGGCTCTTGCGGTTGGAGTTAGGGTCTGGGTATCACATGAGAGAAATCCCTTCTGCCTCAAAGTGGGAGGGGTTAAGTCCTCCCAAGCGCTAACCTGGCGCGGCGCCACCCATCTCTATGCTATACCTGTACTGCAGGTCGGGCTAAAGGACAACACAGTTAAAAAGCTTCACAATCGAAGCAGTAAGGAGCGTGATGTGCGAGTGGCTAACCTTGGGTTTGGTGGACCCGGGCCAGTGAAGGGTGTGTCTGCTCCTGAGCTGGTGGACCTTGCCTTGGTTGAAACCTTGTTGATGTTTGCTGGTGTGTGCTATGGCAGGTACGTTTAAGGCGTTTGATTACTGTTGTATTTCTTGTATGGAACATCAGTTTCATCCTTTGAAAACATTTAGCAGTTTAAGCAATTAGTTCTGTTTTTCTATATGTAATGCATAAAATGTCTTGAAAACTCTTAAACAGAAAATCAACAATTATGCAAAAGAAAGCACACAACCCCACACATGAGATACTTTCCAAATTTGGTAAACTTTCTATTCAGTAGTGGAAAAAAAAGTCACTATAGTGTCTTGACTGGAAATGCACACTTTGGACCACATATAACTTTGCAGGCCACAAGAAGGAGAGCGCAGAATAGGTTTTGGACAAGGGTTGGAGGATATTGGTTAATGTAAGAGCAACCACCAAAGGTTTTGGGGATAATGATGATGATGTGACTCCACAAACTTAGTGGTGGGGAAAGCAATATGTGGGCTACCCGATATCCGCCACCTGAGATCTTGACAAGATAGAGTCGCCTGTCCCCCGTGACCTTCAATCCTTACAATGAACTGCTTGGAACCCTCCTTGCTCCAGACAACATCCACATTCCCCAATACACAGATTACACAAAACCTTGAGATATCTTCCATCAAACACATCCACAGGCTCAAGGTCTGCCTCGCATTGATCCAGTCCTGGATGTCCAGTGTTTACCTGAAGTTCAACCCCTCCAAGACTGAATTCTGACTAGTGACCAACAACACCCTGACATCCAGACCTGGTTCTCTGCTTTGAAACTTGAGGGATTCACACCCCAGCTGATCAACTGCGCCTAGTCCCTTGGGTTCAACATCAACAGACACCTCAGGTTCAAACAGCACGTAGCAATGAAGACACAAACAGCCTGTTACCAACTTTCTCTCCTGTGGAAAATCAAGCCCTTCATCACAGAAAACAACTTCAGATCTGCTGTGCAAGCCTTGGTCCTCTCTCACCTGGATGGTAGCAATGCCCTTATAGAAGGTCTTCTGGCGACTACTCTTGCCACCCTGAAGCGTGTCTTGCATGTAGCTGCAAGACCCATTAAAGGACTCTGCAAGTTCGACCACATCACCCGACCCTCTTTGAACTACACTGGTTCCCACTGTAAGTCTGTGTTATCTTCAAATCATCTACAAGGCTGCCATTCTTTAAGTCCCAAAGCTACCTCACTGAGCAACACAGCATCTCCGAGGCCTGCGATTCACCAGAAGTAGGGAAATGTGCAGACTTGAATTACGATGGTGCTGGAAGGAAAGAACCAGAAGAAAGGCCTACTCTGTCAACATCAGACTTGCCCCATCTCTTCTACAGTTCAGAAAAGAAGGCAAGGCCATCATCTTCAAGCAATTACTCCTGCTTAAAGCCTATGTCCACACACCCTGCACTCCCCACATTACCTGACACTCAGTGATGTGCTCCGCACTGTCTCCCCCCCTGATTGCTTGTAGACCACTTGCTGCCAATTGCACACCCACACCCTCCCGTTAGCTCCCTGTTCCTTTTTTCTCTGTTTCCCTCACTGTTCTTCCCCCTATAACTGTAAACTGCTCTGTTGCCTCCCCGAAGCCAGGTCTGCACTCAATAAATACCCTTATTATAATAATACAAATGATAGAGTAAGGTCAGAAATGCATAGGCAGACAGGGAATAGGGAAGCAAATACTTAATGGCTGGAATGCTGGCCAGAATGCATTATCCATGCAAATCAATGTGAACACAAAATTGAACACTGAACCCCAGAAAGAACAACCACAAAAACGTTTTAAAAAAATATTTTTATTACGTTTTAGCATTCTAAAAATAGCATAACAGAACACCAATACACAGTTGAAGTTAATTTTACGGTTCCATCCATTTGCAGTTCACATACTCCTCCTATCACCCCCCCTACCCTTCCTTTCTAAGCCCAAGTCCCGTCCCACTGTCACGCAATGCATCGGTTTGGCTACTATCCCTCAACCACCTCCATATCCCCCATATCTTCTGTACTTCCCTTGCCGACCTTCTATTCCTGTAGGTGATCTCTTCCATGCTATGACAATATTCCATCCCCCCTCTTCCAGCTCTCGTGTGTGAGCATGTCCTCGGATCCCAATTTTGCAGCCAAATCTCTTTTAACTACAATTGTTGCTTTGTCGATCCGTTTTTCATCCTCTCCGTTCCCATCAAACTCCCCCTTTATATGTAATATCAACATTTTGGGGTCCTTCGGGACCTCGTGCCACAATATCCTTGACAGTTTATGCAGTACCCTAAACTGAGACCATCAAGCATTCCCATAGCAGATGGAAGAACGTACCATTTCCCCCTCACACTTGAGACATCTCTCATCCTCTACCCTTTCCATCTTGTATAGTCTGTCTCTGGCATATCATATTCTGTGTAATATTTCATATTGTATTAGCCTCATCCTTGACGATATATTTACCTCCCTTGATGCAACCAATGCTTCTACCCATTCTTCTTCCTCTAATGCCCCAATGTCCCTTTCCCACTTGGCTTTCAGTGTTGTCAGGGGGGCAATGTATTGCTATTAATAACCTGGTGCAATATGACTATACCTTTCTCCCCCAGTTTCACGTGGAGGAAGTTAAATTCGATGGGCTGTGTTCTGGTAAGTCATATTTTCCCCCGAATTGGGCCGTCATAGCATGTGTCAGTCTCATATATGTGTAAATGTTGGCGTACACCAGTCCGTACTTATTCCGCAGGGTCTGAAATGGTAGCAGTCCTTTCTCATCCACCACATCACCCACTCTGTTTATTCCCTTCTCCCGCGAGCTGAACTGGTTCCCAAGTTTAATGACTTCTTTAATACCACGGTTGTCCCATATTGGGTACATCTTGGTGACTTTCCCCTTTCACCACATGTTTCTCATGACTTCCTCTTGTATTTTCACCAATCTCTTTGCCGCTGGGGGATGGTGTTCCCATCCGGGTCTCCCATATATAATCTTTATTGGGTCTCTCCCTCCCATATTGACCAGTTCTAGTCTAGTGTGAGACGGGTTCCTCCCCCCAAACACCCATCCATTTGCCACCACCAGGTGAGCTGCCCAGTAGTATATCTTAATATCTGGAAGTTCCCCCCCACACCCTTTCTCAAACCGATCTTGTCAATGTTTTCAGTGCAATCAATGGGATCTGCACCTAAGATCTCCCTGATTATCACCTCAATTCCCTCAAATCGGTATCTGATATTTTTACTGGGGTGTTTTGTAAGACTTATAGTAGTCAGGGGAAAGCCAACATCTTCAATAAGTTTACTCTTCCCAACAAAGTTATCGGCAGGGTAGCCCAGTGTTTGGCGTCCTCTTGGAGTCTGCAGATTATTGGTTCCTGCTTGTTTTTGAGGAACCACGCGTCTTCCCTGTGCACCTTTATGCCTAGGTATTTGAACCCTTTGTACCCCACTTGGAAGGGACAGTTCTGTGGTATTTTCTCTTCTCCCCCTTGCATCAGCATTACCACTGATTTATCCAGGGACGTCATTTGGGGGAAGCCAGGGGTCGCAGTTGCGACCCCTGAAGTCTCCCTTGCTACCCCTGTGGTCTCCCTTGCCAGCCCTACAAAAAAATGAAAAAGACATCTTTTGTTTTTAATATGTAAGCTCATTGTTATGTGGCTCTTTGTTTCTGGAGTGGCTAGCTTTCTTGGTCAGGCCTCTTAAAAAACAGGGGGTTTCACAAGTGTAACACTTTTAGCAGTGACCCTAAATAAGAAATAATAGGAATAACAAATAATTTGTCTTTCTGGAATTCTATACAGTAATTGCTAGATTCATTAAAGGTTTATTTCATGCACGTTTTAGGGGGTGAGTCACTGATTTAGACTGTTCTGAAACACTTCAACTCAGCCTTTCATCCTTCTGAGGTCGATAAATGAGTACCAATACAGGTTGGGTGATATGGTTGGTATATATGTTCGGTATAAAGCACTTAAGTGTAAGTGTGATATAATAACATATCATTTATTTGGCCTTGAACGTCTGCTTGCATTCACAGTAATTTTGTATGTCGGCCTATAGATACATATGGTGATACATTCTTGTATCAAATGTATATCACATTATGTTGATATCGTAACCTTTTTATTCGTAGTGTACTTAGGAACAATGCTATGTGATGGTACTTCCTGTTTTGTCAACTGGTTAAAGGTTGTGCTCCATCGCTTCCAGTGATGTTACTTTGGGATGGCATCAAATGACTTCACTTCCTGTAATGTCATCAGAGGTCAAGGGTCGTGTGATGTCACTTCCGCTACCCCTGGCATTTTGGTGAAATGACGTCCCTGGTTATCCCAATTCATTTTGAGTCTGTTGTACGTGCCAAAAAGAGTTTCTATTACTCTTCCGCCGGATCTTTTGGGTTCCAACAACCGCAACACTTAAAAACAAATCAGCACAACTTTAGCGACAGGTTTGAATAAAACTGCACATGATCAACACTGGAACAGAGTACACTGAGTTCTATCCATGTACAAACAGTACGGCTACAAAATAGCAAATGGATTTCCCGCTTTTACTTCACTTTTCCATGTCTGTTTTACATCAACAAAATGAGCCGTCAGGTTATTTTTTTCACCAAACTAGTGCAGCAAATACGATTTGCAAAAAATGTTCTCCGTCTCTCCTCAATTATGAACACTTTTTAAAGGTATGACTGAAAATTTACTTGGCAATTCCTTTTGAACAGTTTTATCTTTTCAGAAGCAACTCAGCTCCTGTATTGGCTGCTCTGCTTTCCCCAGCAGGGCTCTTTAACTCGCCAAGCTCAGGATAAGGCCAGAGCTAGGCAAGCTGGCTCCTGGCGGTATGGAAATCACACTGGCACCCTGAATTATCTGGGGTACAAGGTACTGAAAAACCTAGGTTGACTTTTAGTTTTTGGGGAATGACAGGTTTCATCCCCACAAAATAACAATGTATTTACATTCTACGTGACTCCTGACCTGCCCCCACCTCCCAAACCCACTGGGGTCATGCCGACCCACGCTCCTGTGCAGGAGCAGCGATTAATAATTAGGAGCTTGGCCTGAGTCCCGCGCAAGGCGCTCTTCAAGCACACACTTTTACAGGCACACCTTTTTAGGTGTATGCCACACTCTAGAGAGGGCCACAACATGTTCACACGAAGACTAAGCAGTTCCAAAGCCCAAGGATGCAGCCTCACATATCCAAGCCAGTGTGCAGCACAACAGAAACACACAAGTGCACAGCCACTCAATGAACACGGGGAGAAACCTCTAAATGTAGTTAGAAGTAATGCACCTGAACTAAATCACAGAAATTAATCACACAACGGGAGTCTAATAAAGCGAGCGTAGTGCCACCGATTAACAGGCAAAGGTTACTGGGGTCCTGGGTCCAACATACCTTCAGCTATCCCTCCCCAAATACCTCCCCTCTTGAGCTCTTCGCTCCTCTATCTCTAACTCCCTCAGGGTCAGTCGTCTTTCAAAGAAACGAGCTGGGGGTAGGTCTCTCTCTCGGCTGTGGCCTCCCTCTGGAATAGCCTCCCTGCCACCCTAAAACTTGAGGCGAACTATCTCTGGTTCCAGAAGCACCTCAAGACCCTCCTCTTCGCTTCTACTTTCGCTCCCCCATTCCGCTGCTGGTCTGTTCTGTCTTGGCACTGTGCACCTGGCCACCCTCTGTCCCCTGGGCCCAGGTACCTTCTCATCCTGCCACTCTCCTGCACTGCCTCCTGGCCAGCCCTTGCACTGGGGACTTGTATCTGTACCCATGCAGTCCCCCACTGCCCCCATTTTTCATCTTTTCCGCACTTATCAGACTTACCCAGTCTGCTGCCATAAACACAGCACTTGCCACCTGCTGGCTGCATTACCACTGTTTATTGCCTCTATTATCTATTTATTTTTATTTATCATTATTTATCTGTTCTCGGCTGCTGCGCACTTTCCACTCTTCCCCCTTCCATGCACTTTTCCCTTTTCCCTTTCCCATGCACTTGCGCATTCTCAATGTCACTGCGCCTAGTAAGATCGTTGTTGTGTTCTCCCGTTCCCCTCACTTGCCTTGCCACGCTCTGAAACACTTGTGTACGAGCGCAATACAAATAAAATATCAAATCATATCACTGCTCCAGGTTTAAGCAAAGAACATGAATCAAAACAGAAGCATGTTTATGCAATAGCTGAGTAATGCAGCTTTAATAGATGGATTTCTGCAGTGATAAACTATAGGCTGCAGAGATCAAATAAATCTTCAGCACACCAGAGGAGTGGCAAATGGCAGGGGAAGACCAGACCAGGTGTTAGACAGCCCAGAGGTGCTGCAAAAAAGGGGGGAATTGCCCAGGGCCTGGAGGATACTTACACGCATTGATTCCTGGAAGCTCTGAGTAGCTTCCACATGGAGCAGAGTGCTTACATGAAGTCTGGGGGCCAGAGCACCTTCAGAGATCCTTGCAATGACAGGATGGAAAGCAGCAAAGCTGCACACAGAAGCACTTATGGCTTGAAGGGTGGGCAGGCTTTCAGCAGCAGAGGAACAGGCATCAGGCAGGTCTGACAGGAGCATTCAGGCTGGCACAAAGACTCAACAGATGCTCTCCAGGGAAAAGGGTGCCAAATCCAGGAGCTTAGGGCTAAAAGTAGCCAAGGGGATAGACCATATGACAGTGGTGGTGAGAGGCTACCAGGACAGAGCCACTGCCTATGAAGAGGTAACAGCAGCAGTTCTATACATAATATATTCCCAACTGGATAATACATATACAAAAAACATTCCTAATATTAAAATGACCAAATGAAATAAATAACTAACAAAATTACATAACAGTTTCTGTGTCCAGAAAATGAAATAAATGAATGCACATTCCATAATGTGTTTAATTGACATCCTGCAGCTAGGCGCAGATGGGCCGTTTCTTCCAGAGAGGGGAAGGTGGCCAGGAACCTTCTCCTAATTAAATAGAAATGGAGAGTAAAAAAAGTAGTAACATTTTCCAAGTCTGGCAAACAGGATCTGGAGGATGGGCTGGGCAGCAAAGCTGTCGTACTGGAAAATTCCAGTAAATTGAAATCAATGTAGTCAATCAGTATAAAATGGTGTGTGTCCATAGAAATCAATGTTATTTACAAGCACATTTTATATGAAAGTTTTGATTTGAGCCAAAATCAGTTACAAATCTATTTATTTATTTATTTACTTGTATAGCGCCTCTGGGCCCATGGGCATCTGGGCGCATAATGAGGATGAGGTGGTTACATACATTACACAAATAACAGTTCTTTGAGGAGCATATATACAGATTAAAGCAATTTGTAAATAGGTATACACAGATATATAGTTACCATTAACATGAATGCACTATACACGGGTATATATACGGAGTTACAGATACACCATTACATCAGAAGCAGGACTATGTTAATGGAGTAGGACATGCAGCAAGGGAGTTGTCTTTGTCAAAGAGCCATTTCTTGACTTTATGCTTGAAGGAGTGGAAGGAGGACACAGCTCTCAGTGTGTTAGGGAGGGTGTTTCATAATTTGGTTGCCAGGTCTGGGAAGCTGACCCCCTGCTTTTTGTTGCTTAAATGTTGGTATGCGCAGATAATGTATTTGGGTAGATCTCATAGGTCGTGTGGATGTGTGAGCTAAGACACGGTTTGATAAGTAATCAGGTGAACAGTTAGATTGGCACTTATAAGTCAGGGTGAGTGTTTTCAATGCTATTCTTTGATTGATAGGGACCCCCCGGAGATTGCGTCTGGTATCAGATATGTGAGATTTCCAAGAGATGTTGAGGACAGCCATGATGGCGTTATTTTGGGTTATCTGTAATTTGTTGATGTTCCTGATACATATTCTTTCAATCTTTTCTGTTCGAGGGGCCACCTGCACCCAGAGCAGGCCTTATTTTTCTACAAGTCACAAAGTGCAAATGCATGACTGCTCAAAAATCTACCTGCGTAGGGTCTGCGGGTCATGGGCCCAGGTGTCATTTTTTGCACTGGCCTCTTTTTGAGGGTGTTACATAATGGACATTATGACTCTAACAAAATCCCAAACTGCCAACCTCCCAGGTAACCGCAAAACATCAGTTGAAGGTAATTTATGGTTACAGCTTAAAAATAAATCCTCACTAAAATATGTAATTTATGGGCAGCTAAGCAATCTTGTCCTCATTTTCATGAACTGTTCATGTTCTCAAAAAGGACATAGCTGATGACTTCACCAAAGACAAAATCAATGACATCACTGCAGCCTGTTGGTACTCACACACATTAAGTACTCTTGCCCACAGCACTCGAAAACACAGCAAATGGGCCTAGAATCAGCAAGGTCATTGCCTGCAGTCATGTCTTGATGGTACTGTGCACAGAATCCACAGGTCCTAGCACGTACTCAGGCCCTGAAGGTAATGTTCACAGCTTGAGTATTGTGCATATTGTGTCCAGAGTATACAGTGTAGGCTTGAGTTCCCTTACCCTGTGCATTCACCTACACAATGCACAGCATCGGCTTTCACCTCCTTCACTTCCGAGTCAGCTGGGCAATTCCAGATGTTTTCTCTCTGGGGTCTGTCAGTTTTTGGTAACACCTAATGTAAAAACTTCACTGGAGCACATCTCAAGCCCTGCTTTGATCATTGTAACCTGCCTCTCCAGGAATCACAAATTGTATCCCAACCCATCATTCCTTTCTTACTTGTACACTGATTTCATGCGTATAGACCGTTCTCCCCCTTTGACCCTTTCCCCTCATCTGCTTTACTTTTCTAGTCCCTCACAGACTAATGTCTGGATGCCCCTGCTGGGTGGCAGGAGGGGGTACACTACACCATTCTCGAGACAAGCCTCAGCACTGTTAGACAACTACAGTGGGGATTGGAGCATTATAAAAAAACAGTTAACATCATTTACCATTTCTTCAGTGCACTACCCCAGAACCAGTATTCAATGTGTATGGCTGTAGGTCGTGGTATGTGGTACTGCACACCATATATGGCCTGTGGTCATGCTCCATTAACAAACCCCCTGAGAGCAGTGACCAAAAGGACATGGTTTGAAGGCATGGCCTTTGGGTAATGCAGGGAGGCCAGGACGTGTGGTCAATTCCCATATGAAGTACTTCACACAACAGTATTGCAGGAGATAGCCCCTGGCCATGTTCTGTGAGTACTCTGCACCATATATGTCACTTAGTGATATTGCTAAGGTCATCTGTGTTCTCATGGAAGATGTCATACATGATTTCATCTTTGATGTAGTGTGAGGTAACGAGCAGTGCATGATGGTTAATCGTTTTTAGCTACACAACACACAATTTAGTATTTGTAAATATTTGCACAGAATGTATGCATGTTTAAGGTGGTGTACTATTTCATATTACTAGAGAAGCTTCATGTCCCATAGCCAAAGCGAATGTCTTGAGTTTTGCATTTATATGCTTGGGCCGTGTATTTTGTGCAGTTTGCACAGGACGCAACTGATGGATGTTCCTTATACGGGCCACGACCATGGCGATATGTGCTGTACATAGTAGATTGTGAATGGTCCTACTGGAGAATCATAGCTTCACTTACATAAAGATGTTTGAAAATGTGTTTGGTTGTGCATTTATTTTATTTTGTATCGATTTTATATGTGCCCACCCTGCTCACCACCAGCAGCAGAGCATGAACACGAATATACAGGAACACACATTCAAAGCTCCTCAATATCATACATTTATAAAAGCACACAAATCACAATATAAGAATTTAACAAATTAAAAGATATTAAGATACACAACTCTCATATCACAGCACCCTTACCCGATGGAAGATTATATTTCAATTACCTTCCAAATTATGCTGTACTGCTCACTCCCTGAGTGAGTGACCACGAATATTGTGTAGCGCGTTTCGTAGTGTTGGGCTAAGGCGTAGCATAACTGGGAAAGAGTTCCAGAGCACAAGGGTACAATAGGAAAAAGGTTTGTTGCAGTTTTATTTTCTCTGCTTGACTTAGGGCTGTCCATTCCCGTGGTTCAGAGACTAGGCTTCATATAAGAAGCCTTCAAAATGTACAGCTAACTAGCCAGATGTTTAGGTTTTTCAAATTTGCTAGTCTTATAAATCAGGCAGCCACTGTAAAAGTAATACACTTGTCCAATGGAAGACAATGCAAGCAACCAAAATAGGGGAAGCTTGATCAGATTGCATTTTCACTAATGTAAGCTTCATAGCTGCATTAAACAGTTTTCATGAACATAACATAGTCTTAGATAATGCATTTACTCCATACATTTGGGCAATCACCACTGTCCTAACATATTCTAGAAGGTAGAAACTCTTCATTTTCTTTAGCAGTTGTTAGCAGGTGTTGATGATAGTAGGACCACCTGAGCCATTTTCTACATTTTTCTACATCTTCGAATTAAGGAGTGGAACAAAAATGAATCCTAATAACTGTGCCCCTAATAATAACAATTGATCAGTAGAGCTTAAGCGACACCGTCTTTAAACATTTGTAGATCATCTTCACATTCCTCACCAGTAGACAACATCAAAAATAACTCTGTTTCCAGGGGATTTATCTTCGAAGAAGCCCAAGGCATCCAGGCCTCAATGAACATGCAGTCTGAGATGCTTTGGATTATGGATGAGGGCAAGGTGGGGCTGCTGATGTTGTTGGACTTGTCAGCAGCCTTTGACCTTGTCGATCACGACAAGCTCCTGATGAACATGCGAGGGGCTAGTATTTGCTCATTCGAAGCGATTACCTGGATTAACTCGTTCTTATCTAACTGAGTCTCTCGGATTGTCTGGGGTAATGATTTCTCATCTGAAGAAGTGCTAAAATGTGGAGTTTCACAGGGTGCATTCTTGTCTCCTTCTCTTTTTAACATGTTCTGTAACCCTCTTTGTGGTCTCCTGGAAGGATTAGGAGTACACTTTATCAACTATGCTGATGACTTTCAGCTCGTGTTCGAGCTGAGTGGCTCTCACACAATAGGCTGTGAGAGCATAAACATGGTATATACTAAAATCCAGAATTGGATGACTAATAATGGCATGTGCCTAAACGCTAGCAAAACCGAGCTTATGCTCTTTGGCTCATCTCAGGCCAGAGCTAAACTGGATTGTCAGTATAAAGGCGTCATGATTGAGCAACATCTCATCAATGTGGTGGACACGATTAAATGTGTCACATTCGAATCATTGTTAAACCTGCACACTCACATTTCCAATGTCTCCAATAAAACTCAATATTTACTCAGACTTCCCAGATTAATTCAGCCGTATGTCTCCGAGGCTAACTGTGCTACACTGGTACCCGCACTCATAGCACCTACAATAGATTGTTGTAATACACTCTCGGTTGGAGTCAGCACCAACGGACTGAGACGCCTGCAGGTGCTACAAAATTACGCTGTGCGGATAGTCAAGAATGTCCCTATGCACAAACCTATTTCAGCACACAGAAGGAGTCTACATTGGCTGCCTGTGAAAGCATGCATTCAGTATAAAGCGTTGACCCTGATCCATAAATGTCTTTATGGTAACGCAACTGAGTACCTGAAAGCAGGTCTAGCCGCATACTCTCCGGGGTGAACTACAAACAGACTCCTTTCAAATGGACTGCAACATTCAAAATGCCACAGCAATTATTGTGCTTTTGTTTCCATACCGAAACTCCTGGTGTTTGTCAGCACTGGGTCCTCCCCCAAAGTCCATGCCAGAGATTCCCATTTACCACACCTGTGACTGCTTGTGTTCAGCCTAATCATGCAGCTCCACCCTGGATTTCGACCCTGCCAGCACTGCTTGTTAGCTGACAGGCCCTCATGATTCCTGGTTCTTGCATTGTGTTCTGAACCTCGTACAGCTGTAACCCATTTGGAATCTCTCTCTGCCTTGCTGACTTCTGCTGTGTGCTTTGTCTGTGACTCTTCCCTGTTCCTCTGCTGCCTGGCTCCAATTCTTAAAGCCTTGCCCTGCAGGCTCTGTCCTGCACCGCCTTATGCTGCCAGTGTGTTTGCTACTCGCCTTTGTGCTGCACCCTGCAAATTACCTTTTTCTTGTTGTGATTTCCTGCAAACGCCCAGCCGCAGCCCCTGTAGTGAGTCCCTGCAGCTTTCAGTCTCTGTTACTTTTGTCAGTCTCCTCTGCTCACTTCTCTGCCATCTCCTTGCTTTCAGGTCAATTCTCCTCCAAGCTCTACCCCCTTAATCAGTAGCTGTTTATCTTGCTTCTGTGTGTACCCTTTCCCTTTTGTTCTAGTCCTGTTTTCCAAAGTATTGTCTTGTATAGTTCATGTGTTTCCAATCCAGTTTTCCAGCCTGTTATTGTTACCTAGATTAATTACATTGTCATGTTACCTTGTACTGGTACCCAGCTCTGTTACCTTGTAACAGTAACTTGTCTCTGTTTATTTTATTTTATTGTGCATTTTGTACTTTATACAACAGGATCAAAGTGCCACAAGGCTAAATGGGAAGGGAACGGTACTAGTACCAGTACTCTGCTCTGTTACCTTGTACCTGTACAATGCCTCTCTTCCCTTGCACCAGTTCTGTGCTACAGTGTTCTGATTTCCTAGTTCCAGCTTTCCTGTTCTGAACTCTTGTTTCCCTTTTGGGGCTATTAGTGTCTACCAAGTAGTCTATGGTTTCTGCACTTGTGCCTCTGTGTATTCCTTTTTACATAAATTGGCTCCCATACTTTAGCAGGCAATCTCTGCCCCTTCCTTTGTCTCGTTTTACTTGTAGTCTATAGTGTATTTATTGTAACAGTGCTTTGTGTTCTGTTCCCACAGAATTCATCCACTGTATGTTCCGGCTGGTCCCACACCAACTTGTCCATCTAAGCACACTCCTTGTTTGTGCCTTAGAGTCCAGATACAGAAGCCACTCTTGCATGGTGTGGCACCTGTAAGAGTAACTTGCACAGAGGCAATGAGCTTCCCTTATTTCTCTGGGTAGCATCAAGTCTAACCTATGTGTAAACCCCTAGGGTGATTCCTCATTGTTTGTCCAGTGTATGGTTCCCATCACTTCATGTTCACCATCAAGGTCTGCCCTTTCTCCCTGTTCCATCGTTCTTTTAACTTTTCTGTTCTTCCTTCTTGTTTAGCCACTGGCTGTGTGCGCCTGCCTGTCCCCTTATATCAGCAAATCCACCCCACACCTACCTGGCTGCCCATTGTACTCCCTGACAGACCCCTGACAATTGGTGACTGGAGAACCCCAAACCCACTCACTCCACAGTTCTGCATACATGGTAATAGAAATCATAGAATGACCACTGGAAGGTCATTGAAGGAGAGGGGCTGGACCACTTCAATTGGATGAACTGAGTACACCCGTCAGGAAAGAGGTAAACCAGTCCAGGACCTTACTTTGCAAACCCGTGAGTCAAAGAGTTGAAACGAGTGTCCCACTGTCAATCATATAAAATGCTGCTGAGAGGTACCCTTGTACAAGCAGGCAGGCCCCTCCCCTTCATCCATCAGATGTAGTGCATTGTCCACCACCTGGAGAGTTGCTGCCTCAAAGCTGCACCAAGATCAAAACCTGGACTGCTATGGCTGAAGCAGCGCAGCTTGTACCAGGTTTAATGGTAGCTGATTAGCCAATCACAACTGCTGTAAGTTGGTACTAGAAGACTAATAGTCTTCTCACCTAAATCTTTAATCAAATTAGTTAGAATATCATCCAGAAATTATATGGTTTTTAAGGACTGAATGGCAATCAGTACATCTTCAACCTCTATGATTTACAATGTGTGACATTCATATACATCGCTCATCCTCACTTTGGGTGGGGAGATGTCCGAAGAGTCTTGTTTATGTAGAATTTCCCCTTTAATTTTAACAATTTTATTCACAAAGCACTGACTTAACTCAGTGGATCTTAACATGGCATGTTGCCAGCCTGAGTCTTTGTAGTCTCAAATTATACAAGGGGTTGTGAGTGCTCATGGCCTTTGAAGGCCAAGATTGTGGGAGAATGCGAGAATTAACGCTATTAGCACCGTAGGCATCTTCCATCCAGGGTGCTAATGTTTTTTTAGGGAAATCACAGCTGCCATTAAGGCACACCCAGTTTCCCTGAAATCAAAAGACTAAGAATCATGATGACCCCTATAGGAAATAGTACAAGAAAGAAGTTCCTTTAATAGTTCCAGAGACAGGGCTGCGAGCATGTGCAACAAAGAGAAGGAGCCTGTGCAGTGTAGAGGGCAGTGAGATAATGTGGTGTGGATGGGGGCAGGTAGTGGTGTATAGTGGAAGAGCAGTTACTGGCAGTGGCGAGAGCAGGGAAGTGTGGGGTTGGAGCAGTAGACCCGGATGGATAATGCTGGACACAAGGGAGTGGGGTGGTGGCCAGAGGAGAATGCAGGCATTCAGTGCTGGATTACATCTTTGGTCCATGTCTCATGATTGGCAGAGCCACCACACGGATGCTTACATTCATTCTCTTGTACAGATAGCTTGAACTGAAATGTACAACAACAAACCCTCCAGAATGCTGCTGCGCTTCTTTCCCATGGAGCCCCCAGACTTGCTCACTCAAGTGAAATGTTACACTGACTACACTGGCTCCCCATCAGAAGTCAAATTAAGTTCAATGTTCTCTGTATGGTTCATCGGGCAATTCATAATGTATGGCCTGAATTCTTGCGTTCACAGATTCTGCCTTACATTCCTAACCGATCACTGCGCTCAGCTAATAAACTCTTGCTACATGTCCCCAGATTTTATCACGCCAGAGCTGGAGGAGATCCTTCTCAGTTCTTGCCCCTACACTTTGGAACTCTCTGCCTTTGAACCTTCATAAGCTCCATGAGTTCCTCCTGTTCCGTAAGGCTTTAAAAACTCTTCTGTTTTCGTTCTACTGACCTGCCCTCTCTGACCCACTAGCGGTCGATACCTCACGGTCTTTGTGCGCTCTATAACTACCATATAAATAAATAAATAAACAAACAACAGAAGAGCCTTTCCAAATTGCAGGTAATACAGAACAACATTGTGAGGATAATAGCCCGCCTCAAGCCTCACAATCATGTTACTGAGGCCAGATGGGCCTTGCATTTGCTACTGGTGAGAGAGTGGATAAAGTTCAAACTCCTTACCATTACCCACGAATGCCAGTTTGGTCAACATCCCAGCTGTTTAAACCAGAGGACACAAAGGTCTAGCCACTTAAATTCCTTGGTGGTACCACACTTTAAATTGGAGAGAGCGGGTAATCTATCTTTTACCTTTCTCGCGTCATCCCTTTGGAACTGCTTACCGACCCATTTGCAGTTTGAATCATCATTGGCTGTGTTCAAGAAGGCTCTAAAAACATTGTTTTTTAATTAGATATTGTATGGCGGTTTTATTAGTTTTAGGTTTTTACTTAGCTCTCTTAGTGGTTTAATCTTTCGGGCCTGCAAGTTTTTATGATCCTGTATTTCATTGGTTTTATAATTGTGTGTTTCTGTTTTTTATTTCCCCTCTCTGTGTGGTGTTATGTGAACTTTTTGCCCGTGGGCCTAGGGCGCTGTATTAATATCTAAATAAATAAACATCCAGCAACTCAAGCACTGCCTGACCCTCAACCAAGCTTGGATGTCAAGGTACAATGACCAATCATCACCCTTCTTTTTCCCGCAACTGTTTTTTCCAACATTTTTTGCCGAACAAATCATCAAAAAATATGCATGGGGGGATTAAGGGCATATAAGGGGGTAGGGTGGTGTGTGGTATAGAGAATAAATAATAGGGAGGTGGAGTTTGGGAGGATACCCCCAAATAAAACAAATACAAAAAATAGAAAATTAGATGCCTTTACTCATCAAAACATTTTTGGCAAAAAAAGCAGGTGAAAAAAAACTGGGGAGGTGTGAACATAGAACCGGATGTCAAGTGCCTCCCTGAGGCTCAGCACAGTAAAGTCTTAATTAATTCTCCTAAGAAACCCCACCAAGCATGTCCAAGTCCTGAATTGGTTGACTGACATAAGCTTGACTTATTCACACCTTAATTCTCACCCAATGCCCCCAATGCAAAATCCCTTGGCTATATATATGATGGTGTCCTCTCTTTCAATGCACACATGGCTAAGAAGGCCCAAGCAGCATCTTAAAAGTGTGCACTCCAGCACCAAGCTAAGCCTTTCATACTTGCCCTGAGTTGTAGAACTGTTGTCCAAGCCCATGCTATCACCCACCTGGATGGATACAATGATCTATTCCTAGAAGTGCTAGATGACACCATGGCCTTTGTGAAAGCTGGCGAGAATGCTACATCATACCTCATCACAGGACTAAGAAAATCCCACGTACCCAAGGTGTGACACTGGCTATATCTTTAGGCATGCATCATGTTCAAGACAGTCGACGTTACCTACAAAGCAATCACAACCAAAACACCAATCTTCCCAGCTGAGAAACTCACATGTCTGGAGGCCAACACAACCCTGGAAGCCACAATATTGTGAGACTGGAAAAAATAACTTTAAGGGAGAAACATCTAGGAACAAGGCCTTTTTATGCTATGCACACTGATTTTGAAACAAGTTACCAATGCAGAAAAGACCGCCCCCTCCTTCTTGAGCCTCAGGAAGGACCTGAATACCCTACTCTTCAAAGAGCATGTTGGCAGTCATTGATAGCTTTACTCAACTGCAATTCTCCATATATGATGCTCACCCACTCGCCAGATCTCCTCATCCATTCCAGCATCTCTGCTAGCCTACATAACTTACTTGCAACCCCGGGGTGCATCCTCTTTTTATAGCACTACATGGCTTGTGCTTTATACATCCCATTCATATATACAACACCAAGGCTTCTCACCTTCCTGGCATTTTAAAATTGAACCCAGTCCCACTTCAAATTTGATATTCTCCATGGTCCTTCAAACGTCTTTATAATTTGTTTGCTTTCTATTGTTGCTTATAGCAGGGATCAGAATTCCTAACCCGTTTTGATGAATTCTTCAAATGAATATTTTGACTCACAAAACCCTGCAGCATAGAAAATTCCCGTAAAATTGTCCAGTTATGGTAGTACATTGTTTTCTCTTCCCCTGAGACTAATTCCTCCTGAAGGATATCATTTGTGGACTTTTCAAAGGCTCTACATCTTATACTGTCCTAATTTCCCTTTTTGTATGGGAAATGTCTTGAAGTACAAACAGGGATGGAAAAAAAAAGATCTTTTCAATCCACAAAGCTTGAATGAGAGCATACTGCCACAATTTGGATCAATAATGAAATCAAGTACACTTCTTTGTTTATGTGTGATTTATTCATAATCTGCCCTAAAGTAAGTCAGGGGAATAGCATCTCGTTCCAGTTCCATCCCTAGAATGTCAGCTTTTCCACATATATCAGAGTTGACTGGAACTACATTGCATGCGTGATGTAGTGTGCTGTCTCTAAACCATATGACCAGGAGGTATATAAATACAATGAACACAGATGGCTTGTGAATGTGAAATTCCCACAGAACATGGCAGCAGCTCCAAAGAGTCAAACCACTGCCATGGCCATGGCAATACATCCCACTTCCACAAGGACTTACACATTTCTGGGATTCCCACCCTTATTCCTGGGCCTATCATTATCAAAAAGATCCTAGTCAAGAGAGACTAATTAATCAAAAACTGGGGGAGAGGAAGGAGAAAACCCAAAATGCATATAATTCCAACAGGTTTTTTTGACCACACCCCACCAAACAAAGAAAATGTTCAAACTACTCTCAGGATTTGGTCAGCCTCAAGTATGTACGATTGTTTTCTCACAAGCACTTTGCAAATACTTGCCTGACTAATTTGATAGCAAATAGATGGCCTTCAACAGCATATCGAACCATTCACAGAGGATCCCTCTTGCCACCTGTGAGGGCATCATGAAGCAAAATAGAAAGGAAGACAGAGCAAAGAGCAATCCCTCCCTCTTGTGTACAGACCTTGTATCACCTCAAACGTTAGTGCAGATGTGGAATAAATGCTGCACTGAGCCTTGCTCCTCCTTAGATGTTAAAAAATCTTCAAATGTATTATACACTTATCCAGTGCATGGTTACACCAAATACAAAACGTGACAACGAAAAACTGTTTCACATATATATCACATTTAACATTGCATTTTCACTATAAAAAGTACACTGTTCCTCAAGCTATCCGCTGGGGGATCCCATGCAGAAGGTATGAATATGTGGTTTGTCAGAGACTAAAAGGCTGGTCTGGCCGCAGCTTCAAGGGAGACCTGCTGCTTTCATCAGGAACCACAGAGAGCTCAATTAACCAGAGAGACCCCTTGATCCACAACAGACTGGAAGATGGGTGGGACTTAGAAGTACATGTTTTCACCTCTTCACCTTTTCCGTTTCCAAGCACTCTGGTTATAACCTCACGCATACAGGAGATTGTTGGTGGGGACCCATGATCTGTACTTTAAGGAAGGCTTAGCCTACACCAATCACTGGGGCCCATTTGCAAAGAGTAACATTTGAACACTGGCTGAAGGTACAGTCTGCTTTACAGCTTTCACCAGTAAAGGAAGGCCAGGATTTCCAAGAGGGAAGCAAGATCCAGAGGACCCGTTGTCCGAGACACCTTGACCTGTGCTTCAGACCCGCCAACCAGCACTGAGACAATGATTCCTGACCACAATCTGCTGTGTAGGCCACCCTGCAGCCATGCGTCCAGCCATGTGTCCAGCCTCGCTCGCCAAACTGCCTGCTGCCTGATACCCACAGCTATCTCCCATCTTGAACTCTGTTGGAGAAGCTGCAAATCGCCCTGAAACCGACTCGACCCTGTTGAGCACCAAGAACTTCTACAAGCACAATGCACATCGTGGTTCTGTCCCCCTGGTCCTTTTCCGAAGGTCCCTAGTGGCATGTTATGACCCATTGCTGCATTTGTGCTGAAAACAAGTATCCTTGAACTATTGTGATGAATTAATTACTTTGCCGTCTACCCTCCTGTCAGTATCGAGATAGCATCCCTTTTCCTTCTTGAAACTGTCTGTCCTCTGCATTCCTTTACAGGGTGAGTTGTATTTTGTAGTGTGCTAGAACTGTATGTTGTGGTAATAATAAAGTAGATATTTGTATACAATCTTGACTGGACAGTCCCTTGTATCATTGGGTAATAATTGTATTTTCACTGCGTTGAAATTAAACAACAATCCACAACCTTGCAGAGATAAGTCTGCCGTTCCGTCCAAGTTACCAAAATTGGCCAAAGAGGTTTATGTTTGTTTGTTTCTTTCTTTCTTTATTTATAGCGCACGCCAGACCTAAAGGTATCAGGGCACGAGGACAAGGATACTTTAAGCTTACATGTTACAACATTACATATTTACATAGTTACAGATAATACATATAAAAGCACTCGGTACACATGCAAGTATGTGTTACAGGTGTGAGTTCACAATAGCCGAACACGGTGCAGTTATGTTATAGAGGCCATTAGCAAGTAAAACTAGGGTTACTGGTCATTTCCTTTCAGCCAATTGATAATATTTGATCTGAAGTGTGGGTAAGATTGGTCAGCTCTTAAGGTCTGCGGGAGGGAATTCCACAGTTGTGACGCTTCGACAGGGAAACTGTTCCCTCAGTTGTAGACATTCTAAAGTGGGGTACTGAAAGGCAATTGGCATAGGCTGTTCTAGTAGGTCTGGTTGAGACTCTTCTTTGGAATCTCTCTGTCAAGTATTTTGGAGCAAGGTTGTTGAGGCATTTAAACGTTAGGGCGGCTGTTTTAAGTTTAATTTTGTCCACAGTGGATAGCCAGTTGGATTGTCTTCTGGCTGTTGATATATGTTCTCTTTTGGGGATTCCTAGTGCTGCTCTAAGGGCATTATTTTGCAATATTTGCAGTTTCTGAGTGATGTATTTGTTAGATCCTAGGTAGAGAGCATTGCAATAATCCAACTTTGATAATACAAGTGCTCTTGCCAAGGTGGTGCAGCAGGTTGTGGAAAGGCAAGGTTTGGCTGATCGATCAGCTTACACGTGTAGGCTGCGGACGATGCCATAGCATTCACCTGTTTGGCCATGGTAAGGCAGGAGTCGAGGTAAATTACCTCTTTGGCCACTTTAATAGGGTGGCTGTCTATGACAAAGGCTGTGTAGTCCTGGCTAAGTTTCTTAATGTTTGGTCTGATCCCCAGAATGATGAGTTCCGTTTTGTCATCATTCAGGCATAGACCGTGAAGTGCCATCCATGCCTGGATGATGAGGTATATCTTGTTTACCAAGGCCAAATATTATTTTTAATCTCCAGAAAGTGAGAAGAAATTCATAATTTGCTTGTGTTTCCATTCAGTTCGGATCCCCTCTGGTGTACTAGAGGTGTGGGGCTGATTGCTGGTTTAGAAACCGATATTCATCCCTGGACCACTGGTGCCCCGGAAGTTGATTCATTATGAGAATACATTGGTTTTACTTGAAGTTTTTTTTACTTCTGAATTCAACATGTAATAGTTCTATTTATTTGTAAAGTTTTTATTCAGTTCAGTATTCAATAGACCTGGGTTTTGCTCCTGACTCACTTTCAATTCAACCCGCTGTTTAATAATAATTCTGTTTGCTTTAAATTAAATGCCCAGTACTTAGAGACTTACAAAAATGTGTTTCTTAAACACGTGATCACATTGATACAAAGTTCTCCTGGCAGTTCAACAATCGACAATGGTTTTAACCTGAGACTTTTGAAAAAGTTCTCTTGTGAGACACACGACCACTCTGATACAAAGTATTCCTCAACAATAGAACTGTTCAAACGTTTGCGCACCGGGTTTCTCATTTGTCAGAAACTCGCCGGTCACTTACATGGCCTTCTGCTTTTGATGTCAGGGATCCAACTCCTACCCCTCAGACCCTCCTGTGTCGACCTCTTAACACAGGGGAACAAGCACATCGAACACAAGGGAAAGGCACAGCCTCTCCACACGGCTTCCTTCTCAACATCCGCTCCTTGAAGCCCCAGCTCCCACGCCACACCTACATAGACCACCTCTCTCTTCAGTCCCCAGCCTCTCGATGTGCTGCACAGGACGGCCCAACCTGTAGGAAGTTTCCCCAGCTGCTCGCCTCTCCTCAGATAAGGTTCCCTGCTGATTGCACCGTCCCCCCTGTTGATGATTCCGGTGTTGCTTTCTCCTCCTTATTCTATACACCTGCAACCTTCTAACAGGTTGCAGGTGTGCTTTCCCAATTTGGCTTGCCTGATCATGATTAAGGGAACATGCCTGACCTTCACAACACTTACCAGGCATCGTCTTCGTCCCAATACCAAAATGGTAAAATAAATAAATAAAAATAGTTTTGCATTTATATAGCACTACGAACCCTCAGGTATCTGAGCGCTGCTTATTATCACCCACAGTGTGTGGTGCTCATTTATCGACCTTGGAAGGATGAAAGGCTGAGTTTGGCCCTGCTGGGATTCAAACCTGCGTTGGCAAGCTCTGCACGGATGTCAAAGCAAGCGCTCTTTTCGCTGTGCCGCTTGATCAGTATACTGTTCACTCCTCTCAGCTGCCTCTTCCTCATCTCAGAACTGTCAAGTGACTCATGAGGGGAAATAAGAGGAGCATGCTTAAAATAACACATAAAGGTCAGGGAAAGGTTAGGTTGATTGTCAATAGGGAAAGGGGGATACCATGTCTCGCCTGGTTGCACCCTGTTCCCTGTCCCCAAGGACTCTCCACCCAGGTGATCCTCCCACGCTTCTATACCACCAGGGTCGGGATCCAAGAGCGATGGCCTTTCCCTGGCCACCCGAGAAGAGAAACCAATGGGTTTAGGAGTGAGGATACCCTCAGGTTTCTCACACAGCCCACATTTTAAAACAAATGGTGCCACCAGGGAAAGACCTCGGGTGGTTGGAACAGCAGGCAAAGATTGGCCAATGGCCCTTCCCCGGGTGCGAATATGGATATCCAGCATAAGACTGGTTCTCAACACTTCAATGCAGATAGCCTCAGTAAGCATTTTCACCTTGACAATGAGCCGGGCCCTTAGAAGGTTTTTGGCCACCATTTGTTTTATAAAGAAAATATTATTTCACATTTATTAGTAACAAAACATAGGAACAATAAGGATATTTGAATAGCAAGTATCACAATATAACATTGTACAAAGCAAAACCTTAATTAAATCCCCTCCAAACATTCTTCTCACCGCTATCCCTTACCCTTCCCGTCCACCTGTTCCCCCTCCCCACGTTGGTACCTGTCCCCAAACATCAGGCACAAAGTTTCTGACAATTCTGGCTGTGTGACAGAATGCCATCTGTGAGAATATGCAATCCTGAACTTTTTTTGGTTTTTGCTATGCAAAATGATGGTGGTTTTCTCTCTCAGAAAGTGGGCTCTGCCAAGCAAGCGCCCCCCTTTGAAAATGCTTGATGCTGAAAAGTATGGCTTGAACATCTGTACTTTGCTCAACCCTCTCTATTGACAGGGTTCAGCAAACAGCAACTACTCAGCAGTTGCAAAGAGATTTGGCAACATGACTGCCACAGACGCACCCAAAGTCACTGGCACATGATCCAGAAGCACTGCAGCCTGATTAATGCCTGTTCAATCTGTAAACGCAGAAAAGAGATTCACAAACAAATTCTTATCAAAGTAGGAACCAACATGCTCATTATAACAGGAACCTGTTCGTTAGACTACAAGGTAACAGCACACAAATCCATCCCCATCCACTTCAAACTCATCCAACCAGACCAACAAAATAAATAGAGGTATCACCGTGGCACGCAGGTGACACCTCAGAATCTTGAATTTGCACCGCATGGACTCCCAGACCACGAAAGACCCCATATCAACCTCACACTCAACCAACAAATCAACCTCTCCTTTCTACTAATTTAAAGACCACTATCACACAACCTAACCTTCACAAAAACTCCATAGCGTAAGCATTTAATGATCTACAGAGACTTCATCATTTGTTTCAAGTACCATACAGAACACCTCACCCAAAAGCTGGTGCTCCTACATGGACTTCAGATCTGTTGTTCAAATCTTGGTCCTCTTCCACCTGGATGGTTGCAATGCCCTTTTGGAAGGCCTTCTGGCAACAACCATGACACCTCTGAGATGTGTTCTGCCTGCTGCAGCAAGACTCATTAAAGGGCGCCACACATTCGACCATATTACTCTGAAGTCCCCAAGCTATCTCACTGAGAAACTCAGCATCTCTGGAGGCCTGTGATCCACCAAAAGTAAGGAAATGTGCAGACTTGAACACTGATGGTGTAGGAAGGAAAGACCGGAAGACAGACTTCTCCGTCTATGCTCCAAGACTCTGGATCCTCGTCCCTGTCAACATCAGATTTGCCCCATCACTTCTACAGTTTGGGAAATAACTCAAGACCTTTCTTTTCAAGGAATGGCTCCTCCCTAGCACCTAGGTCCACACACCTGCACTCCCCACCCTACCTTAGACTTTGTGATCTGCTCTCCACTGTCTCCTCCCCTGGTTGCTTGCAGATCCCTTATTGCAAATTGCCCACCCTCACCCACCCCTGTAAACCCTCACTCCTTTTTCGCTGCTTCCCTCTCTGTGTTATTCTGTAGTTGTAATACACTCTGTTGCTCCCCGTAGCTAGGATCGCTCAATGCATACCAAAATAATAACAATAATAATAATAATAATAATAATAATAATAATAAACCTCAAATTACCAAAAGAGTGGTACACACTGTTCTCGATGTAATAGTTTGTAATCCAGGCCTACGTGAACTTCTAACTCAAAAAGGACAAACAACCACCACCAGGAAAAGCTGGAAATTATAAACATGGACGAACACAGAAATGTTATGGACACAACCAAGGCCAACCCCATGGAACCTGAACTCTTACTACCGGAAGAAATATTAGTGACACAAGAAAACTGTATAACCAAAGCACTAAACACCCTCACCCAATTAAAGCACATCACCCTCTCAGAAAAACAGAGTTCAGAAAGATTGTTCACAGCCCACCTAAAATCACTGAAAAAAGGAATTGAATACTTGAAAAAATGTGGACGAAAACATGGACGAAGCACTACAACCCTGACAGCTACAATAACCTCTACGCGCCCAGGCACAATCGCTCTGGAGGGGGTGTAGCCCTGATCTTCCCAGAGTAGATTCCTGCCTCTGTCACTCCTACGCAGGCTTCCTCCTCCTTTGAATGCCTCGTCTGCAGGCTCTCTCTCTCCCCTAGCCATTCCCTTAGTGTGGCTACTATCTATCGGCCACCTGTCAGATCTCCTCCTTCCTTTGTGAGTGGGCGGACCTCTCCTCCTCACTCCTGGCCTCAACCACTCAACTCCTCCTTCTTGGAGACTTCAACATCCACCTGATTGCTTCCTGTCCACCCTTTGGACTCTTTTGCGACCTTTGCGACTCTCTCTCACTCACTATTCTCCCCTCTGGCCCAACTCACTCTGCAGGGCACACTCTGGATGTCCTGATCTCCTCAGAACTTCCCCTCTCTGTCCCTCTCTCCGCTCCTCTCTCCTGGAGTGATCACTTTCTCCTCTCCTCCCACTTCACCCTCCCTACCCCTCAGGCCAAGCCACTTCCAGCACTGCCACCCACCTTTTCGGTCATCTGACCCATGAAGTGTGTGTCAGATGAGGCTTTCGCCGCCACCTTCTCACTCCCTCTTCCCCCTTTGGCTGACTCTCACACTGACATAGCTCTCTCCATGCTCCACTCTGCTATATCTGATACTCTTGATATCCTTGCCCCTGTCATGAGAATCGGCCTGAAGCCCAAGGTCAAGTGCAACTCATGGTACGACTCAGACCTCGTCACCCTAAAATGCAAGTGCAGGGTGGCCAAGAGGAAATGGCGTGCTTCATGTACATCTTCTGACAAACTGGCCTGCTGCCTACTCCAAAGGCCGCTCTCTGTCCAAACCAAGAAGAGAGCTCATATCCAAGCCTGCATCTCTGCGGCATCTAACAACTCGGCTGAACTCTTTAAAATCTGCAAGGAGCTGGCCAATCCTGCTGCAGTCTCTACCTCTCCTGTCCCTTCCCAGGCCCTCTGCACGGCACTGGCCTCTCACTTCATCTCTAAAACTCAGGACATTCTGTCCTCACTCTTTTCCTATCCCCTCCCTCCCTCTACTCCCTGCTCTTCCTCTAGCCCCTCTGCAGCCACCCCATCTCCCTCCTTCTCTGCCTTTCTCCTGTTCTCTGCAGACAAGGTTTCTAGACAACTCTGATCTGTGAAAGTCATGTCTAAACAGGTTAATCCCTGTTCCTCCAAAACTATCCAAGGACCACATCGACTCCCTGGCTCCCGCCCTGGTTGATTTCT
Source organism: Ambystoma mexicanum (assembly GCF_040938575.1). Lineage (NCBI taxonomy): Eukaryota > Metazoa > Chordata > Amphibia > Caudata > Ambystomatidae > Ambystoma > Ambystoma mexicanum. Next base: position 641,770,202 of record NC_090935.1, read on the forward strand.
GCAATCACTCCTTCGCCACTGGAGTCTTCCCATCCTCCTGAAGCACACCCTTGTGCACCCTCTCCTTAAGAAACCCTCTGCCGGCCCCTCCTGCCCGGCTAACTATCGCCCAATCTCCATCACTCCCTTCCTGGACAAGCTCCTGGAGAAACTAGCCATCTCTCAGCTTAATCTCCACACTGAATCTGTTGGTTGTCTTCATGATCATCAGTCTGGCTTCAGAGCTGCCAGAGCATGGAAACTGCTCTCCTGAACATCCGTGAAGACCTGCTCTCCAACCTTGACGCTAACACCCCCTGCGTCCTCATCCTGCTTGATCTCTCTCCTGCCTTTGACTCGGTCAACCATGCCATCCTGCTCAACCGTCTACGTGATAACCTGGGGATCACTGGTCAGGCTCTGGCGTGGATAACTTTTTTCCTCTCTGACCGAGCCTCTCAGGTCTTACTTGGGTCCTTCCTTTATGTTATCTTTTTCTCTACCTGTGGTGTGCCCCACGGATCTAACCTCTCTCCCTGGCTGTTCAACGAATACCTGGCACTTCTTGCCCATCGCATTGCCGCTCTCTGCCCCAACTTTTAGTGCTATGCGGATGACACCGAGCTCATTTTCAGGCTACCCTCGGCCTCCTCCTCTCCTTCCCTCATCTCTGACTGTCTGTCTGCTATCCAGGAGAGGTGTGCCGCCAATGACTTCTGCCTTAATACCAGTAAGACTGAGATTCTCCTCATCGGCACACCGGCTCCCTCCTTTGCTGCAGCCCTCTGGCTGGCGTCTCTTGGCCCTCTTCCTGCTCCCACCTGCAAGGCAAAAAACCTCGGTGTCATCTTCAACTCCACACTCTCCTTCTCCCCTCACATCTCTGTCATCACTAAGAAGTCACACTACCAGCTGCACCTCCTCAGAGGTATTCTTCCTTTCCTCTCCTTCCCCCAGAAGCTCACTGTCACTAGAGCTCTGGTTCTCTCTAGGCTGGACTACTGCAAGAGACTCTTTCTAAATCTGCCTGCTTCTACTCTCCGCCCTCTGCAACTCATCCAGAACAGGACTGCAATACTTGTCCTTGGCCTCAAGCCCTGGGATCGTATCTCTCCAGGACTGAAATCTCTGCACTGGCTCCCAGTGGCTGCGAGGATCAAAATCCTCTGCATCGTCCACAAGGCCTTCTGGGGTCTGGGGCCTCAATACCTTCAACTCTCTCTCCCTAAATATCTTCCTTCTCAATCTCTCCGCTCATCCGCCTCCAACTCCCTCAGGGTCAGTCGCTTCTCCAAGCAACGAGTTGGTGATAGATCTCTTACTTCGGTTGGTGCCTCCCTCTGGATCACCCTCCCTGCCTCCCTTAAACTTGAGGAGAACCATCTCCGGTGGTTCCGGAAGCACCTCAAAACCTTTTTCTTTGCTTCTGCTTTTTCTCCTCCTGGCTATAACCGGAACTGCACTGGCCACCTGGGCACCCTCTGATCTCGGGCCCATGTCCGACCCTTGTTAGTAGCCTGTGTCACATACCTGCACTGCCCACCTGGCAACCCTGGCACTTGGGGACTGTTTCTGTATCCCTACAGTCCCCCCTACCAGCCCTTGACACCTGATGTCTGCACTTACTCATGCACTGCCACTAGCTGGCCATTACTTATTGTTATTTTTTTCAATGTACTGCACTGTCCCTACCCACCTCCCACGCACTTGCGCGGTCTGAATGACACCTGGCTTAGTAGGATAGTTGTCTGTCCTCCTTTGTTCCCCTCCCTCGCGTCGTCGCGCCTTGAAACACTTGTGTATAGGCATGTTATAAATGCCATATCATAGTATATCAAGACAAGGGGGGTCATTATGAGTTTGGAGGTAGCCATGGCGCTGCCTCCAAACCCGGGTCCGGGTCCGATCTCTCTGAATGGGGACTTACCAGGTCATTCCAACCTTGGAGGACCTGGTAAGTCCCCATTCAGAAAACAAATGCAAAGGGTCCATGGAGCAAATAACGGACCCCCTCCAAAATGTATTTGCTCCATGGACCCTTAACGGGTCCCGCTAAGAACGGCTGGTTCCTGCTGGGACCCGCAAAGGGACCTCGGAATATGGCGGTAGGGGCTTAATGGCACCGCCATCCTTAACGGTGCCGTTAAGCCCCTACCGCCATACTTGTAATGACCCCCAAAGTCTTCTAAAAAGGTAGATCTGACACTACAAAGCAGAAATACTTAAAGCAAAGAAATATTACCTTTCTTAAAAAATCAATAATGAACCTTACCCAGAGACAAAATGGTACCAAATCATAAATGAGATGACAATCCCTACTTACTGCAGCAAAGTACCTGAACCTCCATAAAAGCCATGTGATAATAATAATTTCGCATTTATACAGCACTACGAACCCTCAGGTATCTGAGCACTGCTTATTATTACACACGGTGTGTGGTGCTTATTTATCAACCTTGGAAGGATGAAAGGCTGATTATCGACTTTGGAAGGATGAAAGGCTGAGTTTGGTGGGATTCGCACGTGCGTCAGCGGGCTCTGCACAGATATAAAAGCGAGCACTCCACTCGCTGTGCTAACAGACCAGCGATCACCAACCCTTTCAGAAGCTAACATAAAGGAAGTCAAAAATTCTGCAATAAGGAACGGAATTGGAAGCAACATTCAAACCTCAAACAGTGACATTCAACCTACAATCCCACTGATGAACAGCTTTAACCCAATATTCAAAGCATATTTAAAAAAAACTGGAAAGAAAGTCAGCTCCTCTATTGATCCCAACCTCTGAACATCTGCAAACACCTACACACATCTAGAAAGAGACCCTGAATAAGAAACCACAAGCTTTCTACTTTCACAAATAAATGAACTGCTTGCTTGAAACTAGAATTGTGAAAAAAAAAAAGTTTTAAAGACTGCCTATATCAAGTCACTTCTAAAAAACACTCCTGGAGACCCAGAAGAACAATCTATCTTTCGTCCTATTTCAAACATACAGCACCCAGACAAAATTCTAGAGAGCTATGTGGAGCATGTACAATCTAATAACTTTAGATCGCTCACATCAAAAGTTGATCTTTGATCTGCTAGAGGCACTGAATCGGCAATTCCATTTGGAATGACATCACAATTGCGGCAGATGACAACATCACATTGGCACTTGTACCTTTGAAAGAATCTCAGTAGCCTTCGACAATGTTAACCACAGGACACTAATTAGAAGGCCAGAAGAAACCGGACCCACAACAACTTGTCAATGGATGTTATTGTTCCGAACAGACAGAACAGAAATCACCAGACTCCCCCTTTCTGTTCCAACCCACAACGACCTGCTGTGCGTTCCCCCAGGGATACGCTTCTCGTTTCTCTCTCTGTCATGTATTAGTTTTTTTCTGAGGTAGAAATATGTTTTAAACCACAGCGTTCAGCCTTTTGACCAGATGCAGAGGTGTTTAAGGTCAGCTGGGTGATTAGAATTGTGTAGAGAATACATGTGACATCTCGTACGCACACTCTCACATATAGATTGTCAAGAGTCAGTTTAAAATAATACGGTTTACATAGATAGCAACATACTAAGCTTAGGCCTTCACCACAGGTACATATATCAATTACTACAGTGGCAATATATGGCCTCAAGTAGCTATGCATTTAATACACACATATACACCTTGTTAAAAGAGCGTAGAAAGAGCTTGCTTATTGATAATTTAGTTAGATATATAACCTAAAGTTTGATTTATGATGAAATGCCTAAAAATTCAAAAAGGGCATCATTCAACTTTCAGCATTTGAAAGGCAATCATTTAACTTTCAGTAATTGGAGGGTCCAAAGGGTTATCTTGCAATTTGCTGCTGCAGTCAGGAAAATTCCAGTTTGGAAAAAGTCGCATCTCTAATCTCATGAACCAATTAGGCCAAGCGGAGGGAACATATGACACAAATCTAGATAGTAAGGGAATGACAAGGGCCCAATTGCGCAGGAACATTTTAAATGAAAAATAGAGCCAGTAAATAAACAGGGCACTAAGTTCACGTCAGTGCACTGTGAAGAAATGTAAGACCCAGCATTTGGCCTTAGAGATTACATTTAATGAAGCCTAAAACCCGTACAAAAGGGGCATAAGATTATCTTGAGGAGCGCAGCATCAGAACAAGCTAAGAAGAAGGAGATTGCAGTGCCCCGGCCATGCAGGCAGGCAAAGCAGAGGAAGAAGCCCAGAAGATCTGAAGAGAGATGGGATCCAGAACGTCTGAAGATGGGAGAATAGCCTAAGCACCCAAGCAAAGTACGCCAGCAGCTAGAAACTGAAGATATGGCTGTCATCAAGCCAATCCCAAATAGGAACCCATTCTTTAGAATTTTCTTTGTAGAAGCACACATGTGCTATTTAAATTAAATTAATGATTAACATTATTCAAAGAGGTGCAAGGAAAGGCAGTCAAGGAAAGCATATTGAAAATTCCTAGCGTGTCACGTGGGAGCAGATGACACTTCCTAGTGAGATACAAGGGAACATTTTGAAAGTTCCTAGTGAGAAGCAGGGGAGAATTTGAGAAAGTTTTATTTTGGATATTTTTGATTACACAATTCACTGAGCATGGAGATAGAAAGAGCAATTTAAGCATGTTAGTTTGACGTCCCAAAACATACATTGTGGGCACTCCAAGAAAGGCCTATGGTGTTTTGATTGAGACCAATATACTAAGCATGATTCAGGTTAGATCTTCCTGTTCAGTGTGGAGACAATACATGACAGGACATTTTAGTGCAGCAGTACATTTATAAGTATGCCAAAAACAACAGACAGAAATGATTTAGGAGAGTAAAATACAATTGCAATCATTGCATACTATCTTATTGTGAAGAATGAATTCATGAAGGGTGCATATATTTTTTGTTAAATACGAGTTTTGTTTTAAATGAGATCGTTACCAGAACCTGGCAGATTGATTGTTTTTTAATAAATACCTTTTTTTATAATATACCAACTCAGTAATCGTGCAACTCATTCAAAACAAAGACCAGAATTTCTGAGCTGAAATTGATATATTTGTTGTCAATGAAATGCACATGTAAATATCCGGGGACAGGCCATTTCCTCTCAGCTCTAGAAGGAAAGCCTGCCGAGCAGCATGGTATAACATGTATAGGAAGGAGAGACACCAAAGACTCACAGAATCATGCCAGTCTTTCTATTTTTTATTGACGACAGTTGAAGAAAGCTAAATTTACATTTGGTCCGTCTATGGCATTTCTCTGACCATAACTCCCAGATCAGTCAGACAGATTAATTGAAAATAAATAGGAAGCACTTCTGATATTTGATAAAGATGTTGTAATCTTTTCTTTGAGGGGAAGTTACTCTCCTACAGGGCAAGAGGTCACAGTCACCTCTTCAACATCTATATGACCACTTTGATGAAGATCATAAAATCCTATGGGCTCACCTATCAAAACTATGTAGATGACACACAAATCATATACAAAGTGACCGACAACAGAAACTCCAGCACAACCCTCAGCAACTGCCTCATGTGAATAAGTGAATGGATGATGACCAACTACCTAAATCTCAACACAGACAAAATGGAAATAATTATAGTCTCATCTGAGCCACACCTGAAACACTTTAACCATGACCATTAGAAATGAGTGCCTGCCCCTGACCATCAGGAATGTAGGCATATTAATTGACAACAGACTCAGGCTGGAACCCCAAGTGAACACAATAGTCAAATAGTGTTTCTCCCCTCTCCGCTCTATCTGAAGGATTATGCCCTGCTTTTGCACAAAGTGTGCTGGCCGTCATCGGCCAGATTCTTTCAAGAATTGACTGCATAAACATTTAACTAGGTATGCGAGACAACCTAAAAAAACTTCAACATATGCAAAACACAGCAACTAGACTACTACTCATGCTCAGCAGGAGTGAACATATAGCACCAGTTCACAGAGCACTTGACTGGCTGCCAGTGCCAATCAGGAAAAAGATCCACTTTAATGCCGTCTGCATCGCCTACAGAGCCCTTGAAGGTCAAGGAGCAGAATTCCTCCAAAACAAATTCTCATTCTACCAGCCAACCAACCAGACACCTGCCCGAATTGACTCGTTTAACTTGCCACACTACCTTACAAAAAACTGCCAACAGATCTAAAACACAGCAGCGATACTACTACTCATACTCAGCCCGAGTGAACACATAACACCGGCTCACATTGCACTTGACTGGCTAACAATCAAGAAAAGTATCCTGTTCAAGGCCCTCTGCATCGCCTACAGAGCACTTGAAGGCCAAGAAGCATACTTCTGCCAAAACAAAATGTCATTCTACCAACAAATCAGACAACTAAAATGAAGAAACACATACTGTCAGAAGCAAAAATAATGTGGAGAGAAAGATATAACAGATTATTTTCCATCATGGTGGGCAAACACTGGAACACGCTACGAAAGGAAATCTGCACCCTACAGGACCAGCTCAAATTCAGGAAAAGTCTAAAACCTAGCTCTTCAATGCTAATAACCTGCATCAATCAAGCAGTGGGAGTGCCACTTACTTACACATGCAGACCAGTTCCCAAAAATTTGCCTAGAAGACAATGCACAGCACTCAGGAAACTAAAATGACTTGAAGACACAGCACCAAGGCACTACTAAAACCCTATGAGAATGTCTTTCCTGTCTCAAAACCTCCACACAGGACATCTTCATTCATTTATCAGCCACTAAAGCCAAACATCTCTCACCATAACTCAACTGACAGAAATACCAATATTCTGCAAGCACTCCATAAACCACAAGAACACTCCCCATCCTTTGACTAACCCTTAATTTCCCTCCACATCACCACACACAAATGTAACCCAGCGCCACTCACACACAGATTTTAAATAGACCCTCTTCCCAGACTTTGAACATCACAAACATACTCTTACTTCTAGACAGCTGACCTACTCGGCCCCTTGCCAATACACCACACATTCTAAGCACAAGGCTGACCCTCTGGACGCAAAGTCCTCAATGACTCCTACATTACACCTAGAAAGATTACATGCATGGAGACCTCAGGGTACTTCTGATCTGCACCCTCAGCCCAAAGAACTGAAATCATGCCTTCCCCTTTCCTCCCATCTAACCAAACCCACCCTCTTTGTCTCAGGAGGATAGCTCAGGGGCAATGCGCTCTCCTTGGAAGCAAGACGACACGGAGCAACACAGGTTGATCCCCGGGTCAGCGCTTAGAAACCTCTGGGTATTAAGCATGTTATAAATAACCTATCATATCATATCACTCTATTCCTGATCTGCTGCATCACCTGGAGACCATGGAAATGGTAGTGGTGCACAGTGCACAGTACACATCCTATTAATAGCATAACATAACAAAACATGGGCCTTCCTAACACAGCCTACTGCAATCGAAATTTCATTCCAACATTCCTTTGAAAGTACTGGCCCCCACGTTCAAAATACCTTTAAATGAATAACCTCATTTGTCTGGGGCAAAGCTATATCTGGTTTGATATACCAGTAGATGAGGAAGTACAATTAAGACTACCAAAAGCCAATCTGATGTAATTTATTATTTCTACTATCCACTGGGCCTGCAGGGCAACACCATTTATGTACTGCATCTCGTCTGGAAGTTGCACTGACAACAGATGGTGGGCATTGCCCATGATGCTCGTCGTTTTCTACTGGAAAGCTGTAATAACTTTCCCAGGAGATCAGGACATACCTTGTCTATGAGGGTGGGGGGGTGGGAGCTTCAAAGGTGACTTTTCAACACACTTGGTAAGTCACACCTGGAAGATAATTACTTTGATCTAAGGCAGACATTACGGTAAAGGAAAGGACAGTATAGCTGGAGAGAACATTCACATGGAGGAAGGGGCCATCCATTTTGTATTAACCAGGCACCTTTAACAGCAAGGAGGGCCCCTTACTGAAGTCTTGCAATGGGCCAATCAGCTTTGGCAAAGGGACTATATATGAGGGTTAGGCCATCCTTATTTGAATCATCTTTGAACTCCTATTGGGGAATCATCTCTAGAACCAACTTGAAGAATCATTTTGAAGAAAAGCCTTCTGGAGACTGGTTGGAACTCAATAGCACGAAGCTTTAACACATTCAACAGATAGAGATTTAATTCAGTGACGACTTCTTTAGTGAAACCCTTCTGTCATGGATCAGAGTGGTCTCCCCTATTTACCCAAGTCATAAGCATCTTAAGCAGGATGGGCGCAAAAAGCATACCCGGCACATCCAGCAACGCTATTGGTCTGTAATTTCTAGGGCCTGTTCTATTCCCCCTCTTGAAGATCAGAACAATAATAGCCGAGGTCCAAGAGGGGGGCAGGCCTCCGAACCTCGCAATCTGTGTGAACAATGATAGAATAAAAGTGGACCATGCCTCAAGTGCTGCCTTTAGCATGCGATTTGTCAGGCCATCCAGTCCTGGTGCATGCGAGGAATTTAATTTAGATATTAGCTCTATGATGTCATCTTTCTCAATTACAAAGGACCATGCCTCCAAAGGTTTTCCGCTCACCACCCTGGATTCCCTATTAGTCATAGCAAACACTTTTGTATAATGGACAACCCAATGATTTTCTGTCACACTATTACTAAGAAGCGCAATTTGCGGATCAGCAGTATTGTTTATAAGCAACCATGTATCTTTCGAATTCTTCTTACAGATCGCTCTCAGAATTATCTCAGCTTCCTCCTGGTATCTAGCTACTTTAAAGGCTATTAGCCAGTTCTTGTAATGCTGTTTCCTTTTTTTTGTTTCAACACATAGCATGGATCCTCAACTTTTTCTTTACTTTCTGAGATCTGATCTCAAAGGATTTCTCTGATCAACTAACACTTTGCTGTATTGGTGCTTTGGCTTGAATGCCGAGTGTCCGAATCCCGTCCTTCAAAAATTGCTAGAAGTGGGGAATAATCTAAACCCAGATTGCTAGATTTCAAAGTCTCTAGGAATCTAGATGTGATCATCTCTACCTTTGCCAGTGCGATCTTTAGTCTGTTCCTCCCTTGATTTATCATTGGATTTCCCATCATAACATCTTCATACTTCTGGGCCCAAGAGTTCTATGATAATGTTAGCAATGTATGATCACTAATATCCGTAGGAAGAATCACCTGGGTATCTATGTAATGGAGGACATTCCTGGTACCCCACTGCCAGGTATGCCTTCCCGGAATATGCCCCTTTACCTGGCCATTTAACATGTAACAATTGCTCTGACCCATTGCCCGCGACCATAATGCTGCTCACTCTTCAGCAGAGGAACGTGTGATCTTTAAAAGTCTATGATGTTTGACCTCTGCATCTAAACAGCTAACATTTAGAGCACCACAAATGATGAAGCAGGGATTGGTCAGGAGCATATAGCATTTATCTATTACATTAGTCACACTTTTAAAGAAGAAGCACTGTGTATCAATCATGGCTGGATTCCAATATAGGTTTAGCACCACAATGTTTAGAAGTCCGAATCCATGGATGATCACATTGGAGAAGTGTACACTGAACAAATGGGTTAGGATTTGTCAAGTCCAGCACCACAAGCCCTTGACCATTTTTTATCATAGTCAAGAGGCCAGAGTTAGGTCTTCCACGCTGGATGGTATTTTGGGCTGGATTCAAGAGCACCGAATAGCCATATCGTACTGGCAACAAACGTAGCCAAGTCTCTTGTAGGCATATGATGTTATGTACTGCCAGGTTTAAATCTGAATTGTTGAACATATGTGCAAAACCTCTTGTGGACCACAACACTAGTGTTCCCAGGTTGGTGGCCTCCACGCTCTCTGCCTAGTGATTGTTGGAAGCTGCTAGTACCCCTGCTAGCAATGACCAATCTGTTTATCTCTAGCCACATCAGCAGATCAGCAGGGGCTTTTCCTTCAACGACATTCCTAAAAGTTGTGGTGTCTCTAGTGAATGTGACATTCAAAGGACACAAACCCACCTCCTGCTTGGTAATGACTTTCAAGTCCTGATGAATCATTGATATTGTTGGAGGCAAAGAAGAATGCTTCTTCTCAGAAGACTTAGTGGGTACACATGGTGCCACCTTTATATGTCTATAGCTTCACCCTTTCACCCTCCAGTAGGGAACCATCCAAGGTTGAATAGTCTTTTAGCTCATAGCCAAGAGGGAGTAACACAGATTTTGCTTCCAACAAGGTAGATTTGACTAAGTATGACTTTACGTGGAGTATCACCCAATCAGTCGATTAGTCTAAGCATAGGCACACAATGGGCCTCATTATAAGTTTGCAGGTCCAGTAACTATGGTACCAGTAAGCTTGCTGGTACCGTAGTTACCGGACCGGCAAACTATGAGTTCTGCTCGCGGGTGCCTTTTCGCCCGCCAGGTCTGACCTGGCTGGCATTCCGGCACCTGCGAGCAGAGCATGTTGCATGCACCGGCACCATTGTGCATCCGACCACTCCATTCCCATTGAACCCTATGGGGCCCAATGGGAATGGGGAGCATTTCATTCCAGTGCCTGTGAATGGGCAATTACCAGATCCGGCAGGGCCGTAATGACCCGGTAATTGCCCATTCGCGTCCGCTGGAATTATTTTTCGCGAGTTTGCCGGCAGCCTGCCGGTTTTACTGGCAAGGCTACCGCCAAACTTATAATGAGGCCCTATGTAATAATTGTACAATGTTTCTGATTACTTCATCCTCTAATAATAAAATGCTTTCAGAGTTTGCCAAGCATGGATTTTGCCTTCTCATTCGTATTTCAGACTTAGGTTCAAAACAATCAAAATTAGAGGACAGCTTTTTTTCCATAGACTTTCTAACTCGCAGATGACAAGTGGGTTTGTGTCTCAGTACTCTTGAGTTTGTGCGATAGAAGTCACCCCTCTGTGTTCCACCATAATACTTGCTCTGTCTATATTTTGTGGTTTATGAGTAATCAATTTCCGTTTTAAGTCAATCAAATGCTGCTTTTGCGATAGAGTTTGAAATACAGGTGAGGTGACTTCCCTGCATGGATGAATGATCATATGTCTGATGACACAAGGGCTCCTCTTTACTAGGGAGATTGAGAGGAGTAAATGCAAGTCCTCTTGGATTCATCTGTTTGACAGATAAGCACGTCATCTCAAAAGACCTCTCTTTCTACTATGAATAGCAAGATACATTTGCCAAGATGACGTCATCCTCTTCGTCATCCATGCCACTAACTTTCAAGCATTGTACGTCAATGTCCATGCCCTGCACTTGGACTGTATCATTCACATTTAATTTTAACGCTTGAGTATCAGATACCTTAATCTTTTCTCCTCTTGTTTCATCGGGACAAATTCTAGGTTGAGGGGGTGGAGTAGACAATTTGCGTAGAAAAGCTCTAGAAGCATTAGATTTTGTTTCACCATTTTAACATCTTTTGAAGTTGGTGACTGTGATTCTTTTGTTTTAGAAAAATTGAAAACACCTCACCATCAAACTGCCAAGCGGTTTCCGGGGGCCCATAATACAACAAGAATCATTTAAACGGGTTGTATTATTAGGCACCACACTAGGGGCCGTCTCTGCAACTACAGCTAAAGACCCCTCTTCGCCTGTCACCTCAGATATTACCTCCAAATCAAGCACCAGCATGCAACCCTGGATTGGATATCTCAATATATTTTCCAGGCAGGGCGTCGTTTCAGTCCTTCGAGGCTGTTTAGTGTGGATACTGAAAACTGCCGACCCAACTTGCATCTCTTGATCATGTGAATTTCTCTCTATTATTGTGGGTGCCAGTTTGCTTGTATCCATCGTCCATCACGGTGTGCATTGTTTTTACTGTGCCTTGCATATTTTTGAATTGTCCTCTTAACCATTTAGTTGAATCAAGTTGAGCCTCCATCATTACTGCCTTGTCCGAAAGATAACCACTCGCCAAGTCACAAATCCTTGTCTGCCACCTAGCTGACTTGTCTGCCTCATGGTCCATCCATGCTTGGACGGTTGACGTAAAAGACTCCCAAAAAATCATTTTTAAATGTATCATGGCCAGTAACTTGGCTTGGTCTCTAAAGATGTTATTAAGCGATTTGTACATTTTCAGAAATTGCACCAATCATATGGTTAAAGCAGCCATAATGTTATTATGAATTTGAATCCTAGCTGCTACCATTAGCTGGCCCTTATTCGTGGTCAGTTCAGGCAGTGATGAAGGGCCAATTGGAATAGACACACCAGATGAATTATATGTACCAGATGAGCTCAAAGCTTCTTGGCCCTGAATAGTAACTTGGGCCATTGACTGGTTCATGTCAGTGTTTTGAGCTGTTGCAGGTGGACCATTTAAACCACTCCATGATTTAAGGACTTCACAGAGACCACAGTGGCTACTTTTGTAACTGGAGTGGAGGATTGCTCGTTGCTGATATTCCGTTCCAACACAGGCGACCCAAATATATTTTGACACAAATGCATCTTAATTTCTGCAAGATCCCTTGAAGTCTTGCTGTAAGCAAACCAGAGGAATTTGTTTTACTCGCCTCACCAGCCCAATTCCCCTCTATAGCATCCAACTTCGGAGTCGTAAGGGCACATGTACGAAATGGGTGTCAGCCAGAATGAACTTGAGGGACTAGAAAGGCGCCGCCACAGGCACAGGCAACGCAACCCCTGCTACCAGAAGGGTGCGTACATCTGGCTCAAGCTTTTGATGTGTGCCCCACTCACCGCATCCAATGATTTGGGCATCGCTAAGGGACCAGAACAGATCAAAGGGGGCCCATGACCATTTGGGCCGTGTTAAAGACATTATCAATATGCAGTAGTTCAACATTAGTCACGTCCGAAGCAGCATTTTGAAGAACATTTGCCAGTAAATTTGGCTCAATAAGCAAGACTAATAAGTGACAGATTACTCACCTCCGGTTTCATACATGACTGCGACAGGGGTATATCCTGCAGGCTCTGTTTACGTTGAGTACGCGCACCCGTTTGCTCTTCTGCTTGCATGGTAGAGATGGTAAAGATGGATAGGCAGCGGTCTCCTCCTAATGATCTGACCAGGGCATGACTGGACTGCCAGTGTTTAATTAGGGAAAGACAAGTCCTTAAAGTCAAAGCCACAGTGGATGTCTGAAGCGAGAGAGCAACAGACAGCAGGTCAATCCAGCAGAGTAGGTAGGCGATACTGGACTCAGCGTTGGACTCACACGTTGACATAAAATATACAAGGAAAAGTCTGTTACCATTTTCTTTTTTTGCCTGATGGTGGAAGTTCTACTTTTAAATGACTTTCGATATCTGGGGGTATCGACATTTTGAAAAAAATATTTTTACTCATAGATCTAATCAAATTTCAGCTTCAATTGCTCTTAAATCATTTTCTCATTTTCTTGCCAATTGCGAGAACCTATAACAAAACAGATGGAAAGCAATGTTAGAACTCATGAAAAACAAACTGTGAACAGAACCCTCTCAACAAAAAGAGATAGCAAATTATTTTAAGCACCTTCTTTATTCAGTTTTTATGGTGAACAAAAAAGGTCCTCTGAAACGAGTTGTAGATCAAATTCTGATTCATAAATTGCAGTGGTGGCCATCTTGGATTAATGACGTCACACAAACCAATTCCCAATTAAAATCCATATTACTATCCCAACCTCCCTCCTTGTCGTCCCAATACAGCAGAGTTCTGCAAAATGTGACTCTACAAATATTTTGGACAACGCCTCCTGTTACCTATAAATGTCTCTGCCTCATGCTACTTCAGAAATTGAATGTATATAATTTCTTTAACAGTCTTGTTCCTCATCCAAGAACCCAACATTAAGCCATATCATTATGCTTACACCTGTCTCCCTTATGTCACTACATAGCAATACACTCACACAATTGGTGTACTTCCGCCTTCTTCATTTCATTCCTATTCTCACACACTTGGATGACACCAGACCCCTCTTCCTTACACCAATATAGAACAGGTCTACAACCTCTTACTCTACAAATCTTTTAGACTACCTCTCTCATTATCTAAACATTATTCTTCCACATCCTAGTTCCCAGTTAAAATCTATATCAATAAACACATCCTCCACTCCATTGTCTTACTACACAATGTGTATACAACTTGTTATTGTAAAAATGTTTTGACTTACAGCTTCCATTATCTATGCATCCCTCTTCCTAATGCTACTTCCCAATCATAACCCATATCAGTACTTGAACACCCCTCTTCTTTGTCCCAGTAGCCAACATTAATCCATATCATTTTCTATACACCACTCTTCCTCGTCCCCGTAAAATACCAATCCAAATGATTACCTCCATATTCATCTTCATTGTCATATTACTCAATAGTAATTCATCAATATCTTAACAATGATCTTCCTTATTCCACTATTTAATATACACATATCTTTACCCACACAACCCTCCTATAACATTAAAGCACACACTTTATGTTCTCCAACTGATATAAAAGTATGTTTACTTAAACTCAGCTTCGTAGAATACAAAAAAGATTGAGCAAATAAAAAGAAGGGAAAGTCATATAGTTAACCTCCACTAAAACTGTTACAGAATACTAGATTCTTAGACTAGGTTCAATGGATCTTTAAGAACCCCCGATTAAATAGGTCTGGAGGTCTTACCTGAGCAGACTGATATGTTCAACGGGAAGCAAATGCTGAACTCAAGAATCTCCCCGACCAACGCGTCAACCTCTCGACCGGTAGGGAAACCCAGAGTGAGAGGTACGCGCCAGTCAGGGAAACCCTCTGGGGAAGAAAACCCTGGTCGAGCGCAGGATCCGAAGATTGGAGTGTGGTTCGCAGGCTGATGACGCCAATTCGATCGTGGCGTAGAGTATCGGAAGACTGCTTCTGGAGAGGGAAGAAATGAGAAGCGAAGTGATGAATAGCAGAAGTACAGGAAGGGGAATGGGGAAAACAGGAAAGAGACAAATTCCCCTGACCTCTTAACCAGCCGGATTGTAAATACCAGGAGAGAAGCTGAGAATATGAGACACAGAGAGGGCGACTGGAACACAAGTCTGTCAGAAGGAAGTAAAGGTGAGTAACCTGAAGAAAGATTCAGAAAGGGACTTGGACGGGAGTATTTATTATTACCCAGAATGCAGTAACTCGAGAACTCAAAGGCAGCGTTTCAGAATGAGACGCAGGAGGAATCCGGGGGATTTGTGTCCACAAAGAATGCTGAAAAGAGAATCTGGAAAGTTAAGAGAAGAGGGGTTAGTAATGGTCAGAGGTAAGAGGTTTCTGCTGAAGATTTGAGATTGCCTAGTTGCGAACTCACGCAGCATCCGCTAGTACAGTAGCGACGCGAAGAGCTGGAAGTCTCTGTGTCCTATGAAGAGTCACGTGAGCGGTACGCCGTACCTCTGGCGAACGTGAGAGGACTGGAACGGTGATAGTGAACCGTTCGTACTGCGATCCACCATCTTGAAGGTACCATTCCGAATGGAGCCACAGAGCCGGCTTCTAGACCAAAGGGACCAGCGCTTCGTGAGTGTAACAGTATGCCCCCTTCTCCTGGGGGGCGACCCTGGCTTCCCAGGATGTAACCTAAAGAAACGTTGGACCAGACGTGGAGCATGAACTCCTGAGGCAGGCTCCCAAGTTCTTTCTGCAGGGGAGTACCCCTTCCAGTCCACCAAGAACTGTAGTTTCCCCCTCCGGTAACGGGAGTCACAGATACCGGCGACTTCATATTCTGGGCCAGCATCGGTAGAGATAGCAGGAGGAGGGGTACAGTCTGACCGGTGAAATCGGTCCGGTACTGTCAACCGAATCTGGGAGAGGTGAAAAACAGGATGGATCCGGGACCAAGACGAGGGCAAATCGAGCTTGACTGCCGCAGAACCGACCATCGATAAGATCTTGAAGGGACCGAAGAACCTAGGGGATAGCTTAGAAGGGACCAAATGCCGGGGAAGAAAGCGAGAAGCCAACCAAACAGTATCTCCTGGGCTTAATGGTGGGACGTCTTGGCGATGTTTATCAGAAGTCGGTTTGGCCCTATCTTGAGCCGTTCGTAAAGAGACTTTAGCCAATTTATGTCCTTCTTGTATTTCGGAAATGAGGTCAACCACTCCTGGACAGTTAGAAGGGGATAAAGTGACAGAAGGAACAAAGGACGGATGAAATCCATAAGTACAATGGAAAGAGCTAGTATGAAGGGCTGTATGAAGGGCATTGTTGTATGCAAATTCGGCTAAGGGCAACAAGTCCAACCAATTGTCTTGGGCTGCTGATACGAAACACCGTAGATAGGTCTCCAAGGTTTGGTTAAGGCGTTCCGTCTGTCCGTTCGTCTGTGGGTGGTACCCCGAGCTGAGAGCCCGCTTGATTCCCAAGACTTGGCAAACCTTTTCCCAAAACTTGGAGGTGTATTGAGGGCCCCTATCGGAGACCACTGTGTCCGGTAGGCCATGTCTGGAGAAGATTACCGAAAGAAAGATCTTAGACATTTCCCCAGCCCCTGGCAGCTTGTTCAAGGGAGTAAAATGTGCCAACTTCGTAAGATAATCTATAGTGACCATTATGGCGGTCTTGTTGTGTGAGGGAGGAAGATCTACTATAAAGTCGGTAGAGATCACTTGCCAAGGTTTCTCTGGAATCGGCATCCGGGTGAGCAGCCCCAAAGGTGGGGTCCTGGGATTCTTGGATTGGGAACAAACGATGCAGGCTGCTACATAATCCTGTACATCATTGCGGACTTCTGGCCACCAAAAATATCTTAGCACTAGGTCTAAAGTGCCTTGAACGCCTCGATGCCCAGCGGCCCGAGAGTCGTGACACATTCGTAATACTTCATGCTGCAGCTCTGAAGTAGGGATAAAAACTTGTGATTTGTGAAAAAAAAAAGAATCGTTCTGGGTAAGATGATAAGTACTGGCTGTCTTCTTGCAGGCGTCTAGGTTAAAGACCGATGCAGTCCTCAATTCACTTAAGAAGTCGGCGATGACAGCGATGAATCTTGCTTTGGGAAACAATTGTTCAGAGCTGAATTGGGAGACAGGAACGTCCTTACGAGAGAGAGCATCCGCCCTCTGGTTTTGTTTTCCTGGAAGTATGGTGAATTCGATCCGGAACGGAAGGAAGAAATACGCCCAACGTGCTTGTCGACTGTTGGTTGTATGTGCATTCTGTAGGACCCTGAGATTTTGATGGTCTGTACGTACCACTACAGGAAAGGGTGAACCAAGTAGCAAGTGTCTCCACTCTTCAAATGCCCTTTTTATAGCCAGCAATTCTTTTTCGAGCACTGAATAGTTTTGTTCCGAGGCACTGAAGGTTTTAGAAAGATATGCAACTGGTCTTTCATCTCCTTGGTCGGTTTGTTGAAGTAAGACCGCGCCTAGAGCATGATGAGATGCATCAGTTTCCACAAAAAACTGTTTATTCTGGTCGGGGGTTATCAAACAGGATGCAGAGGTGAACAAGGATTTAAGAGTCTGAAATGCGAATTCGGTGGATTTATCCCATACAAATGGAATTCCCTTCTTTAACAGTCGAGTAAGGGGCAGAATAATATCTGAAAAGTTAGGGATGAATTTCCTGTAAAAATTAGCAAACCCTAAAAAACGTTGAATCTCCTTAACGTTAGAAGGTATAGGCCATTCAACCACTGCGGAGATCTTTTTTGGATCCATAGAAATGCCTTGGGCTGACATCACAAACCCGAGATAGGTTACCTGTCTTTGGTAAAATTCGCATTTAGATGCTTTACAGTAAAGCTGATTTGACTGCAGTCGTTTGAGTACAGTTTTTACATGTATCAGGTGTTCTTCTTGAGTGTGGGAGTATACTAAGATGTCGTCTAAGTAGATGATTACATAATGGAATAGAATATCTGCGAATAGATGGTCCATGAAACGCTGGAACACGGCAGGTGCGTTCACCAATCCAAAGGGCATGACGTGATACTCAAAATGCCCAAATGGGGTTCGAAATGCTGTCTTCCATTCATCTCTAGGGGCAATACGGATGAGATGGTAAGCTCCGCGAAGGTCCAGCTTAGTATAAAAGGATGCTCCTCGAACTGCCTCCAGGATGTCAGGGATTAATGGCATAGGATATTTGTCTGCCACTGTGATCTTGTTAAGACCCCTGTAGTCGATACAAGGTCGAAGTTCATCAGTCTCCTTCTTTGGGATGAAGAAGAGAGAGGCTCCGGCTGGGGAAACTGACTCAGTAATGAGCCCGTTCCTTAAATTGGTTTGGAGATATTCTTTAAGGACTACCTTTTCTTGTTGGGAAAGGACGTACATTCTCCCAAACGGGATGGGTTTGTCAGGAAGAAGTTCAATGTGACAGTCATCTCTTCTATGAGGCGGTAGAGTAGGGAACTGGGGATTGGAGAAGACAGACTGATACTTAGAATAGCATTCCGGAACAATCTCCAAGTTGTTTATTGAAGATACTGGTGAAGGAATCGAGTTTTCAGTCGGAATGTAGATGCCAACTGATTCCTTGGCTAAACAATGGCTGACACAGTATTCCGAGCCGAGGAAGAGAGTACCTGCTGTCCAATTTATAAAGGGGTTATGTCTCCTTAACCAGGGGAGACCCAATATAATGGGGAAATGGGCTGCCTTGATTAGATCGAAAGTTATGGTCTCTTTATGTGAGGCTATTTGACAGACAACAGGTACTGTCTGTTCTCGGATAGGGCCGGAACTTAGTGGATGACCGTCAACTCCTTCGATAGGAGTGACCATCGCTTTGGGTATACAGTTAATTCCTTGTTTATTGGCCCATTGATCATCAACGAAATTCCCTGCAGCTCCGCAGTCTACCAGAGCAGGTACGTTCTGTACCATCTGAGCGTGAAAAACGAGAGTAACAGAAATAATAACCATATTGTGAGTGGTTGCTACTGAGTCCAGATTTACGGGGATTCTCTTTGGGGAATCAGAATCTTGTACCCCTACCGTTGTTCCCCCTGCGGTAGGGCTTTGAAGTTTCCCGACCCCTTAGCTGGAGTGCGTCGGGGAGGAACTAAAGGACAATCTCGTAACTTATGAGATGAGGCTCCGCAATACATGCATAGTCCCAAACTCTTCCTTTTCTCTTTCTCTGCTGTCGATAGGGGCCCTCTCACTGTTCCTATTTGCATAGGCTCGTCAGAAGCTATAGGTTTATTTGTTATGGAGGGATAATCGAGTTGGGATCGTATGCCTCTAGTCTTCTTCTTTTCAGAAGAACGTTCATGTAAGCGGTAATCGATTTGCATGATGAGTGTTATCATATCCGCTAGATTTGCCGGACGCGGAACCTTAGCTACCTCATCCTTTAGTTCGTCTGAAAGCCCTCGTCGGAATAAGGTGAGCAACCCATCGTCTGGCCATCCTAACTCAGAGGAAAGCTGTTTGAAGAGAGTGATATAGGTAAGTAGGTCTTTGTTACCTTGTCTAAGATCTAACAGTCTTTCTTGCGTGGACACTGAGATCTCTTGTCTACTGAACATAGATTTCAAACTGTTGGTGAAAGCAGAATAAGAGTCCAAGATCACATTATTAGAGGTCACCAAAGGTGTAGCCCAGGCCAAAGCAGGTCCGGCCAAATGTGAAATCACAAAGCCAACCTTATCTTTGTCCGTGGGAAAGAAGCGGGACTTAAAGGTAAACTGCACAGTACAGCTATCAAGAAACTCCTTAAGTTTGTGTGGATCTCCGTCAAACTTGCCTGTATTCAAACTTACTGGGGGAGAGTCTGAGAAGGCACGAGTAACCTGTTGTCGTAATTGAGCGTTATCCTGTTTGAGAGCCTGCATCTCTAGGGACATTGATTGCATGGCGGCAATAAGTTGTTGCATTTGCTGTTCCATTGAATCTCAGTCTGCAGTAGCCTTATTTATTTTTTTTTTTTATTTTAGGCGTCGCTAACTGTTACAGAATACTAGATTCTTAGACTAGGTTCAATGGATCTTTAAGAACCCCCGATTAAATAGGTCTGGAGGTCTTACCTGAGCAGACTGATATGTTCAACGGGAAGCAAATGCTGAACTCAAGAATCTCCCCGACCAACGCGTCAACCTCTCGACCGGTAGGGAAACCCAGAGTGAGAGGTACGCGCCAGTCAGGGAAACCCTCTGGGGAAGAAAACCCTGGTCGAGCGCAGGATCCGAAGATTGGAGTGTGGTTTGCAGGCTGATGACGCCAATTCGATCGTGGCGTAGAGTATCGGAAGACTGCTTCTGGAGAGGGAAGAAATGAGAAGCGAAGTGATGAATAGCAGAAGTACAGGAAGGGGAATGGGGAAAACAGGAAAGAGACAAATTCCCCTGACCTCTTAACCAGCCGGATTGTAAATACCAGGAGAGAAGCTGAGAATATGAGACACAGAGCGGGCGACTGGAACACAAGTCTGTCAGAAGGAAGTAAAGGTGAGTAACCTGAAGAAAGATTCAGAAAGGGACTTGGACGGGAGTATTTATTATTACCCAGAATGCAGTAACTCGAGAACTCAAAGGCAGCGTTTCAGAATGAGACGCAGGATGAATCTGGGGGATTTGTGTCCACAAAGAATGCTGAAAAGAGAATCTGGAAAGTTAAGAGAAGAGGGGTTAGTAATGGTCAGAGGTAAGAGGTTTCTGCTGAAGATTTGAGATTGCCTAGTTGCGAACGCACGCAGCATCCGCTAGTACAGTAGCGACGTGAAGAGCTGTAAGTCTCTGTGTCCTATGAAGAGTCACGTGAGCGGTA
Source organism: Ambystoma mexicanum (assembly GCF_040938575.1). NCBI lineage: Eukaryota > Metazoa > Chordata > Amphibia > Caudata > Ambystomatidae > Ambystoma > Ambystoma mexicanum. The sequence continues at coordinate 641,790,899 of NC_090935.1, forward strand.
CGCCGTACCTCTGGCGAACGTGAGAGGACTGGAACGGTGATAGCAGAACCGTCCGTACTGCGATCCGCCATCTTGAAGGTACCATTCCGAATGGAGCCACAGAGCCGGCTTCTAGACCAAAGGGACCAGCGCTTCGTGAGTGTAACAAAAACAATTTATTTGAAAAAAGTTGAAACAAGAGAACATGTCATTCTGCTCTTGCAAAGTACAACAACAATCGCCCCTAACAAAAGTATTGCGCCTGCTTCAAACCAAATATGTAGTACAAAATGTACAACCATAAAAATGAACCCCAAACTATATTTACAATGTCAATATAGCCACAATAAATCACTCCAGAAAATCAATTTTCCAAATAATAGTCCATTGCATAATCTTCAGTAATCTCATGAAAAATGTCTGAGAAGTCAGGTTCCTCATTTCAAAATTACCAAAGTAAACTGGTACTTGACGCACTGATTGATAGCACATTCAAACTAAAAAGAAAACTATTTGTATTAGTTTTAAACAGAATGAAATCACTAACTAAATTAACTTAAAATCTACAAAAAAGTAAATGTCAACATAGATAATTTATGGCAAAAGAAACCTTCTTTGAAAAATCTTCCCCAACACATTTTCAACCAAATCTTCCTCATGTCCTCACTGCTCACCCAGTGTACAGATGGACATGCAGCTCATTATGCAATGGGCGCCAACATGCGTTCAAATGTTTAGGATAATTTCTCAATCAATCCATTACAACAAAAGACAAAAGTAGAATCAACATTTTACAAGCAAAACATGGACTCCTGTCCAGTGTGCATCCACACTGGACTATGAGTACATTCATTAGCCTGCATTTCAGTAGCAACTTGTAAAAGCACCTTTCATCGCATACAAATGTTAGCAATACACCCTTCTACAATGCACATACTTTTGCATACTTACACAGTGCTAGGATTCCTGCTCTAGAACTACTAAAAACTAAATGACAGTCTCCCAAACAAAACAGCCCAAGAGGTGCTGAGATTAATAGGCACATACAAACTACATATTTTGGAACTGAACAAGAATTGAAAAACACAATTAACTTGCAAAATATTAACCAACAACTTTCAAACACTAGCCATCTTACAAACACATGCAAAAAAGAATTAGCAAAGTTTGAAAGCACATCTTCTGAAATTCCAGACAAGGTATGTGTCTGTTGTCGCATAACTTTCTATAGGAAAAGTACAACAATGGTGCATATGTCCTACAAGGTAGAAGACAATGAGGAATCACAATGTTTCAATTGGTCTTGTATAAAAAAAAGCAGAAAATAAATACAACATAACCGATCCCTTATCATTGGAACATACTGCAATAAGCTTTAAGATAACTAAATGCCATCTCAAGCTATAAATAAAAGCTTGGGAATAGTTCTACTTCCAAATGCTCTCCAACAATGTTATGTAAATGAGAGTAACATAATTCAAACAGTACACAGGTTCCAAGCTATAATACGGCTGCAGCTCCAAATTGCCTCCATCAGAATGACTCAGAGGCATTTGTGGCAAGGTAGTATATTTACCATTAGACCTTAATGAAACTTGGAAACACTAGGAGTAGGGTGATCAGTATATCAATCTTTTATTATACTAGTTAATGGTGTTCCAACAAAAGATGAAAATATTTAGCAATCAGTTGACTTGAAATACAATAAAGATGCCCTATAGTATCTCAAACCGAACAATGAACACTACAAAGATATAATCACAGAAGATAATCTAAAAGAAACAACACAAATATATGTACATACACCACAACAGGTCAATTTGAACATGTTGATCCTGTCACTAAGGACAGCATTCTTGAGAGTATGCAATTCACCCACTACATTCCAGAGATAACATGGAAGATGCATTAGAAAGATATCAAATGTGTCAAGCCAAAGGGTCTTCAATGAGTATATGGGAACATAGTTTAGAAGCACATTATTTTCCAATACTCTTCTTTTCAATAAAAGGAGAAAGACACAATGACCCATAAATATCAGTGCATTAGAATATTGTTCTTTACAAATGTATTCTTAAGATCCAAGATCCTGGCAAAATGTTCAATACATTTTCAATCTCTTGTTTGAAAGTGAACTAGCAATTCTATGTTATGGCGTTGAAGACACACTAAAAACAGTAAACCACTTTCTAAACATGTCAGCTAGTGAATTTCTTAAAAGGATAAAAGACAAAGATATAAATGTCTGTATTACAACTCTCTTGGCAAATATGTGTGGTACAAAAGAAAAGTGGTTCTGATGTCATGATGATGTTCGCTGCATGTTAAGTAACCTAGGCCCCCCAACATGGTTTGTTACTCTCAGTTGTGCAGATTATGTACTGGATGACTTCCTGCGCATTGCAAATCAAAATAAATAAGGAATAGGCATAAAACATGAAGGAGAATTCTGTTCTCTTGATCCTGTAACTGTCTCACGATACTTTCACCATCATTTTATTGTCATGGTACACTTCATCTGTAATAAAACAAATCCTCCATTTGGAAAAATAGAACACTTCTTTTGAATGAAAGAATATCAGTCCACATGGTTTTGTGGTTTAAAAAGGCTCCCAAATGTGGCCATGACAATGATGACACTGTTTTAAAATGTGTTGAAAAGTATATTAGCTGTGACATCCCTTCAGAAGGCATACATAATGACCTATGGACATAAATGTTAGGTTTCAATGACAAAAGTATGGCAAATACAGTTGTTGTCGATACTTCACCCAATTGCGTGTTGGGTTCCCTAGACCAGTTTGTAGCAAAGGTCAGGTAAATAGTTTCATGTCATCTGTTAGGCACAGTGTGAAAGGCAAATCTCCCCAAACGCATACAACATTAAAAGAGATGAAACATCCAAGTACATCAATGATTACAATCATATAATTGCACTCTTGTGGGATACTAACATAGACATTCAATACATTGCAGACAATTTAATTGCAATTGCAAGATATGTCACACCCTATCTCACCAAAGCTGAGGAAAAAGAGCTAATGCACTAGAGGGTATATCCCTACTCTGTCAAGGACTGGGAAATCACTAAACCACAAAACAAAAAAGTGTCCTGACAGGTTCACTAAACATATATATAAATTTAATTTATAATAAACTTCTCAATACCAGAAATATGGCACAAGCTATCTAAAGTATTTCCTAGGTATGTGTTTTACATTTTTCTGTGTCCACCTAAGTTTTCATTGGGATACATTTTACAAAAATCACCATTTCGTACTTCTGTTTAGACATTATACAGAAGTAACTTTTTATTATTTCAGTTATTACTCATAAGCAAGGTCTGTCAATTACCAAGCACTATTAGCTCAACATAAATTCCAAATCAAGCACAATATATACAAGAAAGAACCAATAAATATCCATGTTCATGTACACAGTATTTCATACAATGCAAAAGACAGTTATATACACACATTAGAAAAGAACATTTGGAAAAACTTTTTCTCAGAGTAGTCAACACTATATAAATTTTGAAGTTGATAGGCCCCCACTCAGAGGTTGAAACCATATGTCTCTGAATTATAAATTTTCAGTTCCATTGGGGGCATTTTCAATTGGTTAGCTAAACTCAGGGTCTACTAGCTAAACTCGGGGTCTACGTGTGACACCAGGATGAATCTAGAAGGTGTCATACTCGCACACGAATAAAACAGAAAGTGCGAGTAAACTACGTTTCGGCGGAGTGGGCCATTCCGCCTTCCTCAGGACCAGTAGAAGTCATGACCCCTGAGGTGCAGAAAAAATAATACAAAGGAGAAAAAGAAAAGAAACATAGTCTCACTAGGAACCACAGGATCACAATCAAGATACCTCAAAATAATGTGTCCCGTGACTCTTAGGGCATGCAACTACAAGGTCCACAATGCATTGGGCTCATGAGTCTGTGAAAACAGAGTGATGTGAATGAAACCAATCCTCCTATAGAGGGAGCCTGTGGGAAATATTCACCTCTTGTGCAAAAAACAAAGAAACATTATTTTAAAAGAACCGGATAAAAAACAATGTAAAACCATTAGTAATGTGTCATGAAGCAGACATATGTATAAAGCTTTCAGAGAGCATAGCCACTAAGCCATGGAGCGAGGTTAATCAAAAACCATGAGTTACAGTTAAAAAGTAGTGCAGTGCAATCCAGTTTTGAAATATTAGCACCTTATATGTATCTGCACTGATAAGAAAAAGTGCACCAAAAAGTGTAAAACACCAAATGTGCGCACTCCCGTGTCTGGGGCTCAAGATCAGATTCGTTCCTTCACGTTTACAAATTGACGTTACTATTTCAAAGGTGAAATCAACATATGGAATAAGTATAGGCGAACCGGCATTTGCATAGTAATCCAAAGGTTGTAAACAAAATACATGTTGGCAACAACCAGTCGCTAACTCTACCTTTAAATTGGAGAAGCTGTGCAATAGTCGCTTGGCGTCTCTCTATAGATGCAGGGCACTAGGATGTTATTTAGGAAGCCATGCACAATTCGAAAGTGTGCCCGGCATGGACTGGAGCCTCCCGCTCCATTATGTTTGAAATCTGCAACAGAATAGCATGGTCAAAAGTTGCCGCTTGTCCACATAGAATAAAGGGCAATGTGGAGGCTCAGGCAAGGCTGCCTAGATTTGTTACCTTTGTGCTGGAACCGTAATGTGCAGGTTGTGTCTCTCTCTCTCAGCGCTAGAAACGAGTGTGTCAGAGAGTCTTGCAGGCAAGACCATAGTGCACCTAACTAGCATGCGAGCCTCGGCAGGGAAAAACCTCGCCTTGCAGCAGCGCCACAGGAGCAGTGTGGTAAAAAGTGGAATAGCAACCAAATGCTTCTAGAAACGAAAGAGGCACAAATACACGATGATATTCATTAGTCTACAACCCCTCGTTTTCATGCACCAACAATTGGATCAAATAGGCTGAAAGGAAAAACAAAATAGAGTCAGCTGTGTGCAGAAGCACATCATCTAGATGTAAAGAGTGGCAGAAATATCCTGCAGATGTACCTCAGTGTAAATCCCCACAAAAGGATACACATATCTCCACTCATGTATACTGCAGATGATCCCTTACGGCATGTGTTATTAAAGGCGTTGCTATATCCACCTAAAAGTAGACTCCTCATTTAAACCTTTAGTTTTATTCATGGAGTCAAGCCTATAAATCCATCTCGCCTCCTTGTATAGTAAGGTTTTTTGTGTGTTCATGCTGTTTTTCACAACATCAATCACCCACCATTTGAGGTCATCTGGAGAGTGTTGCAATTCCAAAAAGTGTGATACCATTAGGGCTGCATGGTTACGACATCTAATTCTCGAACGGTGTTCACCGATCCTTATGGAGATGGCATGAGTGGTCTGGCCTACATACCTCAAGCCACAAGGGCATTCAATGCAATAAATCACATTGCATGATTTACAATTGGACATGAATCTAATGTCCCATTGTTTTGCACCAATCTGAAATTTTAAAGTTTTACTCGTAAATTTGCACGCCCTGCAATTCCCACAGGGAAAGTGTCCCACAATGGGACGTAAAACTCGTTGACTAATGTTAGTTCTGTGATCAGATTTTGCATGCACCAATTGATCTCGAAAGTTCTTTGATCTTTTAAAGGCGAACAGAGGCTTTCCTAGATTGGGTAAACAGGTAGAAATCATAGGCCAATATTTCATTAGGGCCTTTTTCACTGCAAAGGATTCAGTACTGTACGTAGTGACACAGGCAACCCTCTCTTGTGTAGGGGTTTGAATTTTGGGTGTCAATAGGCTCTCTCTTGTTGTGAACCTAGCCCTTTTAAGGGCTTTCTTTACTAGTTTTTTAGGATGGCTTGAGGTATGTAGGCCAGACCACTCGTGCCATCTCCATAAGGATCGGTGAACACCGTTCGAGAATTAGATGTCGTAACCATGCAGCACCAATGGTATCACACTTTTTGGAATTGCAACACTCTCCAGATGACCTCAAATGGTGGGTGATTGATGTTGTGAAAAACAGCATGAACACACAAAAAACCTTACTATACAAGGAGGCGAGATGGATTTATAGGCTTGACTCCATGAATAAAACTAAAGGTTTAAATGAGGAGTCTACTTTTAGGTGGATATAGCAACGCCTTTAATAACACATGCCGTAAGGGATCATCTGCAGTAGGCATGAGTGGAGATATGTGTATCCTTTTGTGGGGATTTACACTGAGGTACATCTGCAGGATATTTCTGCCACTCTTTACATCTAGATGATGTGCTTCTGCACACAGCTGACTCTATTTTGTTTTTCCTTTCAGCCTATTTGATCCAATTGTTGGTGCATGAAAACGAGGGGTTGCAGACTAATGAATATCATCGTGTATTTGTGCCTCTTTCGTTTCTAGAAGCATTTGGTTGCTATTCCACTTTTTACCACACTGCTCCTGTGGCGCTGCTGCAAGGCGAGGTTTTTCCCTGCCGAGGCTCGCATGCTAGTTAGGTGCACTATGGTCTTGCCTGCAAGACTCTCTGACACACTCGTTTCTAGCGCTGAGAGAGAGAGACACAACCTGCACATTACGGTTCCAGCACAAAGGTAACAAATCTAGGCAGCCTTGCCTGAGCCTCCACATTGCCCTTTATTCTATGTGGACAAGCGGCAACTTTTGACCATGCTATTCTGTTGCAGATTTCAAACATAATGGAGCGGGAGGCTCCAGTCCATGCCGGGCACACTTTCGAATTGTGCATGGCTTCCTAAATAACATCCTAGTGCCCTGCATCTATAGAGAGACGCCAAGCGACTATTGCACAGCTTCTCCAATTTAAAGGTAGAGTTAGCGACTGGTTGTTGCCAACATGTATTTTGTTTACAACCTTTGGATTACTATGCAAATGCCGGTTCGCCTATACTAATTCCATATGTTGATTTCACCTTTGAAATAGTAACGTCAATTTGTAAACGTGAAGGAACGAATCTGATCTTGAGCCCCAGACACGTGAGTGCGCACATTTGGTGTTTTACACTTTTTGGTGCACTTTTTCTTATTAGTGCAGATACATATAAGGTGCTAATATTTCAAAACTGGATTGCACTGCACTACTTTTTAACTGTAACTCATGGTTTTTGATTAACCTCGCTCCATGGCTTAGTGGTTATGCTCTCTGAAAGCTTTATACATATGTCTGCTTCATGACACATTACTAATGGTTTTACATTGGTTTTTATCCGGTTCTTTTAAAATAATGTTTCTTTGTTTTTTGCACAAGAGGTGAATATTTCCCACAGGCTCCCTCTATAGGAGGATTGGTTTCATTCACATCACTCTGTTTTCACAGACTCATGAGCCCAATGCATTGTGGACCTTGTAGTTGCATGCCCTAAGAGTCACGGGACACATTATTTTGAGGTATCTTGATTGTGATCCTGTGGTTCCTAGTGAGACTATGTTTCTTTTCTTTTTCTCCTTTTTATTATTTTTTCTGCACCTCAGGGGTCATGACTTCTACTGGTCCTGAGGAAGGCGGAATGGCCCACTCCGCCGAAACGTAGTTTACTCGCACTTTCTGTTTTATTCGTGTGCGAGTATGACACCTTCTAGATTCACCCTGGTGTCACACGTAGACCCCGAGTTTAGCTAGTAGACCCTGAGTTTAGCTAACCAATTGAAAATGCCCCCAATGGAACTGAAAATTTATAATTCAGAGACATATGGTTTCAACCTCTGAGTGGGGGCCTATTAACTTCAAAATTTATATAGTGTTGACTACTCTGAGAAAAAGTTGTTCCAAATGTTCTTTTCTAATGTGTGTATATAACTGTCTTTTGCATTGTATGAAATACTGTGTACATGAACATGGATATTTATTGGTTCTTTCTTGTATATATTGTGCTTGATTTGGAATTTATGTTGAGCTAATAGTGCTTGGTAATTGACAGACCTTGCTTATGAGTAATAACTGAAATAATAAAAAGTTACTTCTGTATAATGTCTAAACAGAAGTACGAAATGGTGATTTTTGTAAAATGTATCCCAATGAAAACTTAGGTGGACACAGAAAAATGTAAAACACATACCTAGGAAATACTTTAGATAGCTTGTGCCATATTTCTGGTATTGAGAAGTTTATTATAAATTAAATTTATATGTATGTTTAGTGAACCTGTCAGGACACTTTTTTGTCTTGTGGTTGAGGAAAAAGAGCTAACAGACCTCTGAGATGACATATCGTCTGAAAAATCTACTTTAAAAAAAAACATATAGCTTTGGTATCAAAATGCTGTCACATAGAGAGTGCATGTCCCATGCAGCTGCAGATCGTTTAACAGGTACATCATAAATAGATCTATAGATACCGAAAATCCCAACAGCCAAGCCATCGTACAAAATAATCTGATTGACACATACTATCCAAACAGAAGTACTGCTTTGGAAAACATGTGCCTCTATGACATAGCACAAAACTAAACATACACAATGTCATGCCAAATGACACAGGTACAAACTCAGTATTAAATTGTGAAGGAAGTCTAGTAAAACTCTCAAAACATAGCCTAATTAACCTTGCAAAATGATCCTTTAAATCTACAGAGACTAGAGAACTTAATTACATGGCTCTACTGCAACTATTCAAACCTTGGAGCAATGTCAGGTGACCATGATGCATTTGAAGCTGCATTTAAGTTAATTGAAAGCAGTATAACAAATGACAATTTTAAACAGTCCAAAGAAATGTTAGTGTCATGGCCACTCAGGCAGGGGCACAGTTTTTGCCCATCCACCCTCGTATGGGGCACTCCAGAACCCCTTATGGGACACAACATGGAGCCAGGTGCGTTTTGTCCTGATGCCTCTAGGGTGTCAGGCTCATGAAGAAGACCAGATCATTGGGAACGTTCCATGCCCACTCTGCACGTGCATGTAGTATTAGGTGTGGCAGGGCGTGCCCAGCCAGGCTGCTCGAGGGCGTGGCTAAACAGCCCACGGCTATATAAGCCCCGCCCTCACACTGATCCATGCTTTCTGTTCCTTTGCTGCTGCAACGTGACGCTCACTGCGATCGTTTCTACAGCAACACTTGTCTCTACGGACCTGCAGCTGACTCCGACTTTAGCAGTGGCCAAACAGGGATCCTCACATACACTTACCTTCGTGGATCTAACACCTCTCCGCGACCGCTGTAAGGGCAGACGGAAGAAAGGTTAGCAACCTGAAAAAAGAACACGCGCTGCGGCTCAGTTGCTTGTGGGCGCGCTTAAACTTACATATCTGCATCTCGATCCATCCTGAATCCCGCAGCTCCATCCTGTGCACCGCAGCATCAATTCTGCATACCGCGACTCCATCCTGTACCCGCAGCTTCACTTCAGAGTCGCATCTGCACCTGGGGAAGAGAAAGAACAACATTCTACAACGCCCAAGAATATCTGAACGAACAACACAGAATAATACTAATAACATGGACAACACAGAACGAACAATATGGAATAAGACAAATAACAAGGATTATACAGACAAACAACAAGGAGAAAGCTAAAGAGAGCATTCAAAGGACAAAGACAGTTAACAAACTGCAAGGGGAAAGGCAGCAACTGACAGGGCTACACCACAGCAGAAGTTCTAGGATCAGTGAAGTAACTGGCCCAGGGAGCACTGCGCCCCTGCAAGAACAGTGGACGGAGAGCCCAGCATTACAAATTACCAGGTGAGCCACCTGGAATAGTCCTCACAAGGGGGTACGAACTGCAAGGGGTACGGGAGGGAGGTAGCACAATCCGGGGCTGCCCTCAACTCACCACCATCTCCCTGTCTACATAGGAATAACCCCCAAGGAACCTGCTCTGAGTTATCCTGACCAGTGGACCAAGGAAAGATTGCCCACCACCCAAAATGGACCAGCAGCGTCAGACACCCCTGCAGAGACCAGGTGAGCATAACAGAACGCAAAGCATCCTACGACCTCTGCCTGGGCGTTATGGAAACCTCGGACACAGATCGGTTAGCCCAGCTGCTGGGGGAGTTACGGGCCAAGGTGCATGCCGCCCGACAATAAACCAGTGCCCTGAGAAGAGAGTTGATCGTGAATAGGGAGCACACTGATGATCTGGCTAGACAAGTACTCCAGGCCCATGCCGGCCAGCCCAACTACTCGGAACGGCCCCGCCCGCTATGACCGCACAATCCATGCCAGTACAAGTGGTCCTGCCATGGGCCGTCCCGCTAGCACCACCCGAACGCTACACCGGAAATCCCAACAAATACGCTGTACTCATGAACCAGTGCTGCTTGCACTTTCTGTGCAGACCAGGGGCATTTCCCAGTGTTCAATCCAAGGTGGCGTTTGTGTTCTCTTACCTGGGTTGTAGTGCTGCTGACTGGTCTATATACCGTTAGTGAACCAGGACGACCCACTGCTTCGGGACTGTGGGGGATTTTAGCATGAACTGGAGAAATTATTTGCTCGTCACACCCGAGGGCAGGCTCTAGACAAAAAACTGTTATCCCTCCGGCAGGGTAACCAGGATCTCCTAACATACATAGAAGCCTTCAACAGACTGGTGGCCGATACTAATTGGCTCGAGGAGAAAAGGACAACACTGTTTTATCGGGGCCTGCGAGGGGAGCTAAAGGACATGTTAGCCCAGGTGGTAAACCCACCTAAAGGATGTGCAGAGTACATCGATTTGGCTGTGCAGTTAGATCACAGACTGAAAGAGAGGAAGATTGACAGAACACGGTCCGAAGGGTGACCATTCTATGTTCGGCCCCGGGAGGCACCAACCAAGCAACCAGACCACCCTGAACCCATTCAGATAGGGGGCTTGCGAAATCCTCTCACCAAGGCCGAGAGAGAGAAAAAAAGACAGAAACAACTCTTCTTGTATTGTAGTAAGGCGGGCCATTACCTCTGCGAATGTCCAATGAAACCGCCTAAAAGGACCGTAGGCGCCACAGTCAGGGAAGAAACAGGACCTGAGTCAGAAAACTCCAACGCCCTGCAAACGTAGGGGTCCGCTTGTCGAGCCAAGAGAAGGAACCATTACAGACCTCAGACCTCATCATTCCAGTGATCTTGATCAATCACAAACAACCATCTAAAATGCATGCCCTAGAGGCATACATAGACAGTGGAGCTGTTGGTAATTACATCGATCAAGAACTGGCAAGCAGGATTGGCCTTCCCTACCGTCGGAAGCTGGCATCGGAAAACATCACAGCAGTTGATGGCTCACAACTATCCTCAGGTCCATAACGCATTACACCGAAAAGCTCACGCTTTTGTGTCAGGACGGCCACCGCGAAGACGTTACCTTCGATCTCATTGGAGACCCGCAGCTCCAGATGATCTTGGGAATGCCCTGGCCCACAATCCTTGAATCGACTGGCGTACCAGATTTCTAACCTTCTCAAAAGACTGCGCTGACAACTGTTATAATGTGGGATCCCTCTCTGGAGAACAGGGAAAAACAACGTTGAAGGAGGGGACCACGTTAGGTCTAACAGGTTCATTGCCATCGGAATACTTGGACTACCTCAACGTCTTTCAGAAAGAACAGGCCAATACTCTGCCCCCACATAGACCCTACGACTGTCAAATAGACCTCATACTCGGAGCCCAGATCCCCTGCAGTCGGATTTATGCCCTGACCGAGCAGGAGAACCTCTATTTGCGGTCCTACCTTGACCAGTACCTGGCAAACGGCTTTATTCGTCCATCCAGATCACCCTTAGCCTCACCCCTCTTTTTTTGTACCCAAAAAGGAGGGGGATCTAAGGACTTGCATTGATTACCGCTCACTCAACCAAATAACTGTAAAAAATCGATATCCTCTGCCACTCATCCCGGAACTCCTAGACCAGGTTAAGGATGCAAAGGGTTACACGAAATTGGACTTGAGGGGGGCTTACCAGCTAGTAAGAGTTAAAAAAGGAGACGGATATAAGACCGCCTTTCATACGAAGTATGGTCTCTTTTAATACCAGGTCATGCCGACATTCTTCGGGAACTGCTGGACGTCTGTACCATGGTATATATCGACAATATCCTCATATACTCAGCCAATGAAGAGGGCCATGTTACCCATGTTCGTGGCATTTTGGAAAACCTTCAGCAGCACAAGTTGTACGGCAAACTGGAAAAATTATTTTTTTATGTAACAGAGGTCGAGTTCTTAGGCTTTATCCTCACCCCGCATGGATTTCGAATGGGCACATGCAAAATAGACGCCATCCACAACTGGCCCTGTTAGAGAGAATTCTCCAGAATGGCGTATTTCCCTGACCTGTTGAGTCCCTCAGCAGCTTTGCTATATTTTTGGGCTTTCAACTTTTCATTTTCAATGTGTTTTACTTTTATGCTCCTGGGTTATGGAGTCTCACCCACTCCATAGGCATCATCTTTTTACTGTGTGTCACATAGTACCTTTAGTGCAGTGACACAGGGTTGCCTTTTTAGACTTCCCACTTTAAACTCCATCTTCTGGGACTGACTACTGACTCCCAGAACATGTAAAGTTGTCATTGGCTTTACCAGTCTTTTTAAATGTACAGACCCAGTACAACCTATCTTCCAATAGAGTACTGGAAGGGTTAATAGTTATCCCTTTTTGTCTGATTCTCATGGAACATTATTTTGTTCCCCTTTCTCTAAAATGTGGCTGGTGGCAGTGGTATCTACCATTTTTGTTCTGCCACGAGCTGTTAAAATAGCCTCTGTAACATTAGAGGCTATGGTGGTAGCCTCAAACTCTAGCCCGCTGGACCCCTTTTATTTTTAATTGGTTCCGGTCGGTTTATTCGCCATTTCTTTTTGTAAAGGTCTTTCTCGTGTTTGGTTTGGTTCCTTTGTTCGCTGTCCTTTGGCAGGCTTCTGCACAGAAGCCCTCCTTAGGCACCCGAGTGTCTGGGTGGGCAGGATGTGAGGGAGGGGTTTGAGGCCCCCTGCACCGGATCTCCTTGGAGACCCAAGTTGCACTCTAGTTTCATTGGCTAGGTGGCTGTCCTAGCAGGACAGCCACCCTGCTGTGTGATTGACAGCCAGGCTGTGTGAATGGGGGAAGACTGCTTAAAAACAGGTCTCTGGGACTTGGAAGGCAGAGTCGCCACTGGAACGAGAGACCCAACTAGGAGCTGAAGGAAGATGACTTCTGCAACTACTGGACATCCCGGTGAAGCCCTGCTGCAGGTCTGAATCGCCCAAAACTCAGACAACAGAGAAGATCTGCAAGGAATCCTCTTCCCTTGAGCTTGGTGGGACCAACCTGCTCGCCAAACACCAAATGCCAACCTCCCTCTCCTGGTCAAATTTGCTGTGCATCGCTGCAGTGAACTGGATAGCCAGGAGGAACGGGACCTGTTTGGGTTTTAAGGAGCACACCTTTTATTCAACACTTTGATATGCTGCTTGCTTCTTCCCTGGACAGTGCAGGACCCTCCAGTCCTCCTCCTTCTTGTCACCACGACAGTCACTTCAGGAACCGTGAGCCTGCAGGACCTGTCAGGAACAACTACCTCAGCTACAGCTTTCTTCTCTATTTAAGGTACTGTGTAAATCCAGTTGTTCGTTCCATCCGACTGTGGTGAAAGTGTTTGAAATCTTTTGCCTCTCTGAAGGATTGTCCTTCTCTACTCTTTTGAATAACTTTTCCTCTGACCAACTTTGTTTTGAACTCTTGGCAAAGACTTAACCGCATACTACTTTGAACTGTGTGATCCTCTGCAAAGACTCTGAACCACTAACATTGGCCCAGACCTATTGACTTGAATCCTAGTTGTAGTAGCCTTTTCTAGATTGCCCTGCCTATCACTTGTTGGTGCTGTGATTTTGAATAACCTTGTCTTTCCTCTCCTTTTAAATTTCTGGAGTGCCATTTTGCTCACATTTCATTTTAATCTTATCTTGTCCAGAATTGATTGGGTGTTGTTGTAGTGTATTAAGACTGTGATTTTATGCTGCTTTATAATAGTGAACTGTTTTATAATTGATTGTTACTGGTGTAAATAAATGTGTAAATGTGTAAATAAATGTGTATTCTTTTACTAAGAAACCTTGAATCATTGTTTGCTTGAATCATAGTAATTGTTGTCCTTTGTGTAACTTCTTGTACTGCTCACTTTACTCTTGATACATGTCTGGCTGCTCAGCCCTTGCTACCACTTTACTGTGTAGTACAGGCTTGTACCAAAGGCGAAATTGTACTTACACTTGTAGTCTTAATTGTGTATGGTGCTCGCACAGAGGGTACTGCATATGATTCTGCCTAACATGCCCTCACCAACATCCAACAGGGGGTGCAGAGCGTTCTTGTATTTGCTAATGTCTACCGTCGTTTCATCCCAGGGTTCTCCCAAATCGTCCATCCAATCACCTCCTTATTACAAGAAAACAAGCCATTCAGTTGCTCTGCAGAAGCGGAGGAAGCCTTTCAGAAACTAAAAAGGGAATTCACCATGGCACCAATTCTGCAACACCCTCGACCAGACCTCCTGTATGTGGTTGAAACTGATGCCTCCAATGTTGCAATGGGAGCAGTCCTCTCTCAACGGAACCCAGACACGGGACAAATGCACACGGTAGCATTCTGGTCACGCAAATTCACTCCACCCAAATTGAATTACGCAATCACAAATAATTGTTGGCGATCAAGGCAGCATTCAAAGCCTCGAGACATTACGAGCATGGAGGTAATGAAAATAGGAAGGCGGAATGGTATTACCGGCCTCATTAACGGGTCCGGGCCATTGCGACCCGACAACCCGCCAATACCACCACCGCCCGTACCATGCCCCTTCATACCGGCATGTGCACGTGCACGTACACGCGCCCCTTTGCGGCGGAAATACCGGGATGCTGCTAATAGGAGGACATCACAAGTTACGCAGGAATGCACTTACCGGCATCCCCAAGGCAGTAATTAGGGCCTGCATGACGGCGGCAAAACAGGCATCACGGACAACCCATAAATAGCAACCTGCAGTGTAGGCAACTGTCCCAGTACATAAGGAGAACACCGACACACCACACTCCTTCCCACACCAAAATTATACCAATGCAATTATGGGACTGGAGGACATGCCTGTACTGCTACAACTACAGCAACAACAGCAACAACAACTACAGCTACAACAACAGGCAGCTAAGAGGATATGCAGGAGGAGAAGGAGGGTGAGACAGGCCCAGCAAGTTCCACCAGTGCAGCCAGTGGTACCACGTAGGCAGCCACCAATCCCTCGCATCAGACCCAGTCCATTCAAACTAACCCCAGAGCAGATCCACACGCTGTACCGGTTGGACCGGGACACCATTACCACCATAGTGGACATGATACACAACAACATCGTCAGCCTCATAGAAATACGCACTGCCATCCCCTACTACTAAAGGTGGTGTCTGTGCTCCACTTCCTGGCCACAGGCACCTACCAGCACACAGTGGGCCAGCTGCATGGCATAGCACAACCACTCTTTTCACGCATGCTGACCCAAGTGCTGGATGCCCTCCTGAAGCACGCTAGCACCCACATATCCCTACCACGGACTGCCCAGGAGCTTGCTGACCCTAAAGTAGGCTTCCATGCACTGGCAGGCATGCCCAATTGCATCGGTGCCCTCGACTGCACCCATGTAGAATTGGTCATCCCTCATGCAACAGAGGCGGTGTACCGCAATTGCAAGCAATACCACACCATCAATGTGCAGATGGTATGTGACTCCAGCAAGATCATCACACATTGTTGCGCCCGATATCCCGGATCTACACATGATGCCATGGTGCTGCGTAACTCCATGCTACCCTGCCACATGGAGCGACATGCTGGACGACGTGCCTGGCTGCTTGGTGAGTTGCCTGACTGGCCCATGGCAGTGCATCGGGGCGTTGAGGTGGGGGAATGCATATTCCACCTGGGTGGGAATAGAGGGGGATGCATACGCCACCTGGGTGGGAATGGGCGGTGAGTGGACAATGCACTCAGAGCTAAACACTTCTGACCTGAACCTCCCCAACCGACCATGACACATCAATGCCATACATAAGACCAATGGCGTACATCAATGACAACATGCAAGACGCACAAGCAGGCCACCATGGGTATGTCAAGCGATGCATGACTAAACATGATTACAACTGTGCCAATGTCGCCAGTGAGATTAG
Source organism: Ambystoma mexicanum (assembly GCF_040938575.1). NCBI lineage: Eukaryota > Metazoa > Chordata > Amphibia > Caudata > Ambystomatidae > Ambystoma > Ambystoma mexicanum. The sequence goes on from NC_090935.1 coordinate 641,807,045, forward strand.
ACACAGAGTAGCATACACTGCAATTATGGGAGGCAAGACATCATTCTGCATCCACAGTACATCCGCATCAGCATGCAAGTGAACACCCTGCATCATCTGTACAACACAATCCACACTAGCAGACCATATTGCAGTACACAATGCATCCAATGAATCTGTGTACATACGTACAGGGACATGTGCATGTCAACACCAAATAGCTGCGGCCATGGCCGTGAATCCTACAGGTGGCAGCTCAGAATGACTTACACATACCTCTTTGTGCTCCCATGCAGGTAATGGAGGCTATCCCTTGAAGCTGTGGCTACTTACCCCTGTGCGGAACCCGCGTAACAGACACGAAGAGGAGTATAATTGGGTTCATACCCGTATCCATGCCGTGATTGAGCGGACCTCCTTTGTCCTGCTGAAGGCATGGTTCCGCTGCTTAAGCAGCTCTGGTGGAGCACTCCTTTATGGCCCTGAGAAGGTGGCACAGATCATCATGGCCTGTGTCATGCTGCACAACATGTGCATCCAGAGAAATGTACCACTGCCACCTGACATTGACATGCATGTACCGGGTGAGGATGATGAGGATGATGATGGAGGAGAAGCAGCACCCCTGCCAGTAGTGATGCACAAGCTGGCCGTGTTGTATGCCAATCACTGATTAACGAATACTACCGAACCACAGGGATGTTGATGGATATGTGTCAGTGCTACACTGAGCACTGGGTCCATGTGGACATGCACACAGGGTATGTGGGGAGTTGGGCACTGTGCACTGTCATGAATGGAATGAACACACACGAAATGAACAATGTCCAGGCGTTAAATGATTTTGCACACAACGGGTGTATTAATGAAAATTACAGAAAAGTGCTTCCTCCCTCCACCACTCACACGCCCTCCCACTTCCCCCCAAAACACCCAAACACCCCATGCCCCCAATGAACACCCCATACCCCCAATGAACATCCCAAACCCCCAATGAACACCCCCTTAATCTCCTTTACACCACAAACACCACCTGCCCCTCACCCATTGTCATCCCACACTATTTGCAGGCTTTTTTTGTGTCCGGGGGCAGCATTTCGGTCTGTCTTGCACTCTGCCTTGTCATCCGCGCAGGGCTGGAGGGTGCGGACGATGCAGGTGTGGAGGATGGGGTGGATGCAGTTGGGATTGGCACGGGCGGCGCAGGTTGTTGGCGCTGCATGTGTTGAAGCATGCTTGACAGGACCTCCGTGACGGCCCCCAAACTGTCACAGATCATGACTGCACAGGCATTAATGGCGGCAGTGTTCCCAGCAATGGCCTGATGGATCTCCTCGCCGTCAGCCACATATTGGCGCACAAGATCAATCATGGAGTCCTGCCTTCCCTCCACCCTTGAGAGCCATGCCTCCAAGTCAGTGGGAGCAGCAGAGGTTGAGGGTGCTGCGGCTGGGTGTGCCATTGCAGGGCTGGCCTCTGGGGTGGTACTGAGGTCGTAACTGTGCAGTATGACTGCAGAATCCAGCATGGGGCTGGAGAGTGTGCCCTGAGTGGCGTGTTGAGGGGTGGTCAGGGGCTTGGGGTGTGTGGATATTCCACATGGATTGTTCCATCTAGGTCCACGTACTCCTCCGCTCCTACATCAACATCATTGAGTGGTGCTGTGGCTGCTGCCTCACCCACTGAGCTTGTGGCAGCGGACTGGGTGCCATCAGCCTCCCCTTCAGCTGTTGTTAGCAGCTCTGTGGTAGCAGTCACGTCCGCTGCTGTGGTGTCCTTGTGTGACTGCATGGCCTGTGCACTTGCGCTGGATTGGCCAGTGCCCGGCGGTCTGGAACCTTGACTTAGATGGCCTTGTGGCAGAGTCCTGACTCCCACCTTCTCCATCAGTGCCTGTGGGGGAGAAAGAGATGCAGGGCATCAGTGATGGTGTTACATGCAAGAAGCATGCTGTACAGTATTTCATTTCTCATGCATTGCAAACTTATAGGTGTATCACACAGGGTAGTTTCAAGGGGGGGCATATTGGCATTAGCCGTGGAATCTCCATTCGGCACTGATGCATACCAGGTGGTATGCCATTGTATTGGGCTTTGTGTGATGTGTTACATGCAAATGGTCCCTGTGTGTTGGGTGTCTGTTGGTTATGGGATTGGCACACAGCATGCATTTCAGTGTGGCATGGTTTGGGCCTCCATCTGGGCATGGATCTGTAAATGTGTGTACGATGGGCCATGCATTGCCTTGGCTCGGCTCACTTTCACATCAGTTGTGCTACGTCATGGTTTGACCTACTGGGGTTTGCAGGGTCACTCACCTCCTTCTCCAGATGTCGTGACACCCGTCTCCATTTCCCCGAAGTCATCTATCGACTCCATCTGGATGGTTGCGCTGACGGTTTCCTCCCAGCACATGAGTTTCACCGGTGAGTGCGCACCCCTGCCTGTGGCCATGGGCTCCCTCCGATTGCTGGCCAGGATGTTCAGGACCCTGAGACCGAGGTCGTCCCATCTTTTTTTGCAGTCTTTGACTGTCCGGGGGGTGGTGCCTACCGCAGACACATTGTGTGCTACCTCCTCCCAAATTTCCTTCTTCCTCAGTTGCACCTCCCTTTTGAGGTTATTCGTGAATACCTCATCGCATTGGGCAGCAAGGGTATCTGTCAACATATTTAATTCCTCATCTGAGAAGCACTTCTTGCGCATATGGGGTGTGGTTTTACGGGTTGCCTTGGACATGATGTACACAATGGCCCTGGTCTCTCCTCTGTAGCAGTGGTGGTTTGGAGGATTGCAATGGATTGTTTATTTAAAGATGGCCGCCAGGGCATTTCCCGTTCCGACGCGATGACGTTACTTCCGGGTCTGGTATTACGAGCCCGGTATTAGCATGTTGTTATTACCGGGTCGTTATTAAGGGGTTGCCCCTTGGCGGAGGCGGTATCGGTTGGTCCCGTGATGGCGCTATCGGGGGGTTGGAGGCTCTTTAGTGGCATGGCGGTATGACCATTACCGGCATGGGGCTTCGCGCGTGCTCGCGCACGCGTAATCAGCCGCTATTAGCAACATCAAAGGAGCACGGACCCGCTACTTCCTCCATGCCGGTAATGACCCCGTTTTTAGCGGGATTCTCGTAATGAGGCCCACTATCTCGTAGGAGCCCAGCATTCAGTCACCATGATAATGGATCATTGCAACCTACGGCCAAAGCACAATCATCCTGTCAACTCAAGTGGGCGCTTTTCTTCACTGTATACGATTACGTGATCACATACAGACCAGGAGTGCGCAACAGCAAGGCTGGTACCTTGTCTCGCATGGGAGAGGGGGCCGCTGCATATGCTACACAGGATCCAGTGACTATTATCCCGGAGGAAAAATGTTTATGCACGCTTACAGTACCCTTACTCTTGGACGATCTAAAGACCAAACTTCAAGGTTCTATGAGTAAGAAAGCACAAGAGTGGATAGCAAAAGGAAAGCATCACACCGGCACTGATGGACTACCATATTACCAACAGCGCCTCTACCTCCCAAACAAGGATCTGCAAATCCAAATAATTACCAGTTACCACGATTCACTTGTGGAAGGACATCGGGTATATCTAAGACCCAGGCAAAGATTAAAAAAGGATATTGGTGGCCAGCTTGGTGAAAAGATGTCATCCGGTTTGTCACAACCTGTGGAGTTTGTGCACAAAACAAATCTCAAAAACAAAAACCTGCGGGTCTTTTACATCCTTTAGCAATGCCACCAACACCTTGCCACACACTATCATTGGACTTCATTACTGATCTTCCCCCTTGAAGGGCTGCAATTCCATCCCGGTGGTAGTAGACCTGTTCTCAAAAATGGCCCATTTTATCCCACTGAAAGGACTTCTGACTGCCTCCACCCTGGCTAAGGTGTTTACTGAACCGATCATTCGATTGCACAGATTCCCATCAGCCTTCGTATCAGATCGAGGAAGTCAGTTTATTTCCAAATTTTTTAGAAGAAGTTGTGAGCTAGCTAAAATCGATCTACGATTATCCACAAGCCACCATCCCCAAACTATCGTACACACGGAACGTACCAACCAAACGCTTGAGTAATACTTGAGATGTATGCTGCACCAAACTGAAGACGCCTGGAAAGATGTATTGTGGTTAGCGGAATACGCATATAACAATTCTATCCATACCAGCACCGGACAAACTCCCATCTACGTGGTATATGGATGACTCCCTCGCTCATCAGTTTTTGACCCACTGGAGGCGTTAGAAATGCCAGCGGTAGCTACCCTTCACGCTACCATCACCCGGATTCTCAAAGAAGCCACGGAGCACCTAAGGAAAGCCAAAGACAGGCAAAAGACTTTTGCAGACCAGCACCGAAAGGAGGCACCTACATATAAAGAAGGAGACGCAGTATGGTTGGCGTCCAAATATATTCCTATAATAGGATCCTGAACACTCTGTCCATGGTATTTAGGCCCATATACCATCAAGACCATGGTCCACCCTGTGGCCATGAAATTAAACCTGCCATTGAACATGCGGATCCACCCAGTCTTCCACATTTCTCTTCTGAAACCCGTAGAACCCGGCACACCGATCGAAACACCACCGGGTCCGGTGGTCGTAGACAATGAACCAGAATTTGAGGTCAAAAACATCCTGGATTGCAAACGCATCCGGACCAAATTGTATTACCTTGTAGACTGGAAGGGGTACGGGGCTCAAGACAGAACCTGGGAACCTAGCAACCACATCCACGCTCCATGGCTGATCAAGCAGTTCCATCATGACCATCCAACCAAACCGGGACCAGAAAAAAGACCATCCTTCAGAGGGGCCTTGAGGGGGAGTGTTGTCATGGCCACTCAGGCAGGGGCACAGTTGTTGCCCATACACCCTTGTATGGGGCACTCCAGAGCCCCTTATGGGACACAACATGGAGCCAGGTGGGTTTTGTCCTGGCACCTCTGGAGCGCCAGGCTCTTGAAGAAGACCAGTTCATTTGGAATGTTCTAGGCCCACTCCGCACGTGCATCTAGTATTAGGTGTGTCCAGCCAGGCTACTCGAGGGCGTGGCTAAACAGCCCAGGGCTATATAAGCCCTGCCCTCACCCTGATCCATGCTTCGCGTTACTTTGTTGCTGCAACATCACGCTCACTGCTCACTGCGATCCTGTCTACAGCAAGACTCATCTCTATGGCCTTGCAGCTGATTCGACTTCAGCAGTGGTCAAACCGGCATCCTCGCATACACTTACCTTTGTGGATCCAACGCCTCTCTGCGACCGCTGTAAGGGAAGAAGGAAGAAAGGTTAGCAACCTGAAAAAAGACCACGCGCTGCGGCTCAGTCACTTGCGGGTGCGCTTAAACTTACATATCTGCATCTCGACCCATCCTGAATGCTGCAGCTCTGTCCTGTGCACCGCGGTGTCACTTCTGCATACTGCGACTCCATCCTGTACCCGCAGCTTCACTTATGAGTCGCATCTGCACCTGGGGAAGAGAAAGAAAAATGTTATACAAGGCCCAAGAATATCTGCGTGAACAACACGGAATAAGACTAATGACAGGGATAACACAGAACGAACAATACAGAATAAGATAAATAACACGGATTATACAGACAAACAACAAGGAGAAAGATAAGGAGAGCATTGAAAGGACAAAGACAGTTAACAGACTGCAAAGGGAAAGGCAGCAACAGACAGGGCTACGCCACAACAGACCATCTGGGATCAGTAAAGTAAGTGGCCCAAGGAAGCACTGCGCCCCTGCAAGAACAGCAGGACAGAGAGCCCAGCATTACAAATTACCAGGTGTGCCACCCAGAACAGTCCTTACAAAGGGGTACGAACTGCAAGGGGTACAGGAGGGAGGTAGCACAAACCGGGTCTGCCCTCAACTCACCACCATCTCCCTATCTAAATAGGAATAACCCCCAAGGAACCTGTGCTGAGTTATCCTGACCAGTGGACCAACGGAAGATTGCCTACCACCCAAAAAGGACCAGCAGCGTCAGACGCCACCGCAGAGACCAGTTGAACATAACAGATAGACAATGAATGCCAACAAGAAGAACAAATAGGAAGACAACTAGATAAATACACTCCTGCCAGGAGTCACCTATTTCTTACAGAAAGCCAAGCACCATTTGGAATAGCAGTAATTCCAAATTGAAGCAGAAATAGCAATGAATAAAGTAGAAAACACCATGTGCCTGATTTACTAAAATGTTTTCAATTCAACTTTCACATGTTAAAAGATTTTTGTAAATCAGGCCCCTCGTATCAATCCAAACAAATTATAGAAGATTTGCCAGTGCTCAAACCACAGGTAAATGATGAACAACTCACCATTTACCTAGAGGTCACCGAAAAACTTTAACATGGATTAAAACATGAAAATAATACCTGCAGTTGTAAAAAAATACAAACCTCTTCTCTTGTATGTAAGTGGCGAAGCTGGTTCTGGCAAACTGGCAAAACATCCTCAATTAAAACAATCTGGAATTTTTTACAAGACAAAACAAATAACCTTTCAGCTCTTGTAATAGCCCCTACATGTCTACCTGCTGACAACATAGGTGGTGTAACATTACATCGACTACTCCTTCTCCCTGTCGATCACCGAAACAAATTAGAATAGTATATATTGGCAGCAGAAGCTGCAACTGAAGTATGCAGAGTTCTGCAACAAATAAAGTCCTCCTGGTATATGAAGTAAGTATGGTTGCCAACCTAATGAGTGCTTTAATTTGTCTAGGAATGCGGGAAGTAATAAAGACTGGATACATAGAACTGTTTGGAGAAAAGCAGGTGATTGGGAGTCATAACAAGTTTGCTGGTCTGGAAAAATTGCTGGTAAAATTGCTGGTAATTCCATGACTGGCATAGTGGCAAACTGCAAGCCCAAAAATAGGTTCGGTCTGCAGACCCAACATATGCTCACATTTCAAAGGGCATTAGAACTGGGGTGCTTACTGAACACCATCATCATCAAAGAAATGTATTTCGGTAAAACAAGGCATACCATTACAACACAACACATTTAACAATCAACAGTGTAATAAAGTAAGTCCCTTTGACACATAAGGTATGTTTCATCAGTTAGCTTTATTCCAGTTACAGTAGGCTGCTGTAAGACGACAGAGTATGACCCACTGGCTCCCATCACCCAGGCAGGAGCCCTCCAACTGACTCTCTGTGGAACATTCACTACAAGCATTCCTTCACTCACACCTAAACATTCTCTCAGACACACCAACATTCTCTCACGCATTGCCAATAACAGCAATTTACACCAAGCATAATACAACAAACAGTAGTACAAATAAAACAATAAAACAATTACATCAGAAAACCCTTAAAAGCAAAACCAAATAATTCAAAAACAGGCAGAACTTAGTAAAGATTCTCTCAAGGATGCTGCACACTTTAAAAACATCAAAACAGTCCACCCCATCTGAACAGTGTGCACTGTTAACAGATAGTACAATGCAGGCTTGTAGCAACGAAAACCATGACCCTTCAAAATATGTTTCATTGTACACTCTCTCTTCACAGACAAAGCAGGGCGGTACAAAATAAAGTGGCCCAGATCTTCCTTGGGAACCCCACAGAGAACACATGACTGATCCACATTCCCCTTGGACCACACCATCAACACAGCTCTCAGATGTGTACAATTAAAACGTGCCCTTGAAACAAGAAAGAGCTGGGACGGATGGCTAGCCCAACTTAGATATTTCTGAAGACTGGGAGATGTGATAATCAAATGCTTCCTATTAGCTGCTTCATAATATCCAAATACATTCTCCTAGCCAGAAGAGATTGGAGTAGACTCACTTTTGCAGATGTTATGATCTTTGGGGAGAATAGAGTTAATGTAAGAAAACAATGACCCACGCCCGCATCAGCCAGTGAGACGTCTACATACCTGAGCAAGGGGATTTTCAAATAGGGATCTCTGAACACCAAGTACTTCATTAGATCCTGGGTCAAAGTAGCTTTGGTATTCACCCTAATTCTGAGCCAATGACTGGCTGGCATAGATGCAGCCATGTCGCCCAGAAACCAACAGCCCAGTTTTTGATGAACTGCAAAATTGGGGGTAAACCCAGGGAACCCCAGAATGCTCTTAAAAAAGCAGTCACAGCCACCTGGATAGCATCCATTTTACCAAATACCCACAGCTCCATAAAATATTTTGCCACAGAAGTGGTTTTGCCATGATAAACCTTCAGCACAAGCTCTATCGGCTTTGTGTTGAACGATCAGAAAGCTCTGACTACCCCCCAATGTCCTGATTGAATCTTAGAGACTGCTTAACGACATGTGCTTTTGCCCTAAGGTTTGCTGAAAATCTCACCCCCAGATAATCAAAATAATCCACTCTTGGGATTAGCTCCCCCTTGCAAAAAATAGCTGAGAACCTTGGGTAACACTTCGCCCTGCAACAGACCATAACAAACGATTTCTGAGCATTTACCTTCAGCCCCAAAGTATCCATAAAGCAGGAACATTCATCAACAAGATGTTGTAAGGATCTGGGGGTGCAAGCTAAGAGAACTATGTCATCTGCATAGGCTAGTAAAGACAAAACCCAGTCTAGGATAGTCAGAAGAGGATGTCAGCAAATTATCATATAGGCCATTAATGTAAAGGCAGATGAGCAGAGGGGCCAGAACACAGCCCTGATGCACCCCACTTTCCACCTGAAATGTGGGGGTACATTGTCCAGCAGCTCCACTTCTTACTTGGGCCACTGTAGAAAGGTGTAGTCTCCCCAGGAGATCCACCAGAACACCAGGGCATTTCATGGATCTGAGCACACTCCACAGCCTAACATGATCAACCTCATCAAATATTGTGCTCCGATCCATGAGAGCCAAAACAATTGGCTCCTCCTTAATAAATAATGAGTGTGCCACCACCAGATAAAGATTAAGGACCTGTTCTGCTGTTCTCAGGCCCGATCTAAAGTTCAACTGGATAGGGGAAAAGATGTTTGTGCTCTCTGCCCAAGACTCTAATCTCCCAAATATGATGGCCCTCCCCAGAATCTTAAACACTGAATCTAGGAGGGAGATTGGTCTAAAAGACACTGGGAGCATCCTTAGCCCCTTTTTATATGTTGGACAGATCATCGCACGAGACCAGGAGGCAGGAAGAGGGCCTCCAGCAAAGAGAACATTGAACCCCAGTGTGAAGAAAGGGGCCCTTAGGTTCCGCTCTTCCAAGAACATTGTCTGGGCCTGGGGCCTCGTTCCTACTTTGGTTCTTAATTGCTAACAAAATTGCATCTACTGGAAAAACAACGTTGTCTTCCATGCCAAGTGATGAATGTTTAAAGTCCAAGCTCAGTGGACTTTTGCTGGCCATACTCACAGAATCATTACTAAACAGTGAAGAGTAATGGCCTACCCATAGCTGTTCCAAAACCATCACAGGAAGACTACTGGACTTACATTTATAAAAAGGCCCTTTATGATATGATATGATATGATATGATATATGATAAGATATGATATGATATGATATGATGTGGCATTTATAACGCACCTATACACAAGTGTTTCAAGGCGCGACGAGGCAAGAGAGAGGGAACATGGGAAGACAGATAACGATCCTACTAGGCCAGGTGTCATTCAGATTGCGCAAGTGCATGGGAAGGGGGAAAGGGAAAAGTGCGAGGGTGCAGGGAGAGGGGAAAGTGCAGTACATGGGATATAATGATAAAGAATAGATAAAACAGCCACCTAGTGGCAAGTGCAAGGTCAGTGCAGGCATAAGTGCAGGTAGGGGGAATGTAGGGATACAGAAACAGTCTCCATGTGCAGGGTTGCCAGGGAGGCAGTGCAGGTGAGCAACTGGCAGGGCCGGGCCTGTGAGCAGAGAGGGTGGCCATGTAACCAGTGCAGTTTCAGCCAGGAATCAGCAGGGGAGAGGAAGAGAGAAAGCAGAAGCAAAGAGGAAGGTATTGAGGTGCTTCTGGAACCGGACATGGTTCTCCTCAAGTTTCAGGGAGGCAGGAAGGCTGTTCCAGAGGGAGGCCCCTGCCGAAGAGAGAGATCTACTGCCAACTCGTTGCTTGGAGAAGCGACTGACCCTGAGGGAGTTGGAGGCGGATGAGCAAAGAGCTCGGGAAGGAAGATATTTAGGAAGAGAGAGTTGAAGGTATTTCGGCCCCAGCCCCCAGAAGGCCTTGTGGACAATGCAGAGGGTTTTGAATTTAATCCTCACAGCCACTGGCAGCCAGTTTATTAACAATGTCCCAAAAAAGTTTAACAATGTTCGTAACAGAAGATTTAATCCAATCCTCCCAGGTCTCCACTTCAATTTCATATTTTCTACGGGCAATGGCTTTCTTAGAAATAGCCCAAGCCCAGGTTATGTTAAGCTTTGTAGACAAAGGATTCTTCAGGGGTTTTACTGAACATGCAAAGCCTTCCTTACAAATTAGACTAATAAATTAGCTGTATGGCAAAAACACATCTGCCCTGATGTAACTGAACAATTAACACAAGAATATCAACAATGCAACCCATATTTCACATCAGTTGCATAGACAAACTAGAAGTGTACGATATGACACTCCATATGGGGCAACAAGCAACAGCATGACAAAATAACCTAAAAACATCCATCTCAAACACACCTGGATTGGCAAAAGCATTACATTTCTACCTAAACTAGAGAGTGATACTAAGATGCAACCTTGATGTAGAACACGGTTTTGTAAATGGAGCAATTGGATCATTTGTTGCCTTTCAAACATACCCCAACAAATAGAATATCCAGTTTGCCTTCATCAAGTTTGACAAACTTGAATAAACTAAAAAAATTCCCAGCACCACAGCACATGTCCTTCTTTTTAAAGATATGTATGTTTGCAGAGAACAATTCTCTCTCTCTCTTGCATATGCTGTTACCATTCACAAGTCACAGGGTCTAACCCTCGACCACGCACGTGTAGACACTGGCAGCAGTCTTCAAAGAAGGTATGAGTTACATAGCACTTTCACATCTTCATACACTCACAGGTCTATTCTTATTAAACTTTGATGCAAACAAAGTCAACACTGATATTCCTTGCATCTGTCGCCATTAATCAGGTCGTCACTCTCAACTCAGGGAGTTCCTTTTGCCCCCAAGCAAGGTGACGTGCACCCAAAGCAATTAAGCCGATTGAACTTTAGTGAGGCCTCCAACTCGTCTCGTACCACCCCAACAAACACTGTCTATGCCACCTATGAGCTTGGAACCAAGCTAGTGTATAGTAAGAATGTTGTGGCAGGATACTGCTCGACAATGCAAGGCTTGTGGGCCCTTGAATGCTCACTGTCGGACATCAAAACCACAATCAAAAAAATGTAATTAATCTCACCCCCCAGGCCCTGATATTCTGACAAACACCATGCTGAAAGAACATAGCAAATATTGGGTGGAATTCCTCCTCTCCTCTTTAATCAGATCAAACACTCAGGAGTAATTCCCTCTTCCTGGAAACGTGCAATTATAATTCCCATCTTTAAAAAAGGGAACAGAGAAGATTCACAGAATTACCGCCCGATAGTCCTCTTAGACATCATGGGCAAAATATTTGGATCTGTTCTTTTGACCCCAACGAATGGGCAAGGCGCAGTGGTAGGCTGGACAGTAGACAAAGTGGCTTTGTTAAGGGAGTTTGAACATCTTTAAATGGTTTCTTTCTGAACATATTATAAACTCCAAGCAATTGAACAAAAATCATGCTACTGTTTAGCCTTCATTGACCTGGAGCAGGCGTTCAACTGCATTAATAGAGAGAAGCTATGGTACAAGCTTTACACAATGGGATGCCTAAATGACATCTTGAATATGATCATGGACATTTACTCTGACAAAAATGATCGAAGCTAGACTTTCAAAGAAGAGAATACACACATATCTCTGCTTAAATCAGGGCTGCCCATTAGCAGCAACTCTATTCAACTTTTATATATATATATATATATATATATATATATATATATATATATCTGATATTCAAAACTCACAAAAGGATGTCAAAGCTTTCCCTCAGAAAATACAAGATAAAGGCGTCCGCTGGATCCTCTATGCAGACGATCCGGCCTTTATTGATAAAAACCCAAACAGGGCTACAACGCAGATTGAATAACTTCTTGCGATATACTTCGACAATGACCTAAAGATAAACGTGAAGAAAGCGTACATTATGGAAATGGCAAGCCTTACGAAACGCCCTCAGATTCCTGTGGAAACTAGCTGAGGGGAAGATCGAAAACGTCGAATCAGTAACATAATTGGTGTAAATTTCATAGATCAAGAAATGATGTGAAATGAACCATTATAATGAGAGCAATAATCAAGAGCCTGTCATCTCAGGAGAAAGCCATACTTAGATGATACGGAGCCTAAACGATAATACCAGTGATAACATTCTACAAAAAAAACTTATTATCAATATTCACATACGGTGCAAAGTCCGCTCTGTTTCTACCATGTCAAATCTGGGCTCTTTTGGAAGGCAAATTCTGGAGAAGCCTCTTAAAGTTGCTGAATAATCTCCTGATAGCTTTGCTCAGATATGAGCTTGGACTCCAATTAATGGAATCCACTGTACTCTGGAAATCCATATCCCTTTATAGGAAAGCCATGATGAAATCTCCTTCAATGGTGATCATCAGAAACTCAGGGAAGCTGAGCACTGACCTGATAATACAAGAATCAGCAACAGAATTGTGCCCTTTGGCTAGTGACAATTGGGACAACACTCGACATGTTGATCAACAATCCAAATGCAGTCAAAAAGAGACTAAAAGAACATGTTGGATATCTACGCAAGACCAGAGACATAAATACAAACTGACTATCATCCATAACTCGGAAAGATGAACGCTTAATAGCATACCCTCCTATCTGAACATATTTCCATCTCGACATTACAGAGATCTAGTCTTGCGGTTTTGACTTCACATCATGCCCACGGCCAAAGTGCTCCAATATAGAAGTCAACACAAGTTTGTGAACACCTTGGTCCCAATTTTGTAAAGACGGGCATACCTTAGAAACCTTATTTCACATGACAACTGAATGCAAAAAGCTTTATGATAGCAGAATAAAACACCTAGCTGAGCTAGTGAAAAAGATACCATCTTTATCTGCTGAAGAATGGTGGGAGATGCTTAGACTTGGAGGCAATATACCCATAATTCTATCTGTAATGAAATTCCTTGCAGAAACTGTATGAAATCTCAATCAGAAAAATCAGGGAAGATCAGAGAAGGTCACCTTGCTCTAAGATAATTAAATGAAAGATGAAAGTGATAAGGAAAGAGCAGAACATCTGATGAACTTTGTGAAAAACTAGATGAACTAGGAACAAAAAAGATTAAACGTGATGTATAAAAGTTGTTTTTGTTTACTCTTGAAAGGTTGATACAAACCAATCAATTAATTAAAAAAGTAAGAATATATATATTTATTTAAGGTTTGACAAAATGGAATAGCAACCAAAACCCCAACCAATACTGTGCCACTACACCATATCACAACTCAAAATTAAACAGCTCAGGTAGAATTTTGAAATATGCAGTCACAACTTACATCAGATTTAAAAGCAAATTAACCAATAGAAAACATTCACAATAAAATGGGAACATGGTTTTATTCTGGACCCAACATGAGGGCACACAGACCAGTGAAGCAACTAGGTCCACGGAACGCCTGCACCAACCATGCGCCCCTGCACAGAGACGCAGGATGGAGAGTTCAACGCACAAAAACCTAAGGTGAGCAATAACCCCCAAGGGAGGGGATTTGGACCAGAGGGAGGTGGGAGTCCACCCATCACAGAACCAGTATCTTAACCCTCCATTCTCCTGTTATAGGCGCTACCCGACGTCTGCCACATAACCAAGCAGAGAGGGGTCCAGGATAGCGCTTAGACCTCCATACAGTATCGCCCCCGTGGGTACCAGGTGAGCGTAACAAAAACTAGACTTTATTGGCTCTCCTTCCCCTACTGACTCTCCTTTTCTCCCCTTCCTCGTGAGGATTAGTCTACCCTCCCCCCTCCTCTCTGTGTCGGAATCTACCCCCCCTTGCTTCGTGGCCTGTGCCAGAATTCAATCCCTCAGTGAACTTTCCACCCCCATTTCTGCTTTACTCCATTCCATGCCGCCCGATCATCCAAATGTGCAGTGTTTCTAGTCTTTTCTTTCCACATGCACTGCTGCAGTTTTACATAATTTCTTTGTATTTCTCTAGGTCTTTTCTCTAAATCATATTTTTGTAAGGGCTTTTATATTTCATTGGAACTCCACATTAGCCAGCTACACACTCACAATAGGGGCCTAGCATGTCATCTCCATCTTTGTCACTCTGGGGCTGCCTTCTTACCCCACACATCCTGGAAAACAACAGACTGTGTGCACCGTACACTCCACCTCTGGATGTGTACCCTATAGCTCAAAAAAGAAAACCTTTAAAAAGATACCTAGTACAAACAGAAACTATAGCATATCTCTCCATAATCCCTATTAAAAAGGACAAAACAAATGCAGGAACTTTAAACCAAGCAAAAGTCAAATGCTCTGGCCCTTGTAAATTCAACAACACAAATGGAGTAAATTGCTATGCAAATGAAGCAATCAGTCTTATATTCGAATTGCCACCAATTGTGGACAATATTTACTTCCATCGCTCAAAACAGCTTTGTTTACAACCCACCATTCTGGACCGACATGACACTAACAATCCTGACACCAGTGTCTCAGAGTTAAGACAGGAATTTGACTACTGTGCAAGAATTGTTAAATTCACTATAAACACACAGGAGGATCCACAAGAATTACTAATGTACTTACTAGAAGTACTGGGGAGAGAACACATCCCAATGAATGAAATCCTACAGAGTGTATACACTTGGAAACATACATGCAGCCTCTGCAAACATGTTTCTGAAATGCATGTTCCTAATGAACAATTTGTGTATGTATCTATACCAAATTGTAATACAATTCCTTTTCTGCAAACTTGCAAATCATGGCATATAATGGCTAAGCTGGTAGCACATGCACCTCGTGCAGCAAATTAACCAACCGGCTTGAATCACAACTTGACGGCAAAGAGAGGACATGCAAACAATCCTTCTCCTGACATGCACTCACCCTTTGGAACTCGATACCGGTGTCGACTCTGAATGCCCCCACAATTCTCCAATTTTGCAAATCTCTCAAAACAGGGTCTAATTCCAATGGATTCCAACACACAGACCTCACAGTCCTGTGCTACTATTAAAAGATGCCAGCCCAAATGCCGGCTACCCACACTCTGTACAGCGCTCCACTGCCTTTGTGCTAGGTCCACGTTTTAAACAATATCATACAAATACAAAAATAAAAAATATTATGCTCATTTTGCAATCCACACAATCTTTGAAACATACAAATAAATTCACATGCCCAACATGTACCTAATCCTGAAAGATCACCTAGAGGCCAGACAAACCACCTCCAACTTTGGTGAAAGTACAGACTCCCTCACCATCAAACTCGCCCTCTCTCCCAAGTCCACCATAACCATCAGCCTAGTCTACCGCCCACCTGGCCCACTACTGGAGTTCCACGAGAACCTCCTACATCGCTTATCAGAAAACCTAAAACCCACCTCCAAAAGCATCCTCTTAGGCGACCTTAACCTAGGTTACAATGATACAAAAGATAAGCCAGCAAAATCTCTCGCACTAGCCCTAAAAGAACTAGGCTTCGACCAAATGATAACTACTCCCACACACAACAAAGGTCGCACCCTTGACTGGGTAGCAGACCACAACTGCCACATCGACATTAGCTCTATCACCCCAACCCCCTGGTCAGACCACCACATCATCCACTTTTTCATCCAGGCCGCATCCAAGACCAACAAGCCTAATCCAATCCCCCTGCCCGTGCCAGATGCGCAAAAGATCTCACCAAAGGTAAGATTATTCCACACCTTAGAGCACTCACAAGGGACCTCAACTCCTCTGACCCGTCAGTGTTAGCAGAAATCTATAAGAACACCATAAGCACTGCTATAGACAATATTGCCCCACTACAGGATAAAAAAGCCAAAACAGTTAAACACCCTCCCCAACTACCCTACCTTCTTACAAAAATATAACTTCTCAATACAAGAAAGCCATAATCATAGCTAAATCTGCCTCCTACAACGACAAGATTGCTAACGCAAGCTCAGAATTCAAAGAACTCTTTGCCATATTCAAAGAGCTCTCTACACCAGTTACCAAGTCACAGGACATAGTTAAAGACCAAACATGGTGCAACTCCATACAATCTGCATTATTGAACAAAATCGAACTCCTTCAAACTAAAATCAAGGAGCACCACAAAAACCTGTCACAGTATTCCGATCCTACCTCCACATCTGACCACCAGCACCACCCCAGCCCAGTGCCCCTCCCAGTCAAAGCCCCCATAACTCCTTTCAAATTCAGGGAAGTTACCGAACAGGAAATCATTGAGACAATGAACAAGTTCAAATCTTCTAACTGCAAAGGAGACCCCTGCCCAGCCAGCCTTATTAAAGACTTGCACTGAAACACTCGCCCCCTTTCTCAAATCCTTCATCAACACTTCCTTTAATGCCGACACAGTCCCAGATAGCTTACTGTGCCTTTTCTGCTCAAGATCCTGGACAAAGTTGCCTACACGCAAATCCAGGAATACCTTGAAACTAACAATATCCTTAGCAAAAGACAGTCAGACTTCTGACCAGGTCACGGGGCGGAATCGGCCCTACTCGACCTAAAAATACAACTTGGGGACATCATGGACAAAGGTAAACTGGCACTCCTTCTCCTACTGGATTTGTCGGCCGCCTTCGACCTTGTCAACCATGATATTCTAGGCATGCACCTAAAAAATGAAGCTCATTTCTCACCAGAAGCCATCTCGTGGGTAGCCTCTTTTCTAAATGGCAGACTCATGAAGGTCTTCTCAGACACTGCATCAGCCACCCCTACCATCATCCACTGCAGCGTCCCCCAGGGCTCCTGCACCGCCCCGACTCTTTACAACATATTCACTCTTCCACTTTTCAATGATCTCGACTGTCGCAATATAGCGTACACCAATTACGCCGACGACACACAGGCACTACTCCCACTAATTGGGACCTATGAAGAAGATGCGACAGCCCTAACCAAAATCTACACAGCCATCCCAACTTGGATGGCTGCCAATGGCCTCTGCCTAAATGGGGATAAAACTGAGATCCTCATAGTTGGGACTAGCGAAACTCTCAACAAACTCCCCCCTCAATACAAATCCTTTAACATCGATAACTCCATCATCACAGTCTCTAAGACTGTCAAAACCTTAGGTGTTCACCTAGATGCCTCACTATCCATGTCCCACCAAGTTTACGCCATAGCCTCCGCCTCAGCGCTCACCACCAAGGTGATCAGCGCAGTCAAGCCCTTCCTCTCCACTAAAAACTGCCTATCCATTGCCAGGACCACAATAGGTACCAAACTGGACTACTGTAACGCCCTTCTTCTGGGCACCTCCACCAACAACTTGAAAAAACTTCAAATCACTCAAAACAATGCGCTCTGGGCTGCGCTGACCATTCCCAAAAGGGAACACATCTCGGAAGCCAGAAAAAATGACCAGTAAAGGAACGCATTCTCTTCAAAGCCATGGCCATAACACACAGATGCATTTCTTCAGATGCCCCCCCACCTCTCAGAAAGAATTTCCCTCAGCACCTCAAACAGACCCACCAGAGCACACTGCGCCAACCTTATGTATGTTCCTACGTTCAAATGAACTAGAGCAGGGGGGTCCAGCTTACAACACCTCGCACCCAAAAATTGGAATGCTCTGCCTACCTCACTTAGGAATGAAAAATCATACACAACCTTTCGAAAAAAACTAAAAACCCTCCTATTCCGTTAAAAGTCACGGAATAAATGTGCAGTTATGCTTGCGCTGTAACCCTGGCAAGCTCTACCACTGCTACATCTTATGTTATGTTCACTCTCAAGTCTGCTGTAACAGCGTCACAATGCCTCAGGGCAGTTCTGCACGCTTTATAAATGCAAATAAATAAAATAAATAAAAATGTCATATTAATGCTTTTAAGATACAATGCAGATGGCATTACAAATAACTGTAAACTTACTAACTTCACATACGCCCAAGTATCTCTTGGCAAAAAGCCATTCACAAAAGCATGCATAATATACCACACTGGTGCCACAACCACCTAAGGGCACTATAATGTGCATGTCAAAAAAAGAAAAGGTTGGCTTGAATGTAACAACAATTCTCTTACTCAAAACTAAGGATACCAGCAAATCTAACAAATACCTACTTAATATTCCTTAAACCCAAATGTAGTCATCAAAATATACTTTAAATTCATATTTACAATAATATACAGTTAGAATGAGCCAATGGGTATCTACCTACTTTAAACATAAACAAACACACAAAAGAAGTGTACCTTAATTACATTGCAGATAAAACATGCCATCACCTAATTACTTAGTCCATCCATACTATCACTATACTACTTTCTACGCATACAAAATATGTCTCCCCCTCATTAAAATCACAGTCTGAAAAAGGTTGAACAAGATGTAAATTGTAGTAACAATATCTGTAAAAAATAGGTCTTTTCAATCTGACTTGAATTTTTTTTCCATCACCCAATGATTAATATATGTTAATACAGAACTGTATGCAAACAAATGTTGCAGAAAACATAGTATATGCAATGTTGTACTTATGAGTGTCAAAAAAGTGAATGTATGTATAAAACATAAAATATGTATATCTTCCATAACATGTTCTACAACTAACAATACTTTTGTTTCTTTCCAGACAAAGAAACAGAGATGTTCCCTTTTTACCATATCCACTGCTTCCCAACATCCAAGAATCCTGTGCCACATTTACTGTGACTACTACTACTATACCCACACTCCCGAACTCCCATTGTGACTATTGTCATGGCAGAGGTCACATTGCACAAACCACATAACTACTAAATGCAAAGTAAGTGTACTGTTCTTGCCATAGCCAATAGCCAGATTGTTGGGGGCATTGAACCCAAAGTAACCATACTGTTGTGGACATGGCCAGTAGCCAGACATTTTGGGGCTCGGCTGGAAACAATATGTACTGTGACTACTACTACTGCTGCTATACCCACACTCCCAAAGTCCTATTCTGCCTCTAGCCATGGGTCACTGTTAAAACAACATAACTATTAAACACAAAGTAAGTGTAATGTTCTCCCCATGGCCTGTGACCAGATTCTAGGGGGGATTAAGCCCAAATTAAGCACAAATTAAGCCTACTGTTGTGGCCATGGCCAGTGGCCAGATTGCTTGGGGCATGGCCACTGGCCCTGGCCAAATTGATACATACTGTGACTTCTACTTCTACAATGCCCACACTCCAAAAGTCCCATTGCTGCTGTGTCCATGGACAGGGGACACATTGTTCAAAATGCATACCTATTAAACCGAAAGTAAGCATACTGTTGTGGCCATGGCCAGAGTCCAGATTGTTGGGGGAATTATACCCAAAGTAAGCATACTGTTTTGGCCATGGCCAGTGGAGAGATTGTTGGAGGCATTAAACCCAAAGTGAATGTACTGTTGTGGGCATGGCCAGTGGCTAGATTGTTGGGGGCATTAAACCCAAAGTGAATGTACTGTTGTGGCTGCTGGCTATGGTCACAACAATATGTACTGTGACTACTACAACTACCATTATACCCGCACTCCAAAAGTCCTAGTCTTGCTCTAGCCAAGGGTCACATTGTTCAAATTGGATAAGTATTAAACCTCAGACAAGTGTTCTGCTCTCACCATGGTCAGTGGCTAGATTGTTGGGGGCATTAAACCAAAAGTAAGCGTATTCTTGTGTCCATGGCTAGTGGCCAGATTGTTCGGGGCATGGTACTACTACTGTAAGCAGACTCCAAAAGTCCCAGTCTGCCTCTAGCCAGGGGTTGTATTGTTCCAACTACATACCTATCTATTAAACCCAAATTAAGTGTAATGTACTGTAGCTTCTACTACTACTATACCCACACTCCAAAATTCCCATTTCGGCTGTTGCCATGGCAAGGAGTCACGTTGTCCAAACTACATAACTATTCAACCCAAATTAATCATTGTTGTAGCATATAACATAACACAGCAGAAACCATGCAACCATTTTTACACACAATAGCACATACATTGATATGTATGTGTAAGCAAGTGTTTCTTGGCGCTACAAGACAAGGGAGGGAAGACAGAGGGATGGCAAGACAAACAATCTTACTGGGCCTTGTGTCATTCAGAATGTGCAAAAGCAACAATCTAAAGTGCAGTGGGAAGGGAGGAGGGGAAATGCAAGGGAGAGGTAAGGGGGAAGTGCAATCAGGGCAGCATTGCTCTGAGTAAGTGCAGCCAGGTCAGCGTGGCTCTGGGTAAGTGCAAGGAGGCAGGGGACTGTGGGTAATAGTTACAGCCCCTAAGTGCGCAGTAGGCCCGGACGCAGTGCAGGGGAGACTGATCATGGAGGAACCTGGTACCCAGAAGACTCTGAGGGTTGGCGCAGATGATAGGTAGGTCAGCAGTTGAGAGAGAGAGAGAGAGAGAGAGAGAGAGAGAGAGAGAGAGAGAGAGAGAGAGAACGCAGAGGAGAAAAGGAAGGTATTGAGCTGCTTCCGGAACTTCAGGTGGTCTGGCTAAAGTTTGAGAGGGGCAGGGAGGCCATTCCAGAGTTCAGCACCTGCAGAGGAGAGGGATACACCCTACTGTCGGCCTAGAGAAGCGCCTGACTCTCAGAGAGTTTGAGGTAGCTGAACGAAGGGCAGAGGGTCTTGAACTTGATCCTTGCAGCCACCTGGAGCCAGTGGAGAGATTTCAGGGCTGGAGAGACACAGACCCTTGGCTTGAGGCCAAGGACAAGTCTTGCAGTCCGGTACTGGATTAGTTGCAGAGGATGGAGAGTAGAGGAAGGCAGATTGAGAAAGAGGCGGTTGCAGTAGTCCAGCCTAGAGAGGACCAGGGTTCTGGAGACAATGAGCTTCTGGGGGAAATTGAGAAAAGGAAGAATACTTCTGAGGAGATGCAGCTGGTAGTGGGCCTTCTTGGCAAGGTCCATGATGTGAGGAGAGAAGTAGAGAGTGGAGAGTTGAAGATGACACCAAGGTTTTTAGCCTCCCCGGAAGGCAAAGGAAGAGGGCCCATGGAGGGCGGCCGGAGAGAGCGAGAGAAAGCAGGAGCAGGGGTCCCAATGAGAAGGATCTCTGTCATACTGGCATTAAGTCTGAGATTATTGGAGACACACTTATCCTGTATCGCTGATAGACAGTCAGGAATGAGCGAGAGAAAACAGGAGGCTGAGGTGAGCCTGAAAGAGAGCTGAGTGTCATCAGCATAATACAGAATGTTAGAACAGAAGGTAGAGATGAAGTGGGCCAAAGGGGCCAAGTAGACATTAAAGAGCCAGGCTGATAGGATAGTGCCCTGGAAAACACCACATGTGAAGAGAGAGGTGGTGGAGATTAAGAATCCAAGTTGGGCCTGGGAGGGTTGGTCAAGGAGGAAGGAGGTCAACTACTCCATGGCCTGATTCATGATGCCCAGGTTCTCAGGCAGTCGTTTGATCAGGATGGTGTGATTGACCGTGTCAAAGGCAGTAGAAAGCTCAAGGAGGATGAGGACAGAAGGAATGCTAGGGTCAAGACTGGTGAGCAGTTCTTCATGGGTGTTTCAGGAGAGCAGTTTCTGTGCCTCTGGATGCTCTGAAGCCAGACTGATGGTCATGGAGATAACCAACAGATTCAGTGTGGAGTGTAAGCTGGGAGATGGGCAGCTTTTCGAAGAGTTTGCCCAGGAAAGGAGTGATAGATTGGGCAATAGTTTGCCAGAAAGGTAGGAGTGGCAGGTGGCTTTTTAAGGAGAGGAGGGGGTGCACAAGGGAGTGCTTGAGGAAACAGGGGAAGGAACCAGTGGCAAAAGAGTGATTGCAGAAATTGGTCAAAGCTGGAGCGAGGGTGTCAATGTGGTCCTTGATGGTTCTGAAGGAGCAGGGAAGCATCTGTTTGGGATGACACATTCATAGATCAGACGTGTATAGAAACATCGTCAGGTGTTGGCAGAGACAACGTGAATAACATTGGAGGAGAGGGAGAGGCAGCCAGAGGAAGGCCGAGAGAGGGAGAGGAGGAGAAAGAGGACAGGATATCCTGAGTTTAAATGGTGAAGTGAGAAGGCAGAGCCATACAGAGTACCTGGGAGGGCACAGGAGAGGTGGAAACTTCAGAAGTTTTGGCCAGCTCCTTGCAGTTTTTAAAGAGTTTGGACGAGATGCTAGAGGCCACAGAGACACAGGCTTGGATGTGGACTCTCTTCTTGGACAAGACAGAGAGATTGCCTTTGGAGCAGGCAGCAGGCCAGTTTGTCAGAGGATGCGCCCAAAGCCCTCCACTTCCTCTCAGCCACCCTGCACTAACCCTACCCTTTTACATCCGCCCGGTACTCTTTTATCCTCAACACAACCAGATATTTATTTTCCAAAACGTTTTTTATATTGCATGGTCCAAAGAAGAAGCACTCAGTTTGTGCATCCAATATGGGGACAACTTCAAAACTATTGGCATACCTCACGTTTATCAATTGACCAATCAGCTATGCCCGTGGACCCCATGCCCGTGGACCCCATGCGGCCTCCTGATTGACCCTGTGGCATCCGCGGACTCCGAAACTGGAAATTAGTACATGGACCAGATGGAGCTATCAGTATTTTTTTTACCTTCAATCTGTGCATTTCTTTAAATCTCCTGTACGGATTTACAGCAAATTGGCAAAAGCACGCTTTATGGACCAGGCCAGACAATTTTGAGAATTTGTATCCTGTGATTTATGTTCCCTATGGCGATCCCCATTCTAAACAACTGAGATAAATTCACTTTTTTCACCTTCTCATAACTTTTGAGCTCATGCATGCATGTTCGCTAATTTTCGCTTGCTTGATCGGATTTAGCACAATCAGTAATTTTAAAAATAATTAGTACCCCGCGAGAGACAATCAGAATGCAAGAAGCATTCTGATTGGCTCTCGCCGGGTCATTACCCGGCCGAGAATCCTTCGATTCTCAGCCGGGATTCCAGCCGCCTTGTCCTCGGCGGGGGCGTGGCAGCCCCTCAGCCAATGAGGAGGCTCGAAGCAGGGCCATCCCCGCTCCGAGCCTCCCCACGACTGAGAAGCTGCTCTCGCCCCCCGCCGGAGACTTGAGTAAGCTTTTTTTTTTCCTTCCCTCCCTCCCTCCTCCCTACCCCACTTACCTTTTTGCTCCAGCGTCCACGCTGGGCACCGATAGCAGGCTCCAGCAGTGTGGAGACTCGGAGCGGGTCATCCCCGCTCCGCGCCTCCACACGGCTGGAGGCTTCCATCGCCCCCCAGTGGGGACGCAGGTACGTTTTTTTTTCTTTCCCTCCCTCCCTTCCACCCTCCCAACCCCACTTACCTTCTGCTTCTTTTTTTTTCTTTTTTTTTTTTGGGAGCGGACGCGCTGGGAACACTTGTGTTCCCAGCGCGTCCGCTCCCGATGGCCGCCATGGAAAGGGGAAACGGACTCTGTTTTCCCTTTCCCGGCAGCCATTTTTAAATTTTTTTTTTTTTCTGTTTCGAAACGCGCTGAAACAGAAAACAAAATGCCATTAGCACCCCGATCCAACGGGCCGGGGTGCTAATGGCAATAAGACCTGAGGCGGCGGGCCAATACCGCCGCAGGTAATGCCCGGGGGCTTCGTTAAGCCCCCGGGCATTACCTGGGCAGTATTGGCCCGCCGCCTCGGGTCTTATTGCCACAATATTATGCATGTGTATCGTATTTAGCATGACAGTGAACTCACCGCAACAAATTACATTTTCAATATGGGCACTCCTTTTATCATTTGGATATGTATTGTAATTCAGAACGGGCACACTGGCGTGACCTGTTTTACAGCAATGGCATGGTGAAAAAATAAATTGAACATATGGTGCCTTCTCATTGCAGGGATAGTGGTAGGGATCAGAAGAGCTACGTTTTGAAAATCAGCCTGCCTAGTTTTATAGATGGCGCAGGGAGTTGCCCGCTGTACATCATTCTCACCTGTGTCTGTAAACATGCGTTAAGCCTGGACCACCACTTCTCCTCAAGTGATGCTCTTTCCAGAGGGGTGTTGACTGGATGTGTCTCTGCTGGATTCAGTGGCGTGCTATGCTGGTGTGACCGCAGAGCCTCTGGGAATTCCATTGAGAGCATCACAGTGGTTTCACTGGCAGGCCAATGCAAACTGGAAACCAGTGTCAATGCTAGTTGAAAGGTTGGCAGTTGAAGCCAATGAGCCGACAAGCCTTGTCTTACGTGGACATTTCCATGCACGCTGTTAGGATGCCAAGCCAGAAATGTGGGGACAATGTTTTAATATCAGCATATGGTATGCACTGCTTGACAGGCTTTGATTACAACCATCTTTACCGGGTTGTCTGTATTTGTCAACCGGTTGGGACTGGCTCAGCTCCGGGCTCTGCTGTCTGCTAAGGTTGTAAGCATGTCACTTTGAATGATGATGGTAAAATAACAGCATTGCGCAGAGACAGCCAAAAACAAACCTCAGAACATTTAATTCAACAGCTCCACAAATCATGTCCTAGGAAAAAGAAGGGATGGAAAAATGAAAGCATGAATTGAAGCTTTATTTGACTACAAAATGTACTGTTTAAATGGATCCAAGTATCATTTATGGCAGCAAAAGCAGGGTCCTTGGAGCTGCCAGGTGTTAAATTGTGTTTAGTCCTGAGCGTTAACCAGAACCACATTGTTTTTAAGTAACGTGCTTCCTGTTTGGGTGAATCTTTCGCTATTGTGATCAGTTTTCCTTTATAAACTAAGTGTTAGGCTAAGAAACATGAAACCAATATTTAAAAAATGAAAATGGAAAAGCTCTCATTATGCGCTCATCCCTGCTTTGAATGTGAAGGAAATGTGGAGAAAAAAGAATCAGAAATGGGCACTATCAGTAGCTGGAATAGCCCTATTTGATCTTTTAACCCCTTAACTGCTGGGCGATTATTCATCTCTATGCATATAGGACGAACAAACTCGTCTTAATACCTTGCCCATTGCAAAAACCTGTTTGTTAGAACCCCTTCTCGAAAGACAGGCAATGGTTATAGGTTGTTTTCGCCCCTTGGTCTCAAAGGAATCTTTGCCATTTTCACAGGTCTATGTTATATTGCCATCTGGGGGTGTGGGGCTCCATGGTACTTCCACCCCCTCCCTCCCATGTGCCTTTGCTTTCCACAATAGTGTTTTCTGCTTGTTTTCCTCCAATGTTGGGATTGGAGCATCCCCCTATTTCTAAGTCTGTGTTATCATGCTAGCCGGGTGGGACACCACACTTACATCCCGCCGCTCCACCATTGCCCGATTTCCTCCCCTCCATCCATTCTGATCCAGTGCCCTTGCTACTCACCTCACCCAAACCGCATGGCATTTTAAATACCGTAATTCGCTGCTCTGATGTTTCCCTATGGTCCATGACAGCTGTTACCATCATACTACATCCCTTGATGGGACCTACCCTACTCTTCAGCACTGCTGGTCCTTTCCACTCCCTTTCGGCTCTCCCCAAATGACCTGCATTTGTACACACACCAGCATTTATGTTTGTAGCCCACACCCATGTTGGTCCCCATGTTGGTTCTCCCCTTGCAGCTGATCCGCTGTCCTTGCCCCCTCATTGTTTATACAATTCTCAATCATGATCATTGGAGTAGTCTTCTGAGAGTCTTCTTCTCGTCACAATCCCTGGAGAGGGGAGGGGAGGAGCAGTTGCAAGTGGGCTAAAAGCTAAGAGTTAAGCGAGAGAAGCATTGAGCTCCAGGGACACAACACACTTTGTTGTATGTGCCACAGAAAGTGCAAATGTCTTCACCGTCAAACATATCCAAGAGATGAGCATGTTGCAAACACACCTGAATGGCATCATGTCTCATGAGAGCAAATCCATGCAAACAGCATGCAAAAATTACTGCTGGCAGATCAGTCTTAATGCGTTGCTTTTTGGTAGGGACATTTAATCCACTCTCACGTGGCCCTGTATTGTTGGGAAGGGAGCAGGCCCATCATAGGTGGTTTAAGGTGAGGCGAGCCCCATTCAAAGAACTATAATAAACCTAAAATTTCCCACACGATCATAATATTTTATGTAATTTAGACGTTTAGATATAGTGCACGTACATAAGAGAATGCCATTTTTGTAGATATTAGTAGCAATAGTCAAAGTACAGGGCCTGCATGGCCATGCAGTATTCAGTGTGTTAGACACAGGCCACGAGCCTGAAGGGGAAATCTGGATAGGCCCAAGCGCTGATGAGAGAGGCCCACGCCGCCGACTTCCACAAAAGTCCTTCTTTGTTTTAAGGCTGTTGCCAATATGTTTGTTCTAAAAAAGAATGTGCCCTGCGAGGCCACGAGACACAAATGGGCACCTTGGGGTATGTGTTATCACAGACAGGCCGAAGCAGGCCTCCGACCCCCACCCAGCTAACTACGAGTTATAGCCCCTATAACTGCCCTAGTCCCGAGACCACAGTCAATTCCGCCTCAAAGAGTTCTGCCACGGCCAAATACGTTTATCCCTCAATATATGAGACTATTGCATCAGTCTATCCATGAGCCTCACCCTTTACTCTTCCTCTACCCTAAATAAAATACTCTTTTTTTCCACATGAAGCTTCTATAACCTACCAAAATCTTCTCGCACCTCAAAATACAGTCATCAATCTGATTATATCTCTATGCAGAATGTCCCCCTCTTAAAGTTTCTGTGCCTTGTCATAAAATCTATGCATGGTTTAGAGTGCCACTACCTGGCTGAATCAATGTCTCTTTACTCTCCTGCTTGGGCTCTCCACTCTGTCCCTCAAGGATCTATCTGTTCCGTGGTCTCCCTGTCTAAGTCCCTCTTCTGTTCTGTTACAGAAAGGCCTCTCAACACTTAAATGCTGCTCCAGCTGTGCAGTCCAGTTGTTGGACCTATTCAGGACCTTGCTGAAGATCCAACTGCTAGCAAAATAAGGATGTCCTTCACCCTCTGCCTTTCAGCTCTTCTCCCATAACTCTGTGCCCTGGAAAAACCTGATGTAATTATGCAATAGTGAGCCTAATGCCTAATGCATTTTCTCTATGTGTGCCCTTTTGTTGTCATGTGTCCATCTTCAAGTCTCTACAAACCTATCAAATAAATGCAAAAATAAAAACAAATAGCACATACAAGCAGATTGTGACGGGGAATCTCTCATCCTCTAGGACAAGATAGTGGTTGCACCATTAGTTCAGAAGATGATGAGTTGTTGGCTAATGGAGCTAAGCAGAGTTGTTATTGGTTGTGAAGAGTCTGACACGGAAGGCACTGAATGCATTGGTTGTTCTAGTGGCTGAGGAGCCAGAAGGTGGAGCAAAGTTTGATCATAATTGATAGTGTTCACTATTGGAGTGGCTGTGTAGCAAGTTGTCCACTTGAGACCTGCCAGAACCCCACTAATGCCAACAGGACAAAAGCAACATGGAACATTTTTTCATTCTTGACAAAAGGGACAACTCTTTCAATTTGTAGGTTTTTGCAATGGAGCGGGAATACTTGATTAATTTTTGAGGCCTCACCAGAAAGGAGGGCTGCTCCTGCAATTGGTAAGGCTTAGCCGAGAAGTGGAGCTACTCCTCCAATCTTTATGGCTTTGCCAGGGAGAAGGATTTATCTTGCAATTTACAGGCTCTCCCACTGAGTTTTAAAGCTCCCTCAACCCTAATCTTCACTGTTATTCGCACACATTTCTATGTCTTTCTTAGAGGACAGCCACATTCCCACTACTGCCTCTTTTCTTCTCACTTGCCCAAGCATACGAGTGGGAAGGGTGGTGCTGAAGCATGGTTCCCTCCACAGCGACCTCTAGTTCTGTGTGCTCCAATCCAAACCCCCCCCCCCGATTGATTGGCAGAAGACTGTACACAATGCAGTATAGGCAATGGCCCTCATTACAACACCAGCGCTAAACCATGGCGCTATTAGCACCATGGTTGGTGCGGGTGTTGTAACGAGTCCGCCATGGGGAAATGGGGAAATACCGCCCCATTCCAAGGTTGGCGGGGCGGTATTTCCCCATTTCCCCATGGCCCTTCCCCATTCCCATTTTTGCCCCATAGGGCTCAATGGGAATGGGGAAGGCGGCATTTATGGTACCGCAAATTGCGGTACCGTAATTGCCTGCGAGGTGACTTTGCGGGTCCCTACTTTAACGGCTGGTCCAGACCAGCCGTTCAGGTCAGGTACCGCAAAGGGACTGCGTAGTAAGGTGCTAAGTGGTTAACGGCGCCGCCGCCTTTTACGGCGCCATTAACCACTTAGCCCCAGGGTCGTAATGAGGCCCAATGTCTTCATGCTACACAAGATGGACCTGCCGTATATACACACAAACAGCATGTTACCCAAAGGGGGTTGGGAAAGGAAAAGCGATCTGCTGGTACTCCATGCCACTGCTGGCAAGGACTGTGTCTGGGCATGCTTAGCGCTTTGTGGTTCTGAGGGCTCAGGATGTGCTGCTACATGTGGGAGTATGCTAGCATTTGCCCTGCCTTGTCGCCACTGCTAGAGAGTATTGTTCTCACAGGGTCAGTGGTGAGGTCCCCACTTTAAACTCACTACCAGAATTACTAGATCCAGCCACGTTAGTGAACAAATTTAACAAAGTCATGACAGAAGCACTTGACACATTGCCCCGCTGAAAATGAGGCATAGCAAGCCAAGAGCACACCTAAATGCCTGGTTTACGCCCTATCTAAGATCATTAAGAAAAGAAAAACGTAAAAGTGAATCTATCTGGAGGCTAACACCATCAGAGGTGAACAAAACCAACCTCATTAGCATCTCAACAAAATATAAAGCTGAAATACGGCGAGCAAAAAAAAAGAAAGCTTTGGCAACAGGATATTGCAAGCTAATTCAGGCACTAAAGAAATCCATGCCCTAGAATTGATGTCAACAGTACTAGCCCCTTCAATAGTCTCCTTTAGTGTTGCCCTAGAGCCAAATCTGACGAGGGTAATGAATGGCTCTGGTCAAGACTTCCATGGAACCTAGAACTGTACCACGCATTCGTAGAAGGCAAGTGTTGGACGAAAAGTCTACTGTTGCTATCTGGTTGACTCCAGCACTAGAGATGGTAATACTCTATGAATGTGGTATTGAAATGAGGGGTTTACACCAACAGTCAGAAAAAAGACCAAATGCACAATTAGTGTGCATTCGGCCTGGCATAAACGATCTAATCCCATAATACTGAATAAGGGGGGCTGGGGCTGCGGGGGTGTCCCCCGCATACATTAGATGCCCAGCAGGGGACAAACAACTGGTATAGAAAAGGCTCGAATTACAAAATGCAAACAAGTGGGCTTTGCAATTTTGTAATTCAAGGTTTTTGTATACGGTTTCTTAACGTAGATCCGAAATGAGTGACTGGGGAATTTTTAAACTAAAGACATGTCATCGTGGGAGTCCCACAAGTGTGCTCAAAGTCCCCCAAAAAGATGTGAGGTTTTGCTGACCTGTTTTGTGGATTTTAAGTATTCCCATTGTCTAGAACTGGGTTTAGAATAGTAAACCAGCACTATCTCATCAACCCATACTTACTGCAGTATTCACTCATCCTGTGGGCCTCATTACACGGACAGCGGTAAGGGTTAACGGTCACCGTTAATGGTACCGGTGACCGTTAACCCTTACCGCCTTACTACGAGGTCCCTTTGCGGGTTGGAGACTTTAACGCCTGCTTTTTGCAGGCGGTAAAAACCAACCCGCAAAGGGACCAGGGAGCTAATTACGGTACCGCAATTTGTGGTGCCGTAATTAGCACCTTCCCCATTCCCATTATGCCCTATGGGGCAAAAATGGGAATGGGGATGGGCAATGGGGGAAGGGGGTATTACCGCCCCACCAACCTTGGAATAGGGCGGTAATTCCCCTTTCCTCCAAGGCGGTGCTGGTATTTTACCGGCATGGACCAAGGTGCTAATAGCACCTTGGTCTACCGCCGTCCGTGTAATGTGGCCCAATGTCTCCTTTGTACTGTGCTTCATTGCGTGGTAGCTAATGTTGCGCTTTATAACCAACTATACGTCGGTTTATACATGTCACCAATGGGAAGAAATGTTGCATGATGTGACAAAGTTAGTCACTTTCTATCATCACTTAGGCCAGAAGGGCCTCTGACACCCAGAGAGATGGTCTAGCAAGTCTGAATGGCACGAGCTGTGACCTTCCAGGAGGTGGCCAATGGGGCAACGCCACAGGGATCATATCAGGATAGTATTTCAATGCCGAAAAGAGGACTAAAGAAGTACCTAATTCTATCACAGCAGAGGCCAGATTACAGAAACGCTGCACCGGTGCAAGGGCAACGTTGCACGGTATTAGCACTAGGGCAAAGTTTGGCCTATTTCTAAAAACACTAGAATTTATTAGAAAACTATTGCACCATGACAAGTGCAGTTTGGCATGGTATAGGCACCTTGGCAAAAATTGCCCTAGTGCAAAAAAGATACCTTTTCACTGCATTTCTGCACCAGGGCAAAGTTTGCCCTAGTGCTAATACCATTCCGTATTAGCACTAGGGCAAACTTTGCCATGCTGCAAAAATGTGGCGAAAATGCATCTTTTTTGCACTAGGGTAATTATTGCCCTACTGCTTTAAATATGCCAAACTGCACTTGTTGAGGGGCAATGGTTTTTTGATGTGTCCCAGTGTTTTAAAAATAGGGCAACTAGTTGCCCAAGTGCTAATACCGTGCAAACTTTGCCCTTGCGCCGGTGCAAAGTTTCTGTAATCTGGCCCCAGATGTGCAACTATCACTGGAACCCACTGATGTTAAAGACCCTATGGAAAGGGA